>NC_091985.1:227304237-227612570 GCF_044704955.1 Pristiophorus japonicus
GTTGATTTGGACAGGTTAGGAGAGTGGGCAAATGCATCGCAGATGCAGTATAATGTGGATAAATGTGAGGTTATGCACTTTGGTGGCAAAAACACGAAGGCAGAATATTATCTGAATGTCGGCAGATTAGTAAAAGGAGAGGTGCAACGAGACCTGGGTGTCATGGTTCATCAGTAATTGAAAGTTTGCATGCAGGTACAGCAGGCGGTGAAGAAGGCAAATGGCATGTTGGCCTTCATAGTTAGGGGATTTGAGTGTAGGAGCAAGGTCTTACTGCAGTTGTACAGCGCCTTGGTGAAGCCTCACCTGGAATATTGTGTTCAGTTTTGTTCTCCTAATCTGAGGAAGAACGTTCTTGCTATCGAGGGAGTGCAGCGAAGGTTCACCAGAATGATTCCAGGGATGGCTGGATTGACATATGAAGAGAGACTGGATCAAATGGGCCTTTATTCACTGGAGTTTAGAAGGATGAGAGGGGATCTCCTAAAAACGAATAAGATTCTGACGGGACAGGACAGGTTAGATGCGGGAAGAATGTTCCCGATGTTGGGGAAGTCCAAAACCAGGGGACACAGTCTTAGGATAAGAGGTATGCCATTTAGGACTGAGATGAGGAGAAACGTCTCCACTTAGAGAGTTGTTAACCTGTGGAATTCCCTGCCGCAGAGAGTCGTTGATGCCAGTTCATTGGATATATTCAAGAGGGAGTTAGATGTGGCCCTTACGGCTGAAGGGATCAATGGGTATGGAGAGAAAGCGGGAAAGGGTACTGAGGGGATTGGTCAGCCATGATCATATTGAATGGTGGTGCAAGCTCGAAGGTCCGAATGGCCTACTTCTGCTACTATTTTCTATGTTTGTATGTTTCTATGTTACTGATAGTATCTTTGCTGGTTGAAGAGCTGATATTACTGAGTGTACGTGCTGATTTAAGAGATGATATTACTGATAGGGTTGAGAGTCACCATAGAACTGATATTACTGACAGTATCTGTGCTGATTGTAGAGATGATATTACTGAGAGTATCTGTGCTGATTATGGAGCTGACATTATTGACCGTGTCTGTGCTCATTATAGAACTGATATTATTCACAGGAACTAGGCTGATTACAGAGCTGATATTACTGACAGTAATTGTGCTGATTATAGAGCTCATATTACAGAATGTATCTGTGCTGATTATAGAGCTGATATTATTGACAGTATCAGTGCTGATTTTATAGCTGATGTTACTGACAGTATCTGTGCTGATTATTGAGCTGTTATTATTAACCGTGTCTGTGCTGATTATACAGCTGATATTACTGACAGTGTCTCTGCTGATTATAGAGCTGATATTACTCACAGTATCTGTGCTGATTATAGAACTGATATTACTGACAGTATCTACGCTGATTATAGAGCTGATATTACCGACAGTATCTGTGCTGATTATAGAGCTGATATTATTGACGGTATCAGTGCTGATTTTAGAGCTGATGTTACTGACAGTATCTGTGCTGATTATTGAGCTGTTATTATTAACCGTGTCTGTGCTGATTATACAGCTGATATTACTGACAGTGTCTCTGCTGAATATAGAGCTGATATTACTCACAGTATCTGTGCTGATTACAGAGCTCATATTACTGACAGCAACTGTGCTGATTATAGAGCTGATATTACATATTGTATCTGTGCTGATTATAGAGCTGATATTACTGACAGTATCTGTGCTGATTATAGAGCTGATATTAACGACAGTGTCTGTGTTGAATATCGAGATGATATTACTGAGAGTGTCTCTGCTGATTATAGAGCTGATATTACTCACTGTATCTGTGCTGATTATAGAACTGATATTACTGACAGTATCTACGCTGATTATAGAGCTGATATTACATACTGTATCTGTGCTGATTATAGAGCCGATATTACTGACAGTATTTGTGCTGATTATGGACCTGATATTACTGACAGCAACTGTGCTGATTATAGAGCTGATATTACATATTGTGTCTGTGCTGATTATAGAGCTGATATTACTGACAGTATCGGTGCTGATTATAAAGCTGTTATTAACGAGAGTGTCTCTGTTGAATATCGAGCTGATATTACTGACAGTGTCTGTGCTGATTATAGAGCTGATATTGGTGACAGTATCTGTACTGATTATAGAGCTGATATTACTGTCTGTATCTGTGCTGATTTTCAAGCTGATATTACTGACAATATCTGTGCTGGTTATGGAGCTGATATTGCTGACAGTATCTGTGCTGATTATAGAGCTGATATTATTGACCATCTCTCTGTTGATTACAGAGCTGATATTACTGACAGTAACTGTACTGATCATGGAGCTGATATTGCATATTGTATCTGTGTTGATTATAGAGCTGATATTATTGACCGTGTCAGTGCTGAGAATAGAGCTGATATTACTGACAGTATCTGTATTGATTATTGAGCTGATATTACTCACAGTACCTGTGCTGATTATAGAGCTGATATTACTGACAGTAACTGTGCTGATTACAGTGCTCATATTACATACTGTATCTGTGCTGATTATAAAGCTGACATTATTGAGCGTGTCAGTGCTGATTATAGAGCTGATATTACATATTGTATCTGTGCTGATTATAGAGCTGATATTAGTGACAGAATATTTGCATATTATAGAACTGATATTTATGACAGTGTCTGTGTTGAATATCGAGCTGATATTACTGAGAGTGTCTCTGCTGATTATAGAGCTGATATTGGTGACAGTATCTGTACTTATTATCGAGCTGACATTACTGTCTGCATCTGTGCTGATTATAGAGCTGATATTGCTGACAGTACCTGTGCTGATTATACAACTGATATTATTGCCGTCTCTGTGCTGATTATAGAACTGATATTACTGACAGTAACTGTGCTGATCATGGAACTAATATTACAAATTGTATCTGTGTTGATTATAGAGCTGATATTATTGACCGTGTCTATGCTGATAATAGAGCTGATATTACTGACAGTGTCTGTGCTGATTATAGAGCTGGTATTGCTGACAGTATCTGTGCTGATTGTAGAGGTGATATTACTCAGACTATATGTGCTTAATATAGAGCTGATATTACTGACAGTATCAGTGCTGATTATAGAGTTGATATTACTGACAGTATTTGTCCTGATTATAGAGCAGATATTACGAACAGTATCTGTGTTGATTATAGAGCTGATATTACTGACAGTGTTTGTTGATAATAAAGCTGATATTACTGGCAATGTCTGTGCTGATTATAGAGATGATATTATTGACCGAATCTATGTTGATTATTGAGCTGATAATATTCACAGTACCTGTGCTGATTATTGTGCTGATATGTCTGACAGTATCTGTGCTGATTATCGAGCTGATATTATTGACGTGGATGTGCTGATTCTAGAGCTGATATTACTGACAGTATCTGTTCTGATTATAGGACTGATATTACTGAGATTATCTGTGCTGATTATAGAGCTGTTTTTCTCACAGTGTCTGTGCTGTTTATAGAGCCGATATTACTGACAGTATCTGTGCTAATTATAGAGCTGATATTACTGACAGTATCTGTGCTGATATCGAACTGATATCACTGAGATTATCTGTGCTGATTATAGAGCTGTTTTTCTCACAGTGTCTTTGCTGTTTATAGAGCCGATATTACTGACAGTGTCTGTGATGATTTTAGAGCTGATATTATTGACGGTGTCCATGATGGTTACAGAGCTGATATTACTAACAGTATTGTGCTGATTGTAGCGCTGATATTACTGATAGTATCTTTGCTGATTATACAGTTGATGTTACAGGCAAAGTCTCTGCTGTTAATTGAGCTGATATTACAAACTGTATATGTGCTCATTATTTATCCAGACAGTATATATGCTGATTATCATCATCATATGCAGTCCCTCGGAAACGAGGAAGACTTGCTCCACTCTAGAAGTGAATTCTTTGGTGGCAGAAGAGACCAATACGAGAGCCACAGTCTGTGTCACAGGTGGGACAGAAAGTCGTTGAGGGAACAGGTGTGGCGACTGACTTGCCACGCGCTCTTTCCGCTGCCTGTGCTTAACTTCTTTTGGCTCTTGGCTTTGGGACTCGAGGTGCTCAGTATCCTCTCGGATGCACTTCCTCCAATTAGGGCTGTCTTGTGTCATTGACTCCAAGGTGTCAGTTGGGATGTTGCACTTTATCAGGGAGCATTTGAGGCTATCCATGTAACGTTTCCACTGCCCACCTTTGGCTCGCTTGCCATGAAGAAGCTCCGAGTAGAGCACTTACTTTGGGACTCTCGTGTCTGGCATGCAAACTATGTGACCTGCCCAGCGGAGCTGATCGAGCGTGGTCAGTGCTTCAATTCTGGGGCTGTTACCCTGGATGAGGACGCTGATGTTGGTGTGCCGATCCTGCCAAGGGATTTGTAGGATCTTGTGGAAACATCACTGGTGATACTTATCAGCAACTTGTGGTGTCTGCTGTACATGATCCATATCTCTGAGCCATACAGGAGGACAGGTATTACTGCAGCCCTGTCGATCATGAGTTTGGTGGCAGTTTTGAGGGCCTGGTCTTCAAACATTCTTTTCCTCAGGTGGCCGAAGGCTGCACTGGCGCGCTGGAGGCGGTGTTGGATCTCGTCATCGATACCTGCTCTTGTTGATAGTAGGCTCCCATGATGTGGGAAGTGGTCCTTGGTGTCCAGGGCTTCGCCGTGGATCTTGATGACTTGGGGGCATTGCTGTGTGGTGAGGACAGGCTGGTGGAGGACCTTTGTCTTACGAATGATTAGCCAAGGCCCATGCTT
The DNA here is from genome assembly GCF_044704955.1 of Pristiophorus japonicus. Taxonomy (NCBI): domain Eukaryota; kingdom Metazoa; phylum Chordata; class Chondrichthyes; family Pristiophoridae; genus Pristiophorus; species Pristiophorus japonicus. The sequence goes on from NC_091985.1 coordinate 227,309,056, forward strand.
TGATATGCCTCAGTAAATACATCGACTATGTCCTGGAGTTCAGCCTCTGTATTTACTCAGATGCAGGCTCCGTCCGTGTACTGTAGCTGGACGACAGAGGTTGGGGTTGACTTGGACGTGGCCTGGAGATGGCGAAAGTTGAACAGGTTCCCAAAGGTTTTGTAATTTAGTTCCACTCCAGCAGGGAGTTTCTTGACTGTGAGGTGGAGCATGTTGGCGATAAAGATTGAGAAAACAGATACACCGCTTTGGGCACTGTTGAGGGGGTGACTCATCAAGTTCATGGCACCATGGCTGGCTCTGCTGCACAGGAGGGCAGGAAAAAGAATGGGAGAGCGATGGTGATAGGGGATTCAATTGTAAGGGGAATAGATAGGCGTTTCAGCGGCCGCAACCGAGACTCCAGGATGGTTTTTTGCCCCCCTGGTCAAGGATGTATCGGAGCGGGTGCAGGACATTCTGAAAACGGAGGATAAACAGCCAGTTGTCGTGGTGCATATAGGTACCAATTACATAGGTAAAAAACGGGATGAGGTCCTACGAGATGAATTTCGGGAGTTAGGAGCTAAATTAAAAAGTAGGACCTCAAAAGAAGTTATCTCAGGATTGCTACCAGTGCCACGTGCTAGTCAGAGTAGGAATCGCAGAATAGCTCAGATGAATACATGGCTTGAGGAGTGGTGCAGAAGTGAGGGATTCATATTCATGGGACATTGGAACCGGTTCTGGGGGTGGTGGGACGCGTACAAACTGGAAGGTCTGCACCTGGGCAGGGCCGGAACCAATGTTCTCAGGGGTGTGTTTGCTCGTGCTGTTGTGGAGGAGTTAAGCTAATATGGCAGGGGGATGGGAACATATGGAGGGAGACAGAGGGAAACAAAATGGAGTCAGAAGCAAAAGATAGAAAGGAGAATCGTAAAAGTGGAGGGCAGAGAAATCGAAGGCAAAAAACAAAAAGGGCCACATTACAGCAAAATTCTAAAGGGGCAAAGTGTGTTAAAAAAAAACGCCTGCAGTCTCTGTGCCTCAATGCGAGGAATAATCTGGATAAAGTGGATGAATTAACAACGCAGATAGCAGTTAACGGTTACAATGTGATTGGCATCACGGAGACATGGCTCCAGGGTGACCAAGGCTGGGAACTCAACCTCCAAGGGTATTCAGCATTTACGAAGGAAAGACAGAAAGGAAAAGGAGGCGGGGTGGCAATGCTGGTTAAAGAATAAATCAATGTAATTGTAAGGAAGGACATTAGTCTGGATGATGTGGAATCGGTATGGGTGGAGCTGCGGAATTCCAAAGGTCAGAAAATGATAGTGGGAGTTGTGTATAGACCACCAAATAGCAGTAGTGAGATTGGGGACAGCATCACACAAGAAATAAGGGATGTGTGCAATAAAGGTACAGCAGTAATCATGGGCGACTTTAATCTACACATTGATTGGGCTAACCTAACTGGTAGCAATGCGGTGGAGGAGGATTTCCTGGAGTGTATTAGGGATGGTTTTCGAGACCAATATGTCGAGGAACCAACCAGGGGACTGGCCATCCTAGACTGGGTGATGTGTAATGAGAAGGGACTAATTAGCAATCTTGTTGTGCAAGGCCCCTTGGGGAAAAGTGACCATGATAGGGGAGAGTTCCTGATTAAGATGGAGAGTGACAAAGTTAATTCGGAAACTAGTGTCCTGAACTTAAGGAAAGGTAACTTCGACTGTATGAGGCGTGAATTGGCTAGAATAGACTGGCAAAGGATACTCAAAGTGTTGACGGTGGATAAGCAGTGGCAAACATTTAAAGATCACATGCATAAACTTCAGCAATTGTTCATCCCTGTCTGGAGTAAAAAATAAACTGGGAAAGTGGCTCAATCATGGCTAACAAATGAAATTAAGGATAGTGTTAAAGCCAAGGAAGAGGCATATAAATTGGCTAGAAAAAACAACAAACCTGAGGACTGGGAGAAATTTAGAATTCAACAGAGGAGGACTAAGGGTTTAATTAGGAGGGGGGAAATAGAGTATGAGAGGAAGCTTACAGGTAATATAAAAACTGACTGCAAAAGCTTCAAAAATATGTGAAGAGAAAAAGATTAGTGAAGACAAATGTAGGTCCCTTGCAGTCGGATTCAGGTGAATTTATAATGGGAACAAAGAAATGGTAGAGCAATTGAACCAATACTTCGGTTCTGTCTTCACGAAGGAAGATACAACTATCCTTCCGAAGTTACTCGGGGACAGTGGGTCTAGTGAGAAGGAGGAACTTAAGGATAACCTTATTAGGTGGGAAATTGTGTCAGGGAAATTGGTGGGATTTAAATACGATAAATCCCCGGGGCCTGATAGTCTGCATCCCAGAGTAATCAAGGAATAGTGGATGCATTGGTGATCATTTTCCAACAGTCTATCGAATCGAGTTCAGTTCCTATGGACTGGAGGGTAGTTAATGTAACACCACTTTTTAAAAAAGGACGGAGAGAGCAAACGGGTAATTATAGACCGGTTAGCCTGACATGTTGGAATCTATTATTAAGGATGAAATAGCAGCGCATTTGGAAAGCAGTGACAGGATCGGACCAAGTCAGCATGGATTTATGAAAGGGAAATCATGCTTGACGAATCTTCTGGAATTTTGTGAGGATGCAACTAGCAGAGTGGACAAGGGAGAACCAGTGGATGTGGTGTATATGGACTTTCAAAAGGCTTTTGACAAGATCCCGCACAAGAGATTAGTGTGCAAAGTCAAAGAACATGGTATTGGGGGTAATATATTGACGTGGATAGGGAACTGGTTGGCAGACAGGAAGCAGAGAGTGCGGATAAACGGGTCCTTTTATGAATGGCAGGGAGTAACTATTGGAGCGCCACAGGACTCAGTGCTGGGATCCAGCTCTTTGCAATGTACATTAACGATTTAGATGAAGGAATAGAGTGTAATATCTCCAAGTTTACGGATGACACTAAACTGGGTGGCGGTGTGAGCTGTGAGGAGGACGCTAAGAGGCTGCAGGGTGACATGGACAGGTTAGGTGAATGGGAAAATACATGGCAGATGCAGTATAATGTGGATAAATGTAAGGTTATCCATTTTATGGCAAAAACACAAAGGCAGAATTTTATCTGAATGGCGGCAGACGAGGAAAAGGGGAGGTGCAACGAGACCTGGGTGTCATGGTTCATCAGTCACTGAAAGTGAGTACGCAGGTACAGCAGGCAAATTGTATGTTGGCCTTCATAACTAGGGGATTTGAATATCGAAGCAGGGAGGTCTTAATGCAGCAGTACAGGGACTCAGTGATGCCTCACCTGGAATATTGTCTTCAGTTTTGTTCTCCTAGCCTGAGAAAGGACGTTCTTGCTGTTGAGGGAGTGCAGCGAAGGTTCACCAGACTGACCCCAGGGATGGCTGGGCTGTCATATGAGGAGAGACTGGATCAACTGGGCATTTATTCACTGGAGTTTAGAAGGATGAGAGGGTATCTCTTAGAAACAAATAAGATTCTGACGGGACTGGACAGGATAGATGCGGGAAGAATGTTCCCGATGTTGGGGACATCCAGAACCAGGGGCCATAGTCTTAGGATAAGGGGTAGGCCATTTAGGGCTGAGATTAGGAGAAACTTATTCAATCAGAGAGTTGTTAAGCTGCGAAATTCACTGCCACAGAGAGTTGTTGATGCCAGTTCACTGGATATAGTCAAGAGGGAGTTAGATATAGCCCTTACGGTTAAGGGGATCAAGGGTTATAGAGAGAAAGGAGGAAAGGGGTACTGATGGAATGATCAGCCATGTTCTTATTGAATAGCGGTGCCGGCTAGAAGAGCCGAATGGCCTACTCCTGCATCTATTTTTTATGTTTCTATGTTTCTTGAAGAGGATTGGGGCGATAACGCAGCCCTGTTTGACCCCCTTCCAGACGTGGATTAGGTCGGTGATAGATCCGTTGGTAAGGAGCACAGCCTGCATGCCGTCCTGGCGCAGGTGGAAGATGGTGATGATCTTTTGGGGGCTCCATACAGCCTCGTAGTTGGCAGTGTCAAAGACCTGTGCCAGGTCGAAGAAGGCCATGTATAAGGGCTTGCAGTGTTCCCTGCAATTTTCCTGTAGATGTTGCGCTGCAAAAATCATGTCTGTTGTGCCCCGTACTTGCCGAAATCAACACTGTGACTCCGGAAGGAGCTCCTTAGTCACGGGAAGAAGACTGAGGAGGACTCCAGTGACGACTTTCCCAGTGGCTGATAGCAGGGAGATTTCTTCTCTAGTTGCCGCAGTTGGACCTGTCCCCTTTTTTAAAGATGGTCACGCTTACTGCATCCCTGACAGCCCCCGGCATGCTCTCCTCCCTCCAGATGAGAGAGATGAAATCGTGAGGCTGATTATAGAGCTGATATTACTGAAAGTATCAGTGCTGATTATAGACCTAATATTATTAACAGTGGCTGTTCTGATCATAGAGCTGATATTACTAACAGTGACTGCTGATATTGAGCTGATATTACTGACAGTATCAGTGCTGATATAGAGCTAATATTACTGAGAATATCTGTGCTGATTTTAGAGCTGAAATTACCAACACTAACTCTGCAGGTTATAGAGATGAAATTACTGAGAGTGTGCTGATTACAGAGGTGACATTACTGACAGTATCTGTGCTGATTATAGAGCTGATATTACTGACAGTATCGGTGCTGATTATAAAGCTGTTATTAACGAGAGTGTCTCTGTTGAATATCGAGCTGATATTACTGACAGTGTCTGTGCTGATTATAGAGCTGATATTGGTGACAGTATCTGTACTGATTATAGAGCTGATATTACTGTCTGTATCTGTGCTGATTTTCAAGCTGATATTGCTGACAATATCTGTGCTGGTTATGGAGCTGATATTGCTGACAGTATCTGTGCTGATTATAGAGCTGATATTATTGACCATCTCTCTGTTGATTACAGAGCTGATATTACTGACAGTAACTGTACTGATCATGGAGCTGATATTGCATATTGTATCTGTGTTGATTATAGAGCTGATATTATTGACCGTGTCAGTGCTGAGAATAGAGCTGATATTACTGACAGTATCTGTGTTGATTATTGAGCTGATATTACTCACAGTACCTGTGCTGATTATAGAGCTGATATTACTGACAGTAACTGTGCTGATTACAGTGCTCATATTACATACTGTATCTGTGCTGATTATAAAGCTGACATTATTGAGCGTGTCAGTGCTGATTATAGAGCTGATATTACATATTGTATCTGTGCTGATTATAGAGCTGATATTAATGACAGAATATTTGCATATTATAGAACTGATATTTATGACAGTGCCTGTGTTGAATATCGAGCTGATATTACTGAGAGTCTCTCTGCTGATTATAGAGCTGATATTGGTGACAGTATCTGTACTGATTATCGAGCTGACATTACTGTCTGCATCTGTGCTGATTTTCGAGCTGATATTACTGACAGCATATGTGCTGATTATAGAGCTGATATTGCTGACAGTACCTGTGCTGATTATAGAACTGATATTATTGCCATCTCTGTGCTGATTATAGAACTGATATTACTGACAGTACCTGTGCTGATTATAGAACTGATATTATTGCCGTCTCTGTGCTGATCATGGAACTAATATTACAAATTGTATCTGTGTTGATTATAGAGCTGATATTATTGACCGTGTCTATGCTGATAATAGAGCTGATATTACTGACAGTGTCTGTGCTGATTATAGAGCTGGTATTGCTGACAGTATCTGTGCTGATTGTAGAGGTGATATTACTCAGACTATATGTGCTTAATATAGAGCTGATATTACTGACAGTATCAGTGCTGATTATAGAGTTGATATTACTGACAGTATTTGTCCTGATTATAGAGCAGATATTACGAACAGTATCTGTGTTGATTATAGAGCTGATATTACTGACAGTGTTTGTTGATAATAAAGCTGATATTACTGGCAATGTCTGTGCTGATTATAGAGATGATATTATTGACCGAATCTATGTTGATTATTGAGCTGATAATACTCACAGTACCTGTGCTGATTATTGTGCTGATATGTCTGACAGTATCTGTGCTGATTATCGAGCTGATATTATTGACGTGGATGTGCTGATTATAGAGCTGATATTACTGACAGTATCTGTTCTGATTATAGGACTGATATTACTGAGATTATCTGTGCTGATTATAGAGCTGTTTTTCTCACAGTGTCTGTGCTGTTTATAGAGCCGATATTACTGACAGTATCTGTGCTGATTATAGAGCTGACATTACTGACAGTATTGTGCTGATTGTAGCGCTGATATTACTGATAGTATCTGTGCTGATTATACAGTTGATGTTACAGGCAAAGTTTCTGCTGTTAATTGAGCTGATATTACAAACTGTATATGTACTCATTATTTATCCAGACAGTATATATGCTGATTATCATCATCATATGCAGTCCCTCGGAAACGAGGAAGACTTGCTCCACTCTAGAAGTGAATTCTTTGGTGGCAGAAGAGACCAATACGAGAGCCACAGTCTGTGTCACAGGTGGGACAGAAAGTCGTTGAGGGAACAGGTGTGGCGACTGACTTGCCACGCGCTCTTTCCGCTGCCTGTGCTTAACTTCTGTTGGCTCTTGGCTTTGGGACTCGAGGTGCTCAGTGTCCTCTCGGATGCACTTCCTCCAATTAGGGCTGTCTTGTGTCATTGACTCCCAGGTGTCAGTTGGGATGTTGCACTTTATCAGGGAGCATTTGAGGCTATCCATGTAACGTTTCCACTGCCCACCTTTGGCTCGCTTGCCATGAAGAAGCTCCGAGTAGAGCACTTACTTTGGGACTCTCGTGTCTGGCATGCAAACTATGTGACCTGCCCAGCGGAGCTGATCGAGCGTGGTCAGTGCTTCAATTCTGGGGCTGTTACCCTGGATGAGGACGCTGATGTTGGTGTGCCGATCCTGCCAGGGGATTTGTAGGATCTTGTGGAAACATCACTATTGATACTTATCAGCAACTTGTGGTGTCTGCTGTACATGATCCATATCTCTGAGCCATACAGGAGGACAGGTATTACTACAGCCCTGTCGACCATGAGTTTGGTGGCAGTTTTGAGGGCCTGGTCTTCAAACATTCTTTTCCTCAGGTGGCCGAAGGCTGCACTGGCGCGCTGGAGGCGGTGTTGGATCTCGTCATCGATACCTGCTCTTGTTGATAGTAGGCTCCCATGATGTGGGAAGTGGTCCTTGGTGTCCAGGGCTTCGCCGTGGATCTTGATGACTTGGGGGCATTGCTGTGTGGTGAGGACAGGCTGGTGGAGGACCTTTCTCTTACGAATGATTAGCCAAGGCCCATGCTTTGATATGCCTCAGTAAATACATCGACTATGTCCTGGAGTTCAGCCTCTGTATTTACTCAGATGCAGGCTCCGTCCGTGTACTGTAGCTGGACGACAGAGGTTGGGGTTGACTTGGACCTGGCCTGGAGATGGCGAAAGTTGAACAGGTTCCCAAAGGTTTTGTAATTTAGTTCCACTCCAGCAGGGAGTTTCTTGACTGTGAGGTGGAGCATGTTGGCGATAAAGATTGAGAAAACAGATACACCGCTTTGGGCACTGTTGAGGGGGTGACTCATCAAGTTCATGGCACCATGGCTGGCTCTGCTGCACAGGAGGGCAGGAAAAAGAATGGGAGAGCGATGGTGATAGGGGATTCAATTGTAAGGGGAATAGATAGGCGTTTCAGCGGCCGCAACCGAGACTCCAGGATGGTTTTTTGCCCCCTGGTCAAGGATGTATCGGAGCGGGTGCAGGACATTCTGAAAACGGAGGGTAAACAGCCAGTTGTCGTGGTGCATATAGGTACCAATTACATAGGTAAAAAACGGGATGAGGTCCTACGAGATGAATTTAGGGAGTTAGGAGCTAAATTAAAAAGTAGGACCTCAAAAGAAGTTATCTCAGGATTGCTACCAGTGCCACGTGCTAGTCAGAGTAGGAATTGCAGAATAGCTCAGATGAATACATGGCTTGAGGAGTGGTGCAGAAGTGAGGGATTCATATTCATGGGACATTGGAACCGGTTCTGGGGGTGGTGGGACGCGTACAAACCGAAAGGTCTGCACCTGGGCAGGGTCGGAACCAATGTTCTCAGGGGTGTGTTTGCTCGTGCTGTTGTGGAGGAGTTAAGCTAATATGGCACGGGGATGGGAACATATGGAGGGAGACAGAGGGAAACAAAATGGAGTCAGAAGCAAAAGATAGAAAGGAGAATCGTAAAAGTGGAGGGCAGAGAAATCGAAGGCAAAAAACAAAAAGGGCCACATTACAGCAAAATTCTAAAGGGGCAAAGTGTGTTAAAAAAATTCGCCTGTAGTCTCTGTGCCTCAATGCGAGGAATAATCGGGATAAAGTGGATGAATTAACAACGCAGATAGCAGTTAACGGTTACAATGTGATTGGCATCACGGAGACATGGCTCCAGGGTGACCAAGGCTGGGAACTCAACCTCCAAGGGTATTCAGCATTTACGAAGGAAAGACAGAAAGGAAAAGGAGGCGGGGTGGCAATGCTGGTTAAAGAATAAATCAATGTAATTGTAAGGAAGGACATTAGTCTGGATGATGTGGAATCGGTATGGGTGGAGCTGCGGAATTCCAAAGGTCAGAAAATGATAGTGGGAGTTGTGTATAGACCACCAAATAGCAGTAGTGAGATTGGGGACAGCATCACACAAGAAATAAGGGATGTGTGCAATAAAGGTACAGCAGTAATCATGGGCGACTTTAATCTACACATTGATTGGGCTAACCTAACTGGTAGCAATGCGGTGGAGGAGGATTTCCTGGAGTGTATTAGGGATGGTTTTCGAGACCAATATGTCGAGGAACCAACCAGGGGACTGGCCATCCTAGACTGGGTGATGTGTAATGAGAAGGGACTAATTAGCAATCTTGTTGTGCAAGGCCCCTTGGGGAAAAGTGATCATGATAGGGGAGAATTCCTGATTAAGATGGAGAGTGACAAAGTTAATTCGGAAACTAGTGTCCTGAACTTAAGGAAAAGTAATTTCGACTGTATGAGGCGTGAATTGGCTAGAATAGACTGGCAAAGGATACTCAAAGTGTTGACGGTGGATAAGCAGTGGCAAACATTTAAAGATCACATGCATGAACTTCAGCAATTGTTCATCCCTGTCTGGAGTAAAAATAAAACTGGGAAAGTGGCTCAATCATGGCTAACAAATGAAATTAAGGATAGTGTTAAAGCCAAGGAAGAGGCATATAAATTGGCTAGAAAAAACAACAAACCTGAGGACTGGGAGAAATTTAGAATTCAACAGAGGAGGACTAAGGGTTTAATTAGGAGGGGGGAAATAGAGTATGAGAGGAAGCTTACAGGGAATATAAAAACTGACTGCAAAAGCTTCAAAAATATGTGAAGAGAAAAAGATTAGTGAAGACAAATGTAGGTCCCTTGCAGTCGGATTCAGGTGAATTTATAATGGGAACAAAGAAATGGTAGAGCAATTGAACCAATACTTCGGTTCTGTCTTCACGAAGGAAGATACAACTATCCTTCCGAAGTTACTCGGGGACAGTGGGTCTAGTGAGAAGGAGGAACTTAAGGATATCCTTATTAGGTGGGAAATTGTGTCAGGGAAATTGGTGGGATTTAAATACGATAAATCCCCGGGGCCTGATAGTCTGCATCGCAGAGTAATCAAGGAATAGTGGATGCATTGGTGATCATTTTCCAACAGTCTATCGAATCGAGTTCAGTTCCTATGGACTGGAGGGTAGTTAATGTAACACCACTTTTTAAAAAAGGATGGAGAGAGCAAACGGGTAATTATAGACCGGTTAGCCTGACATGTTGGAATCTATTATTAAGGATGAAATAGCAGCGCATTTGGAAAGCAGTGACAGGATCGGACCAAGTCAGCATGGATTTATGAAAGGGAAATCATGCTTGACGAATCTTCTGGAATTTTGTGAGGATGCAACTAGCAGAGTGGACAAGGGAGAACCAGTGGATGTGGTGTATATGGACTTTCAAAAGGCTTTTGACAAGATCCCGCACAAGAGATTAGTGTGCAAAATCAAAGCACATGGTATTGGGGGTAATATATTGACGTGGATAGGGAACTGGTTGGCAGACAGGAAGCAGAGAGTGCGGATAAACGGGTCCTTTTCTGAATGGCAGGGAGTAACTATTGGAGCGCCACAGGACTCAGTGCTGGGACCCCAGCTCTTTGCAATGTACATTAACGATTTAGATGAAGGAATAGAGTGTAATATCTCCAAGTTTGCGGATGACACTAAACTGGGTGGCGGTGTGAGCTGTGAGGAGGACGCTAAGAGGCTGCAGGGTGACATGGACAGGTTAGGTGAATGGGAAAATACATGGCAGATGCAGTATAATGTGGATAAATGTAAGGTTATCCATTTTATGGGCAAAAACACAAAGGCAGAATATTATCTGAATGGCGGCAGACGAGGAAAAGGGGAGGTGCAACGAGACCTGGGTGTCATGGTTCATCAGTCACTGAAAGTGAGTACGCAGGTACAGCAGGCAAATTGTATGTTGGCCTTCATAACTAGGGGATTTGAATATCGAAGCAGGGAGGTCTTAATGCAGCAGTACAGGGACTCAGTGATGCCTCACCTGGAATATTGTCTTCAGTTTTGTTCTCCTAGCCTGAGAAAGGACGTTCTTGCTGTTGAGGGAGTGCAGCGAAGGTTCACCAGACTGACCCCAGGGATGGCTGGGCTGTCATATGAGGAGAGACTGGATCAACTGAGCATTTATTCACTGGAGTTTAGAAGGATGAGAGGGTATCTCATAGAAACAAATAAGATTCTGACGGGACTGGACAGGATAGATGCGGGAAGAATGTTCCCGATGTTGGGGACATCCAGAACCAGGGGACATAGTCTTAGGATAAGGGGTAAGCCATTTAGGACTGAGATTAGGAGAAACTTATTCAATCAGAGAGTTGTTAAGCTGTGAAATTCACTGCCACAGAGAGTTGTTGATGCCAGTTCACTGGATATAGTCAAGAGGGACTTAGATATAGCCCTTACGGTTAAGGGGATCAAGGGTTATAGAGAGAAAGGAGGAAAGGGGTACTGATGGAATGATCAGCCATGATCTTATTGAATAGCGGTGCCGGCTAGTAGGGCCGAATGGCCTACTCCTGCATCTATTTTTTTATGTTTCTATGTTTCTTGAAGAGGATTGGGGCGATAACGCAGCCCTGTTTGACCCCCTTCCAGACGTGGATTAGGTCGGTGATAGATCCGTTAGTAAGGAGCACAGCCTGCATGCCGTCCTGGCGCAGGTGGAAGATGGTGATGATCTTTTGGGGGCTCCATACAGCCTCGTAGTTGGCAGTGTCAAAGACCTGTGCCAGGTCGAAGAAGGCCATGTATAAGGGCTTGCAGTGTTCCCTGCAATTTTCCTGTAGATGTTGCGCTGCAAAAATCATGTCTGTTGTGCCCCGTACTTGCCGAAATCCACACTGTGACTCCGGAAGGAGCTCCTTAGTCACGGGAAGAAGACTGAGGAGGACTCCAGTGACGACTTTCCCAGTGGCTGATAGCAGGGAGATTTCTTCTCTAGTTGCCGCAGTTGGACCTGTCCCCTTTTTTAAAGATGGTCACGCTTACTGCATCCCTGACAGCCCCCGGCATGCTCTCCTCCATCCAGATGAGAGAGATGAAATCGTGAGGCTGATTATAGAGCTGATATTACTGAAAGTATCAGTGCTGATTATAGACCTAATATTATTAACAGTGGCTGTTCTGATCATAGAGCTGATATTACTAACAGTGACTGCTGATATTGAGCTGATATTACTGACAGTATCAGTGCTGATATAGAGCTAATATTACTGAGAATATCTGTGCTGATTTTAGAGCTGAAATTACCAACACTAACTCTGCAGGTTATAGAGATGAAATTACTGAGAGTGTGCTGATTACAGAGGTGACATTACTGACAGTATCTGTGCTGATTATAGAGCTGATATTACTGACAAATTCTGTGCTGATTATAGAGCTGATATTACTGACAGTGTTTGTGCTGTTTATAGAACTGATATTACTGACAGTAACTGTGCTGATTATAGAGCTGGTATTACTTACAGTATCTGTACTGATTATAGAGTTGATATTACTGACACTGTCGGTAGTTATTATCGATCTGATATTACTGACAGTGTCTATGCTGATTATACAGCTGATATTACTCAAAGTATATGTGCGTATTATAGAGCTGATATTACTGACAGTATCAGTGCTGATTGTAGAGCTGATATTGCTGAGAGTATATGTACTTATTATAGAGCTGATATTACTGAGAGTATCTGTACTGATTATAGAACTAATATTACTGAAAATATCTGTGGTGATCATAGAGCTGATATTACCGACAGTATCTCTGCTGATTATAGAGGTGATATTTCTGACAGTGTCTGTACTGATTATCGAGCTGATATTACTCACAGTATCGGTGCTGATTAAAGATCTGATATTACTGAGTATCTGTGCTGATTATAGAGCTGATATTACTCTCAGTATCTGTGCTGATTTTCGAGCTGATATTACTCACGATATATGTGCTGATTATCGAGTTGGTGTTACTGACAGTATCTGTGCTGTTTATAGTAATGTTATCACTGGATGAATTTGCTCTAATACAGCGCTGATATACTGACAGTATCTGTGCCGATTATCGAGCTGACATTACTGAAAGTATCTGTGTTGATTATAGAGCTGATATTACTGACAGTATCTGTGTTGATTATAGAGCTGATGTTACTGACAGTGTCGTGTGCTGATTATAGAGCTGATATTACTGACAGTATATGTGATTATTATAGAACTGATATTATTGACAGTATCAGTGCTGATTGTAGAGCTGATATTGCTGAGAGCATCTGTATTATTATAGATGTAATATTACTGAGATTAGCTGTACTGATTGTAGAGCTGATATTACTGAAAATATCTGTGCTGATCATAGAGCTGATATTACTGGCAGTATCTGTGCTGATTATAGAGCTGATATTTCTGACAGTGTCCATGCTGATAATAGAGCTGTTATTATTGCCTGTATATGTGCTCATTATTGAACTGATATTCCAGACATTTTATGTTCTGATTATCATCATCATATGCAGTCCCTCGGCATCGAGAAATACTTGCTTCCACTCCTGAAGTGAGTTCTTTGGTGGCTTAACATTCCAATACGAGAGCCATCGACTCTGTCACAGGTGGAACTGATGAGTTGTTGAGGGAAGGGGTGGGTAGGACTGGTTTGCCGCACGGTCTTTCTGTTCCCTGTGCTTGATTTCTGTATGCTCTCCGTGTTGAGACTCGAAGTGCTCAGCGCCCTCTCGGATGCACTTCCTCCACTTAGGGCGGTCTTGGGCCAGGGACTTCCAGGTATCAGTGGGTATGTCACACGTTATCAGGGAGGCTTTGAGCGTTTCCGCGGCCCACATTTGGTTCATTTTCCATGAAGGAGCTCTGAGTCGAGCACTTGCTTTGGGAGTCTTGTGTCTGGCATGGAAACTATGTGACCTGCCCAGCGGAGCTGATCGACTGTGGTCAGTGCTTCAATGCTAAAATGTTAGCCTGGATGAGGACGCTGGTGTTGATGCGCCTTTCCTCCCAGGGGATTTGTGGGATGTTGTAGAGACATCGCTGGTGATATTTCTTCAGCAACTTGTGGTGTCTGCTGGCCATTGTCCATGTCTCTGAGCCATACAGGAGTGGAGGTATTAGTGCAGCTCTGCAGAACATGAGCTTGGTGGCAGTTTTGAGGGCCGGGTCTTCAAACACTCTTTTCCTCAGGCGGACGAATGCTGCACTGGCGCATTGTGGGTAGTGTTGGATCTCGTCGTCGAAACCTGCTCTTGTTCATAGAAGGCTCCCGAGATATGAGAAGTGGTCCACCGTGTCCGGGGCCGCGCTGTGTATCTTGATGACTTGGGGGCAGTGCTGTGCAATGAGATCAGGCTGGTGGAGGACCTTTGTCTTATGGATGCTTAGTGTAAGCCCCATGCTTTCGTATGCTTCAGTAAGTACGTGACTATGTCCTGGAGTTCAGCTTCTGAATGTACGCAGACGCAGGCATTGTCTGCATGTTGTAGCTCGACGACAGACGTTGGGTTGGACTTTGACCTGGCCTGGAGATGGCGCAGGTTGAACAGGTTCCCACTGCTTCTGTAATTTCGTTCCACTCCAGCGGGGAGCTTGTTGACTGTGAGGTAGAGCATGGTGGCGAGAAAGATTGAGAAGAGGGTTGGGGCAATGACCCCGGTCAGGACCTCGATTGCGTCTGTGATGGATCCGTTGGTAAAGATTACGGCCTGTATTTCGTCGTGGAGCACGCGGAGGATGCTAACGATCTTTTGGGGGCATCCGAAATCGAGGAGGATGCTCCATAGAGCCTCACGGTTGACACTGTCAAAGTCCTTTGTGAGGTCGAAGAAGGGCTGTCTCTATTCCCTGCAATTTTCCTGTAGCTGTTGTGCTGCAGAAATCATGTCCGTTGTACCATAGTTGTGGTCGAAATCCACACTGTGACTCCGGGAGGATCTCCTTGGCCACGGGAAGAAGACGGTTGAGGAGGACTCGAGCGACGACTTTTCCAGTGGCTGATCGCAGGGAGATTCCTCTGTGTTTGCCGCAGTCGGACTTGTCCCCTTTTTAAAAGATGGTCATGATTACTGCATCTCTGAGATCCCTCGGCATGCTCTCCACCCTCCAGATGAGAGAGATGAGGTCGTGTGGCTGATTATAGAGCTGATATTACTGACAGTATCTGTGCTGATTATGGAGCTAATATTACTGACAGTATCTGTACTGTTTACAGTACTATTATTACTGGTTGTATTTGCTCTAATAGAGAGCTGATATCACTGACAGTATCTGTGCCGATTATTGAGCTGATATCACTGACAGTATCTGTGCTGATTATAGAGCTGATATTACTGACAGTATCTGTGCTAATTATGGAGCTGATATTACTGAAAGTATCTGTGTTGATTATAGAGCTGATATTACTGGCAGTATCTGTGCTGATTATAGATCTGATGTTACTGACAGTATCTGTACCGAATATAGAGATGATATTATTGCCAGTATCTGTACTGATTATAGAACCGATATTACTGACAGTGTCCATGCTGCTCCCTAGCCCACTCTCCTCGCCCCGTCGGAACCTATGCTCCACGGTCACCCTCCAATCCTCAGCTCAACTCGCAGCCGCTCATCCGCCTGAGATGCACACTCACTCACCTTCCAATCCCCAGCCTACTCCCTCAGCCCCATCTGTTACTGAGCTCCACACTCGCTCACCAATCCGGAGCTCCTTGTGCTCCTGAGCTCCACACACACTCACAAATCTCCAACCCACTCTTCCAGCCCTTGTACATCCCAGAGCCACACTCACTCACCCTCGAATCCACAGCCCATTCCCCCAGCCTCTTGTGGTACTGAACTACACGCTCACTCAACATTCACCAGCCCCTTGTGATCCTGTGTTCCACACTCGCTCACCATTTCGCAGCTCACTCCACCAGCCCAATGTGGTTCTGAGCTCAACACTTACTCACCCATCCCCAGCCCCTTGTGAACCTGAGCTCCACTCTCACCCTGCTGTCCCTATTCCACTCCCCCAGCCCCTTCTGAGCCTGAGCTGCACACTCACTCGTCGATCCCCATCCCTTGTGGTCCTGAGCTCTACACTCACCAATCCCCAGTCAAATCCCCCAGCTCCTTGTGATCCTGACCCGAACATGCACCCTCCAATCCCCAGCCCATTTTTCCAGCCCCTTGTACTTCTGAGCTCTACACTCAGCAATGCCCAGTCAACTCCCCCAGCCCCTTGTGATCCTGACCCTAACACGTACCCTCTAATCCCCAGCTCGCTCTCCCTACCCCTTGTGGTTCTAAGCCCCACACTCACTCACCAATCCCCAGCCTAATTTGGTCCTGAGCTCCACACTCAATCACCAATCCCCAGCCAACTCCCTGAGCACCTTGTGGTCCTGAGCTGCACACTCACTCACCAATCTCCGCTTTTGGTTCTGAGTTCCACACTCACCCTCCAATCTCCATCCCAATTCCCCTGCTCCTTGTGGTCCTGAGCCCCACACTCTCTCACCAATCCCCAGCCCGCTCCCCGAGCCTCTTGTGGTGCTGAGCTCCACATTCACTCACCAATCCCAGCCCACTCCCTGAGCACCTTGTGGTCCTGAACTGCACACTCATCCTCCAATCCCCAGCCAACTCCACCTGCTCCTTGTGGTCTTGAGCCCCACACTCAATCTACAATCCCCAGCCCACTGCCCGAGCCTCTTGTGGTCCTGAGCTCCACACTCACTCACCAATCCCCAGCCCTCTCCCCCAGGCTCTTGTGGTGCTGAGCTCCACACGCTGCTCCAATCCCCATCCCAAACCCCACCCCCATGTGAACCAGAGCTCCACACTCACCCTTCAATCCCCCGCCCTCACCCCCAGCCCTTATTGTGCACCTGAGATACTCACTCAATCACTTTCCAATCCTCAGCCCACTCCCCGAAACCCTTGTGGTATTGAGCTCCACATTCACGCACCCATCCCGAGCCCCTTCTGCTCCGAAGCTCCACACTCACTCACCAATCTTCAACCCTCTCCCCGCGCCCCCCCCCACACTTGTTGTCCTGAGCCCCAAAATCACGCTCCAATCTCTAGGCACCCCCAGTCCCGTGTGTTCCTGAGCCCCACACTCATGCTCCAATCCCCAGCCCACACGCCAGCCGCTTTTGGTCCTGAGCACCACACTCAGGCATCAATCCCCAACTCACTCCCCCAGCCCCTTATTGTCCTGAGCTCCACACTCACTCACCCATCCCCAGCCCACTCTCCAGGTCTCACGCCGTCCCGAACACCACACTCACCCTTCAATTCTCAGTCAACTTCCCCAGCCCATTGTGGTTCTGAGCTCCACATTCACTCGCCATTCCACAGCCCCTTGTTGTCATGTGTGGCAGACTCACTCTTCAATCCCCAGCCCACCCCCCAGCCAGTTTTGGCCCTGAACAGCATACGCACTCTTCAAACCCCAGCTTACTCCCCCAGCCAATTCTGTTCTGAGCACCACATTCACTCTCCAATCCCCAACACACTCCCCCAGCCCCTTGTGGTCCTGAGACCACATTTTCGACCCAGTCCCCAGCCCACTCCCCCAGCCGCTCATGCTACTGAGCTCCGCACTCACTCACCAATGATCAGCCAACTCCCCGAGCTTCTTGTGGTCCTGAGCTCCACACTCACTCACCAAACCCCAGCAAACTCCCCGAGCTCTTGTGGTCCTGTGCTCCATACTCACTCACTGAACCCCAGCCCAATCCCCAAGCCCCTTTTGAACCTGAGCTCCATGCTCACCTGCCATTCCCCAGCGAAAACCCCCAGCCCCTTGCCCGCTTGAGATGTGCATTCACTCACCTTCCAATCCCGAGCCCATCCCACCAGCCCATGTGCTATTAAGCTCCACACTCGCT
This sequence comes from Pristiophorus japonicus, assembly GCF_044704955.1. Taxonomy (NCBI): domain Eukaryota; kingdom Metazoa; phylum Chordata; class Chondrichthyes; family Pristiophoridae; genus Pristiophorus; species Pristiophorus japonicus. The sequence continues at coordinate 227,326,609 of NC_091985.1, forward strand.
CACCAATTTCCAGCCCACCCTCCCAGCCCTTGTAGATCCCAGATCCACAGTCACACACCCTCCAATCCCCAGCCCATTCCCCCAGCCTCTTTTGGCCCTGAGCCCCACACTCACTCACCAATCCCCAGACCACTCCCCAAGCTCCTTTTAGTCCTGAGCTCCACACTCACTCACCAATCCCCAGCCCACTCCCCCAGCCCCTTGTGATCCTGAGCCCCATACTCATTCTCCAATCCCCAGCCCACACTCCAGCCCTTTTTGTCCTGAACACCACACTCACTCACCATTCCGCAGCTCACTCCCCCAAGCCCAGCGTGTTTCTGAGCTGCACACTTACTCAGCCATCCCCACACCCTTGTTGTCCTGAGCAGCACACTCACTCTCCAAACCCCCGCTCACTCCACCAGCCCCTTGTTAACCTGAGCCCCGCACTCTTGCTCCAATCACCAGCTCGCACTGCAGCCCCTTTTGGAACTGAACATCACACTCATCCTTCAATCCCCAGTCCACTCCCCCAACCTATTGTGGTTCTGAGCTCCACACTAATGACCCAATCCCCAGCCCAACACCCAGCCCCTTGTGAACCTGAGTTCCACTCTCATTCTGTAGTCCTCATCCCACTCACCCAGCCCCTTGTGAGCCGGAGATGCACACTCACTCACCTTCCAATCACCAGCCCACTCCCCCAGCCCCTAGAGGTCCTGAGCCCCACACTCACTCTTCAATCCACAGTCCGCTCCCCCAAGCTCTTGTGGTCCTGAGCTCCACACACTGCTCCAATCCCCAATACAAGCCCCAGCCCCATGTGAGCCGGAGCTCCACACTCACCTTTCAGTCCCCCGCCCTCTCCACCAGCCTTTTTTGTGCGCCTGAGAAGCTCACTCACTCACCTTCCAATTTCCAGCCCATTCCCCCAGCCCCTTTTGGTACTGAACTCCACACTCACTCACTAATCCATGCTTTTGGTTCTGAGCTCCACACTCACCGTCCAATCCTCAGCCCACTCCCCCTATCCCTTGTGTTCCTGCGCTCCACATTCACTCACCAATTACCCAGCCCGATTTGGTCCAGAACTCCACATTCGCTCTCCAATCCCCAGCCCACTCTCCCAGCCGTCCATGGCCATGAGCTCCACACTCACTCACCAATCCACAGCCCCTCCCCCTGCTCCTTGTGGTCCTGAGCCCCACACTCATTCACCAGTCCCCAGCCACTCCTCCAGCCCAATGTGGTCCTACGCCTCACATTCATTCTCCAATCCACAGCCCATTCACTGCTCCAATCCCCATCCCTCTCCCCCAGGCTCTTGTGGCCTTGAACTCCACACTCACCAATCCCCAGCCCACTCCCCCAGGCTCTTGTGGTACTGAGCTCCACACACTGCTCCAATCCCCATCCCAAACCCCAGCCCCATGTGAACCAGAGCTCCACACTCACCTTTCAGTCCTCCGCCCACTCCCCCAGCCCCTTGTGGTACTGAGCTCGATATTCACTCACCAATCGCCAATCCCTTTTGACAAGGTCCCACGCAAGAGATTTGTGTGAAAAATTAAAGCACATGGTTTTGGGGGTAAAGTATTCACATGGATAGATAACTGGTTGGCTGACAGGAAGCAGAGAGTCGCGATAAACGGGTCCATTTCAGAATGGCAGGCAGTGACTAGTGGTGTGCAGAAGGGCTCAGTGCTGGGACCCCAGCTATTTACAATATACATCAATGATTGAGAAGAAGGAATTGAGTGTAATATTTCCAAGTTTGCAGATGACACTAAGCTGGGTGGCGGTGTACGCTGTGAGGAGGATGCTAAGTGGCTGCAGGGTAACTTTAACAGGTTAGGTGAGTGGGGAAATGCATGGCAGGTGCAGTATAATGTGCGTATATGTGAGGTTGTCCACTTTGGTGGCAAAAACACGAAGGCACAATATTATCTGAATGACGGCAAATTAGGAAAATAGGAGGTGCAACGAGACCTGGATATCATGGTACATCAGTCATTGAATGTTTGCATTCAGGTACAGCAGGCGGTGAAGAAGGCAAATGGCATGTTGGCCTTCATAGCTAGGGGATTTGAGTATAGGAGCAGGGAGGTCTCACTGCAGTTGTACAGGGCCTTGGTGAGACCTCACTTGGAATATTGTGTTCAGTTTTGGTCTCTTAATCAGAGGAAGGACGTTCTTGCTATTGACGGAGTGCAACGAAGGTTCACCAGACTGATTCCCAGGATGGCAGGACTGACATATGAGGAGAGACTCGATCAACTGGGCCTGTATTCATTGAGTTTAGAAGGATGAAAGGGGATCTCATAGAAAGATATAACATTCTGACGAGACTGGACAGGTTAGATGCAGGAAGAATGTTCCCGATGTTGGGGAAGACCAGTACCAGAGGACACAGTCTAAGGATAAGGGTTACGCCATTTAGGACCGAAATGAGGAGAAACTTCTTCACTCAGAGAGTTGTTAACCTGTGGAATTCTCTAGCGCAGGGAGTTTTTGATGCCAGTTCATTGGATATATTCAGGAGGGAGTTAGATATGGCCCTTACCGCTAAAGGGATCAAGGCGTATGGAGAGAAAGCAGGAAAGGGGTACTCAGGTGATGATCAGCCATGATCTTATTGAATGGTGGTGCAGGCTTGAAGGGCCGAATGGCCTTCTCCTGCACCTATTTTCGATGTTTCTATGTTTCTATGTTTCTATGTTTGCTCCGCAGCTCAAGACTCACTCACCAATCTTCAACCCTCAACCCCAAGCCGATTGTGATCCTGAGCCCCACACTCATGCTCCAATCCCAAGCGCACTCCAGCCCCTTTTGGTCCTGAGTACCACACTCACGCTCCAATCACCAAACCACTCCCCAGCCACTTGTTGTCGTAAGCTCCACACTCACTCACCAATCTTCAGCACACTCCCCCAGCACAATATGGTCCTGAGCTCCACGCTCACTCACCCATCCCCAGCCCACTCTCCCTGTCCTGTGTGGTCCTGAGCACCACACTCACTCAAAAACACCCAGCGCTCTCCCCTTTACATTGTGGTCCTGAGCATCACACTCACTCACCAATTCCCAGCCCACTCCCCCAGCCCCTTGTGGTTCTGAGCTCCACACTTACTCACACACAGGAACAGAGCTGGCGAGCTGCAGCCACCATTCCTTCCTCCTTGCACCATGTTGCCTGCTGCTGCCCGCATGGGTGTGTCTGTCATCAGCAGCACCCCTGTGAGCGGCTCCAGTCAATGGCCACACACAGCGGGCGGGTGGGACACCGCTATACAACACAAGCCGCGCCCATTTAAAGACACAGTCCACCGCAAAGCACCATTATATTGCAAAGTGATATTTCATTGCAAATGACTATTATATTCCAGTGTGATATTCTATTGAAAAGAACGATGATATTGCAAAGTGATATTCCATTGAAAAATGCTATTGCATTACAAAGGACTATTATAGAAACAAAGAAACATAGAAAATAGGTGCAGGAGTAGGCCATTCGGCCCTTCTAGCCTGCACCGCCATTCAATGAGTTCATGGCTGAACATGCAACTTCAGTACCCCCTTCCTGCTTTCTCGTCATACCCCTTGATCCCCTTATAAGTAAGGACTTCATCTAACTCCCTTTTGAATATATTTAGTGAATTGGCCTCAACAACTTTCTGTGGTAGAGAATTCCACAGGTTCACTACTCTCTGGGTGAAGAAGTTTCTCCTCATCTCGGTCCTAAATGGCTTACCACTTATCCTTAGACTATGACCCCTTGTTCTGGACTTCCCCAACATTGGGAACATTCTCCCTGCATCTAACCTGTCTAAACCTGTCAGAATTTTAAACGTTTCTCTGAGGTGCCCTCTCATTCTTCTGAACTCCAGTGAATACAAGCCCAGTTGATCCAGTCTTTCTTGATATGTCAGTCCAGCCATCCCGGCAATCAGTCTGGTGAACCTTCGCTGCACTCCCTCAATAGCAAGAATGTCCTTCCTCAAGTTAGGAGACCAAAACTGTATGCAATACTTCAGGTGTGGCCTCACCAAGGCCCTGCACAACTGTAGCAACACCTCGCTGCCCCTGTACTCAAATCGCCTCGCTATGAAGGCCAACATGCCATTTGCTTTCTTAAACGCCTGCTATACCTGCATGCCAACCTTCAATGACTGATGTACCATGACACCCAGGTCTCGTTGCACCTCCCCTTTTTCTAATCTGTCACCATTCAGATAATAGTCTGTCTCTCTGTTTTTACCACCAAAGTGGATAACCTCATATTTATCCACATTATACTTCATCTGCCATGCATTTGCCCACTCACCTAACCTATCCATGTCACTCTGCAGCCTCATAGCATTCTCCTCGCAGCTCACACTGCCACCCAACTTCGTGTCATCCGCAAATTTGGAGATACTACATTTAATCCCCTCGTCTAAATCATTAATGTACAGTGTAAACAGCTGGGGCCCCAGCACAGAACCTTGTGGTATCCCACTAGTCACTGCCTGCCAATCTGAAAAGTACCCATTTACTCCTACTCTTTGCTTCCTGACAGCCAGTTCTCAATCCACGTCAGCAGACTACCCCCAATCCCATGTGCTTTAACTTTGCACATTTATCTCTTGTGTGGGACCTTATCGAAAGCCTTCTGAAAGTCCAAATATTCCACATCAACTGGTTCTCCCTCGTCCATTCTACTGGAAACATCCTCTAAAAATTCCAGAAGGTTTGTCAAGCATGATTTCCCTTTCACAAATCCATGCTGACTTGGACCTATCATGTCACCTCTTTTCAAATGCGTTGCTATGACATCCTTAATAATTGATTCCATCATTTTACCCACTACTGAGTTCAGGCTGACCGGTCTATAATTCACTGTTTTCTCTCTCCATCCTTTTTTAAAAAGTGGGGTTACATTGGCTACCCTCCACTCGATAGGAACTGATCCAGAGTCAATGGAATGTTGGAAAATGACTGTCAATGTATCCGCTATTTCCAAGGCTACCTCCTTAAGTACTCTGGGATGCAGACCATCAGGCCCTGGGGATTTATCGGCCTTCAATCCCATCAATTTCCCCAACACAATTTCCCGACTAATAAAGATTTCCCTCAGTTCCTCCTCCTTACTAGACCCTCTGACCCCTTTTATATCCGGAAGGTTGTTTATGTCCTCCTTAGTGAATACCGAACCAAAGTACTTGTTCAATTGGTCTGCCATTTCTTTGTTCCCCGTTATGACTTCCCCTGATTCTGACTGCAGGGGACCTACGTTTGTCTTTACTTACCTTTTTCTCCTTACATACATATATAAACTTTTGCAATCCGTCTTAATGTTCCCTGCAAGCTTCTTCTCGTACTCCATTTTCGCTGCCCTAATCAAACCCTTTGTCCTCCTCTGCTGAGTTCTAAATTTCTCCCAGTCCCCGGGTTCGCTGCTATTTCTGGCCAATTTGTATGCCACTTCCTTGGCTTTAATACTATACCTGATTTCCCTTGATAGCCATGGTTAAGCCACCTTCCCTTTTATATTTTTACACCAGACAGGAATGTACAATTATATTGCAGGGTGACATACCAGTTAAAGAACTATTATATTGTAAAGTGCTATTGCATTAAAATTGCTTCAATATTGCAAAGTCTATTCCATTGCAAAACCAATTATACAACCATTGACATTTATGGCACAGAAGGAGGTCATTTGCCCCGTCGAGTCTGTGCTGGCTATCTGCAAGGGTGCTTCAGATTGTTCCACTCCCAGAACCTTTACCCGTGGCACTGCAATTTTTGCTTTTCTTTCAGTTACTTATCTAATTCTCTTTGGAAAAACACGAAGGCATTTACCTGCACCACACTGTCATGTCGTTCAGTTCAGATCAATCCCACTCGCAGTGTAAAAATGCTTTTCCTCATTTCGGCTTTGATTCTTCTGCCAATGACCTTAACTCTGTGTACTCTGGTTCTCGACCTTTCTGCCAATGGGAACAACTTCTCTCTATCTACTTTGTCCAGACCCCTCATTATTTTGAACACCGATATGAAATTTCCTCTCAATTTTACTTTTAACCTGCAGGCGATTCACCTCGGTTGTCTAACGACTAGAAATGGTACGAAATTCTCGGGAATATTAGTCGGCCGTGTCCAGTGACATAGCTGTCTGAGAAGCTAAATCAAAAGTCAAGTTCGGAGTTGTCAATAACTTTCTTCTGATCGCATCATTTTTCATCCCAAAAACAAAGTGGTCACGCAATGCTCAATCATGATCGTTTCTGAAATTACAGTGAATAGATAGCTATTTTAATGCTACAATGTACTCACTGTTACTTTCATCGTTTAACTGATCTCATGTTTTGAAACGGTAACTTTCAGCATTTTCCAGGGGCTCATGACTGTCGTGCTGTTATAACTTAGTTAGATTTTGCTTAAGTGATGTGTCTTTTGTTTTGATAGGCACAAGCAAGTTTTTCAGGGTTCCATACACATCGGGAACTACTTCAGTTAAGAAAATAGCCCGTTTTCTATCCAACACCACCCAGTTATGGTTTTCAGCATCAGGGAATTCGATGATACTATTTGTGGTGTAAAACATTTCTAGCCGTTCCACATATGCTCTGAAATGTCATGGTCGCGTTGAAACTCCCCCAAGTGCCCTACAGTTGCAGCCATCTGGACTCTGGCAGTTCAGCCAAGTGTGCTTGTAATTTACCTTGGATTTTTAGCCGTTAATCAAAACAAAGATGCTTTCAAAGTCTCTCTGTCAGTTGGCTGAATCATCCACCGACAAGAATTTCAGCGAGGTTATCCGATTATCCCATCCTCGTCGCCAATGTACGTTTTTGGTACGACCTCACAAACACACAGGCTTTAAGACGGCTGATAACTTCAGGAACCATTCAGGTGACTTGTTCCGTTTTATTGTTGTAAACAGCGATGGCTAGAATGCCACAGTAGTCCAATGGGTGAAACTATATGTATTACAGTCACCACTCAGCTTTCTCTTTTCATGAGAAAAGACACCCAGCCTGTTAATCCTTTCCTGACAGGTATAACATCGCATTTCTGATATCACACTTGTAAATCATTTTTTTAACATATCCAATGGCTCTATATTAGGGTTACATAGAAACATAGAAACATAGAAAATAGGTGCAGGAGTAGGCCATTCGGCCCTTCGAGCCAGCAACGCCATTCAATGAGTTCATGTCTGAACATGCAACTTCAGTACCCCATTCCTGCTTTCTCGCCATACCCCTTGATCTCCCTAGTAGTAAGGACTACATCTAACTCCTTTTTGAATATATTTAGTGAATCCGCCTCAACAACTTTCTGTGGTAGAGAATTCCACAGGTTGACAATTCTCTGAGTGAAGAAGTTTCTCCTCATCTAGGTCCGAAATGGCTTACCCCTTATCCTTAGACTATGACCCCTGGTTCTGGACTTCCCCAACATTGGGAACTTTCTTCCTGCATCTAACCTGTCTAAACCCATCAGAGGTTTCTATGAGATCCCCTCTCATTCTTCTGAACCCCAGTGAATACAAGCCCAGTTGATCCAGTCTTTCTTGATATGTCAATCATGCCATCCCGGGAATCAGTCTGGTGAACCTTCGTTGCACTCCCTCAATAGCAAGAATGTGCTTCCTCAAGTTAGGAGACCAATACTGTGCACAATACTCCAGGTATAGCCTCACCAAGGCCCTGTACAACTGTAGTAACACCTCCCTGCCCCTGTACTCAAATCCCCTCGCTATAAATGCCAACATGCCATTTGCTTTCTTAACCGCCTGCTGTACCTGCATGCCAACCTTCAATGACTGATGTACAATGACACCCAGGTCTCGTTGCACCCCCCTTTTCCTAATCTGTCACCATTCAGATAATAGTCTGTCTCTCTGTTTTTACCACCAAAGTGGATAACCTCACATTTATTCACATTATACTTCGTCTGTCATGCATTTGCCCACTCACCTAACTTATCCAATTCACTCTGCAGCCTCATAGCATCCTCCTCGCAGCTCACACTACCAGCCAACTTAGTGTCATCCGCAAATTTGGAGATACTACATTTAATCCCCTCATCTAAATCATTAATGTACAATGTAAACAGCTGGGGCCCCAGCACAGAACCTTGCGGTACCCCACTAGTCACTGCCTGCCAATTTGAAAAGTACCCTTTCACTCCTACTCTCTGCTTCCTGTCTGCCAACCAGTTCTCAATCCACGTCAGCACACTACCCCCAATCCCCTGTGCTTTAATTTTGTACATTAATCTCTTGTGTGGGACCTTGTCGAAAGCCTTCTGAAAGTCCAAATACACCACATCAACTGGTTCTCCCTTGTCCACTCTACTGGAAACATCCTCAAAATATTCCACAAGATTTCCCTTTCACAAATCCATGCTGACTTGGAAATATCATGTCACCTCTTTCCAAATGTGCTGCTCTGACATCCTTAATAATTGATTCCATCACTTTACCCACTACCGATGTCAGGCAGACCGGTCTATAATTCCCTGCTTTCTCTCTCCATCCTTTTTTAAAAAGTGGGGTTACATTGGCTACCCTCCACTCCATAGGAACTGATCCAGAGTTGAGCAATTCTTTGGGCTCGAGGGCCATGTAGCCAATTTTGGTGAGCTGTTGAGGGCGGCCTACGAGTGTCCCAGCTAAGGCGTATGGCTGCACGGTCGTAGGATCATGAGAAATAATGTTCGAGTGAGTCCAAGCCATTACTTTTAGAATAGAGTCACCACCCTTAATGATAGAGTAGGATTACCGCCAATAATGTTAAATACAGTCACCACCAGTACTGTTAGAGTAGGTTCACCACGAGCAATGTTAGAGTTGAGCCCAACCCATTAATGTTAGAATAGAGTCACCACCTGTAATGTTAGAGTAAAATCAACATCAGTAATTTTAGAATTGAGACCGCGCCAATAATGTTAGAGTAGAGTCAATACCAGTAATGTTAGAGTAAGATCACCAACAGTTATATTCGAGAAGGGTCACTCACATTAATGTTAGTGTAAGGTCACCAACAGTAATGTTAGAGCTAAGTCACCATCAGTATTGTTGCAGTAGAGTCACTAACAGTAATGTTAGGGTAGTGTCACGACCAGTAAAGTTATAGTGGAGTCGCCAACAATAATGTTGGTGTAGATTCTCCACCATTAATGTTAGGGTACTTCCACCACCAGTAATGTTAGAGTTGAATCGCCACAATTAATGTTAGAGTAGATCCATTCCCATGATGTTAGAATGATGTCACGTCCAGTTATGTTTGAGTATGTGTCACCACAAGTAATGTTCGAATAACGTCACCACCAGTATGGTAAGAAACGAGTTACCATCAGTAATAATTGATTAGGCTCACCAGAATTACTGGAAAATTAGTGCAACCAACAATAATGTTAGAGTAGGGTCACCGCTAGTAATGTTAGAGTAGGGTCACCACCAATAATGTTGGAGTAGAGTTAGCACCAGTAATGTTAGAGTCGAATCACCACCAGTATTGCGAGAGTAGGGTCACCACTAGTGATGTTAGCGAAGGGACTGTACCATTAATGTTAGAGTAGAGTCACTACCAGTAATATTAGAGTTGAATCACCAGCAGTATTGCTAGAGCAGGGTCACCACTAGCAATGTTAGAGTTGCTTCCCCACTAGTAATGATTTTTTAAATCGTTCTGTTATATGGGTGCCACTTCCGAAGCCAGCATTTATTGCCCATCCAAAATTGCCCTTGAGAAATGGTAGTGAGTTGTCTTCTTCAACCGCTCAATCGTTGTGGTGAAGGAACTCCTAAAGTGCTGTAAGGGTGGGAGTTCTAGGATTTTAATCCAGTGACGTTAGGGGAATGCCTACGTATTACCAAGTCAGGATGGTGTTTTACTTGGAGGAGAACATGGAAGTAGTCGTGTTTCCATGAGCCTGCTGCCCTTGTCCTTCTAGGTGGTAGAGGTCTCGGGTTTGGGAGGTGCTGCCGAAGAAGTCTTGGCGAGTTGCTGCAGTCCTTCTGGTAGATGGTACACACTGCAGTCATGGTGCGCTGGTGGTGGAGGGCGAGAGTACTGATGGGGTTCTAATCAAGAGGGCAGCTTTGCCCTGGTTGGTGTCGAGCTTCTTTAGTGTTATTGGAACTGCACTCATCCAAGCAAGTGGAGAGTAGTCTATCGCACTCCTGACCCTTGTGCCTTGTAGATGGGGGAAAGGCTTTGGGAGTCAGGATGTGAGACACTCACCACAGAATACCCAGCCTCTGACCTGCTATTTTGCCACAACATATACGGGGCTGATCCAGTTATGTCCATGTTCAATGGTAACCCCCCAGAATGTTGATGGTGGGGTTTTCGTCGATTGTACTGCTATTGACTATCAATGGGAGGTGGCCAGACTTTCGCTTTTCGGAGATGGTCATTGACTGGCACTTGTGCGGTGCACATGTTACTTGCCAATTTTCCACCCAAGCCTGAATGTTGTCCAGCTCTTGTTCCATAAAGACATAGACTGCTTCAATTTCTGACGATTTGCGAATGGAACTGAACACTGTATTCATCAGCTAACAACCTGACCTTAAGATGGGGGGAATTCATTGATGAAGCATCGAATGATGGTTGGGCTTAAGACACTTCCATGAGGAACTCCTGCAGCGATGTCCTGGGGCTGCGATGATTGACCTCCAACAACCACAGCCATCTTCCTTTGTGCTCGGATGACTGCAGCCAATGCAGAGTTTCGCCCCTCATTCCCATTTACTTCAATTTTACTAGGCCTTCTCGATGCCACACTCGGTCAAATGATGTGTTGAAGTTAACAGCAGTCACTCTCATGTCCCCACTTGAATTCAACTCTAATATCCCTGTTTGGATCAAGTGAGTTCTGGAGCCGAATGGTTCTGGTGGATGCCAAACTCTTCCTTTAATATAGAGTCATCATCAGTAATGTTAGAGTAGTGTCACCACCTGTACTGTTAAAATAGAGTCATACCAGTAATGTTAGAGTAGGGTCACCACCAGTAAAGCTAGAGTAAGGTCGCTAACATTAATGTTAAAATAGAGTCATCATCGATAATGTTTGAGAGAATAACCACCAGTATTGTTCGAATAGGGTCATCACCATTAATGTTAAAGCAGAGTCATCAGCAGTAATATTACTGTAAGGTGACAACCAGTAATGTTAGAGTCCGGTCATCACCAGTAATGCTCGAATAGGGCCATCACCAGTAATATTAGAGTAGAATCATCAGCAGTAATGTTTGAGAAAAGTGACTGTAGTGGAGTATTAAAAATTAACACTCAACACGAGGTCTGGGTTCAAAGATTCAAGAAGTCTTTAATTTGCTTGCAAGTGAGCGTCGATTCTGCAGTCAACCTATTGCTGAGCTGTCCTCACTTGCTCTCTCTGAACAAAGAAATCACAGGGTTTTTATACAGTTCCTCAGCCTATAATGGCCGGACATTCAATTCATGAGACTTACATTGATTTGAATGGTCGAAACCTTTGTCATTCAAAGTAAAGGTACGTTAATGATCACACCTGTTCCCAGTACTATTCCATAAAGCTCACTGTGTCCCAAGACTTCATTGGCACATTAGAATATTATCTTATCTCTCTTGCCTTGACCAGATGGAGTTTTTCCAATGTGTCACTTTGGACCCCTTGCCCTGTTTAGCAGTTTGGCTTCCCGTAATTGTCCTCAGGTTACACAGCTTGTAACAATTAATCATTCTGATATGTTATTTCCCTTTAAACACCTTTAGAAAATTGACCAATACAAAGGCCTATGTCAGCTCGTTTTAGTTCCGAAATCCATTCGTAACCCTTTAAATATAATAGAGCTCGATAGCCCCACTTCAGTGACCACCAGTGATGTTAGATTCTGATAACCAAAGGTAATGTTGGAAAAGGGTTACTACCAGTAATGTAAGAGTAAAGCCGCCACCAGTAATGTTTAGCCGATTCATCATTTTTCATTATCACACTTTAATTTTTTAATAGATGAGTGAAAATTTCACATAGTTAACATGAGGTCCTAAGAACCTAACGCAGGGTCTGGGAAAGATGTTCCATTCAGTGCTTAGGGGGCATGGGCAGAGCACATTCTCACTGGGATTATTTTCTGCTCATTGATTTTAATGGGCGGAGGTTCATGGACTGAGCTGTTCAATTTTCCCATTGGTGGCCCGGGTGCACTGAAGTGTAATATCTTGACTTGTTTGTTAAGTGACTGTAACTAACGCCAATTATTGTGAAACCTGATTTTCTCACCAGGGCAACGATTGCTCTATAAATTTGGAGCAGTTACGGATCTCAGCCAAACTCCAGTCGAAACTGTACAACGGCACAGTATTCACCAAAACCTTCACAAACATGGTGCTGCCAACAATTCTACTTATAAGGGATACTTATTACCGGGTTCTCGCAGCCTTTGGCGTTCCTGGTAAGTTGCTCTTGACTAATAGCTGAGGCACTGCTCTGCTCAGTAATTCATGGGCATCTGGCGCACAGTATTCCTCCCCATACTGAGGGAGAGTACTGCTGATTTCTCGGCTACCAACAGTATATAGATCAATGAAGAATGTATTGGTCAGTGTCCATAGTAATTATCTCATGTACCTTTGTTCCCTGTCTAATTTAGGTTGATAATCCCTTGTACTGCAGCCGCCCACACTCAACTGGGGACTGTGAAAGATATTCTGAGCAATAATCGCCACCCAGATAGCTGCTCCCCTCCCCTCCGCAGCGATTCGACATTAATTGAACATTTTTGTCTCAGTTGAATGTTTTATTTGAATTGAACATGGTAGATTGGTCATGAAGGTTAAAGCGCATGGGATTCACGGCAAAGTGGCAAGTTGGATCCAAGATTGGCTTTGAGGTAGGGAGCAAAGTGTAATGGTTGATGGATGTTTTTGTGACTGGAAGGATGTTTCTAGTGTGGTTCTGCAGGGCTTAATACCTGGCCACTTGTTTTTTTGTGGTATATATTAACGATTTAGATTTGATTTTTGACAGTATGATTAAGAAGTTTGCAGGCGACACTAAAATTGGCTGTGTGGTTTGATAATTAAGAGGAAATTCATGGGCTGCAGGAGGATTTCAATCTACTGGTCAGGTGCGCAGAAGAGTGGCAAATTGAATTTAATTCAGAGAAGTTTGAGGTAATGTACTTATGAGATGGCTAATAAGGAAAAGGTATACACATTAAACGGTAGGCCACTTAATAGTGTAGATAAACAAAGGGAGCTTGGCGTGCTTAATCCCTGAAAGTAACAAGCCAGGTGGATAAGGTGGTTAAGAAGGCATACAGAATGCTTGCCTTTATTGGCGATGCATAGAATATAACAGCAGGGCGGTTATGATTAAATTGCATAATACTTTGGTTAGGCCACAGCTGGAGTACTGCGTGCAGTTCTAGTCAGCGTATTATAGGAAGGATGTGATTGCACTAGAATATGTGCAGAGGAGATATACTAGCATGCTGCCTGGAATGGAGAACTTTAGTTATGATGACAGATTGAATAGGCTGGGTTTCTTCTCATGGAACAGAGGAGGTTGAGAGGAGACATTGAGGTGTACAAAATATTGAGTACCTGGATATAGTGGATAGCAAAGGCCTATTTCCATTGGTGGAGGCGTCTATTAGGAAAGGTGGTTGGTGGAAGGTTTAGAGGGGATTTGAGTTGGGGATGAGGGGCGGGGGTGCGGTGTGGAGCTTCTTTAAGCAGACGGTTGTGGGGATCTGCAACTCACTGCCTGGAAGAGTTGGGGATGCAGAAACCCTCACCACATTCAAAAGATGGTTGGATGGGCACTTAAAGTGCATAACTTGCAGAGTTATGGACCTAAAGCTGGTAATTGGGATTAGACTGGCTAACCTCTTGTTGGTCGGCACAGATATGATGGTAAGTACTGCAGGGAATCGAATACGGCCACGGTGATCTCCTGGACTGGTTTTGATCGCCCAGATGGGTCGGAGTGGAATTTTCCCAGCTTTTTTCCCCCAAAATTGACTTGTGTTTTTACCTGGTTTTTGCCTCTCCGAGGAGATCACATGGCTGGGGTGGATTGTAGAATGTTTCAATATAAGGGGTATTGCAGTCGTCTGGTTGGGCTGGCGGCTCTTTACCTTCACACTATTGTTCATTGTTCATAGGTTTATATGTAACCTTCAGCGCTGTTGACCGAGGACCATGCGGCTCTTTGTCGGCCTGCGCGGACACGATGGGCCGAAATGACCTCCTTTTACACTGTAAATTTCTAAATTTCTATGTTTCTATGAATTATGCCTTTGCATTAATTGCCGTGAACTTATATTTAATACTTTACTGAAGTTTTCTGGAAGGACGCTGAATTCTCAGTTCCTCTATATTGAATGTTCAATAAGTTATTTTCGTTTAAATAAAGTGTTGTCAACTCTCGTCTATATTTATGGATTGTCTTCATACTGTTAGTTGGCGTTGTTTCTGCTGATGTTAATAATCCTTCAAATAGGCTGGAGTTTAATATTTTGATATTTCAAATAACAGTGCGTCGATATTTGATGTCTCCAAGGTAAGAGGAGACTAATTGATGTCCTGTTACTGACTGCCCCATTTTTGATCGGGCCTGAGGAGCGGTGAGAGATCAGGGCCCAGGAGAGTCGAGGGTTCGGTGCCCAGAAGTGGCGAGGGCCCAGGGGCAACACGGGCCAGCCCACACTGAGATTTATGGATCGGAGGAGCATGTGTACACACTAGGTCCGTGCAGCAGAGCTTAATCTCCAGTCGTCTTGATTAACGTTTGTCACTGGATAAAGACCTAGCTCTGCTAAGCCCGTGTTGTGGCTGGTGTGCAACAGCCACCCCACGTTAAAATAATTCATGCACAGGCATCTTCCACCCTTCAATATGTAATTCTGGACCTGGAATGCCAGGTCCCTCATTGAAACACCTGTGAACTCATCCCTTTTTAGTGTGGAAGCGGGTCACCCTCGATACGAGGGACTACCTAATACTATATAATATAGTAATGAAAATATTCCGTGTACACAACGTTAAGTTGGGACACATCTGAACATTCCCCACAAATAAGCTGTGAGATTTATCTGAGTGACCCCGTAACCGGCGGCTTGTCCCTCTTTCTTACAGCGAACCTACTGACAATCGTGATTCTCTCCAGGGGAAATTGTGGCCTTTCGAAATGTATCTCTTTCTACATGGTGGCCATGGCAACAGCAGATCTACTGGTGATGATCATCAATATATTAGTGAAACGCATTTTCAGTTATCACTTTCCACATTCATTCCTGTCCTTCACTGTCGTTTGTAAGTTCATTATGTACCTGCAATGTATTACCCTGTATGTGTCGGTGTGGTTTACCGTCTCGTTCACATTTGACCGGTTTGTATCTATATGCTGTGAGAAGTTTAAAGCAAGGTATTGCACAGTGAGAACTGCGGCCGCGGTTATAACAACGCTCTCTGTCCTGATCAGTTTACAGAGCCTCCTTTTTTGGTTTGCATATGAACCTGAGAGAACCATTTACAATGTTCACTGGGGTTGCCGCACAAGAACTAACTTTTTTTCATCGCCTGTGGGTGTAGTTTTCTCGTGGATACAAAGTGTTTGTTTTACTTGGTTTGCTTTTGCTTTGATATTGCTTTTCAATTGTTTGACTGTCAGACGTATTTTAGTGGCCAATAGAGCGCGCAGCGGACTCCGGGGTCACAGCATTGAGAATCAGAGCGATACCGAGATGCAGAACCGTAGGAAATCCATCATTTTACTGTTCAGTGTATCGGGCAGTTTCATAGCATTGTGGCTGACAACTGTGGTTAATTTTCTAACTACCAGATTAACAAACACCGCGCATTACCGAGGCGATTATGCAACCCCTTCGTATATTATCACTGAAACCGGATATATGCTCATGTATTTGAGTTCCTGTACGAACACGTGCATTTATGCAGCGACACAAACTAAATTCAGGGAAGAGCTTAAGCAAGTGATGAAAATTCCTTGGGCATTTATTGGTAAACGAATGAAAAATCAAACTAAAGTTTCCTGTATTAACTAGAGTAAATTTCAGCCGGTGTTTCATTTTAGAATGGCCGCTTTCCTGCAAGGACGGAAATGGATTGTTGTTGTGAAAATAATCAGGTATCAGAAAACCTTTTTCCCACTCTGTGCCGTGTGTTTGATGTGTGTTGCTTTAACCTGGCGAACAGAATTGATTATTGCTAAAACAGTGCATTTAAAGACTGCGATCATGACTGAGCTTCGGCGTTGACAGCCTCACACCGCAGGTACTGGACTGGGACATTCCAGTTTAATGAATAGTGGGTACTTACATGTCCCCTTACTGTAGAAGCAATGTGTCACAATGGTGGTTATTTGTAATGCTGTAATCTTGGTGTGAATATTGCAGGCGCTGGTCTCCCCATCGTACTCTGCTCCCCATTAAGAACATAAAACCGTAAGAAATAAGAACAGGAGTAAGCCATTTGGCTCCTCGAGTCTCCTTCACCATTTAATAAGATCATGGCTGATCCGATCTTGTGCTGAGCTCCACGACCCCGCCTGCTCCCTCTTTCTATCTCCACATTAAATATAATTAATGACCCAGCCTCCGCAGCTCTCTGGGTCAGAGAATTCCTCAGATTTACAACCGTCCGAGAGAAGAAGTTCCTCCCCATCTCAGTTCAGAATGGGCTACCCCAGATTCTGAAACGATGACGCCTAGTTCTAGATTCACCCACGAGTGGAAAAGTCCAATCTGCATCTGCCTTGTCCAGCCCCCTCAGTATCTTATACGTTTGAATAAGATGAGCTCGCATTCTTCTAAACTCCAATGAGTATAGGCCCAAATATTCCTCATAAGTCAATCCCTTGTCTCCTGGACCAATAGAAAGCAGCCCTGTCTCTCTTGATCAGTGTCTAATGATGGAGATAATAATGATTGACTCGTCAATGTGACATTCGATATCTTTGTTCACAGATATTTATTTAACATCTTATCTGGTCATCAAATTGTTGAAATGTTGGACAGGGGGCAGTCCATTCGACCCAACCAGGCCTTGTCGTAGTTCATCCTCCACCCGCCGACAATTGTTCCATTCACTTCATCTACCCTGTCTCAACATCACTTTAACCTATCTTGACATGGACGTCTCTAAATTTAATCTGTTATACTCATATTATTTCTGCTCCGTTACATCCACAGTCCCACAATAATCCGTGTGAAGAGGTTTTTCTTACCTTTAGTTCCAAATCTGTTACATTTATCATTTTATCCCTAGCGTTAGTTTTTGATCACTCACCTACTGGAAGGTACTGCTTACATTTATCCTGTCCCATCCCTTCTTAACTTAAACCTCCTCATCAAAAGATATGAGTCTGGAATCAGTCCATTGAAAGTCAGGAAAGTGTAGTTAAGATGATAAATTGCTGGTGTTCTCGTGGAGATTGTTACGTCCTTCATTTAGCTGAAGTAACTTAACTTAACAATATATTTGATAGTTTGGCAAAAATGCGATATATCGGAACCATGCAATGAAGATCCTCATCAAACATCCACCAATCCCCGATCTATGGATATATAGACAGAAAGGACAGAAAGGGCAGGCATGGCTATTATCTGATATCTGATATTGTAAGATTGTGGGACAGCGTTGTGTTTGCAGAAGTGACGCGTTGTGCATGAATCAACCAGCTATGCATGATGAAGTTACTCTGAAGAACGGATCCAAAACCACGCAGACAACACCACTACATGAAATGGTTAATGTGGCTCTGTAGAGTGGTAACATGTGTAAAACCAATGGATGGAGATCTATTTGCGCAATATAATATGCTGAAATAGATATATGATGCTGAGCTGATATTGCTTAGGTGACACCTTAAATATTCTAACGTTCACAAAGTGGGCACTGTAAGGAAAGGATTAATCAAGCTATCCTAACGTATGCGAATGTGATACTGTATTGGTTTCTCTTTATATGGTAGTAATGTTAACCTTTAGCCTTTCCCTGTTAAGCAGGGAAGTTCACATCTATTTAATAAACATTGCAACAATGGTCACTTTCAGGACGAAGTGCTAAATGATTTAATTAAACATATGATATTGCAAACAGATTAATCAGTTTCAGGGAACTTTCACCATTTGGTAACATTTGGGGAGGGTAGTTAGTTCTGCAACAGAAAACATCTGGACATACATCATCATCTTCAATTGGTATTAGGGATAAAGAAACATAGACAGTCTTTCTGTTAAAGGTTCAATTGATGCTACTGCAATTATATGGACTATGTAATGCAGAATTCTGTGGTTTGTCAAGGACAGGGAGCGTAAAACATCTATACAAACCTATCATTTTAATGAATATATGGTTTGGTAACGGCCTAAGTTCAGAACTGTGATATAGTTGGGTCCCCATCCAACCATCATTAGATGTGTTTCTAATTTCTATATTTTAAGTGTATGTGTAAGGACTACTGAATGCATTATCTGCTTAATAAACCTATAGCACCTCACTCCAATTTTCAGGAAACTTCCTGAAACTTTTACGCGAATAATAGCCTTTGTACTTTAATTATGATAGTCTTAATTTATTAACTGTGATTTAGAGCCCGTTTTCCCCGCCAATGTTTAACTTTCCATTTGCTCCTAAATTTCTCCAAAAGCTAAAAAGCACTCGGTTTAATTTCCCCGTGGAGCACATAATCTGTAAATCCGATTGGCATCCAGCTTTGGATGAAATTACAGATTAGTTGTGGGAATTTTGTGTAAGAGGCACGTTCTCATTTAACTGAATACAGACTCTTACGTCTTCAATAAAGCAATG
This sequence comes from Pristiophorus japonicus, assembly GCF_044704955.1. NCBI lineage: Eukaryota > Metazoa > Chordata > Chondrichthyes > Pristiophoridae > Pristiophorus > Pristiophorus japonicus. Next base: position 227,345,412 of record NC_091985.1, read on the forward strand.
TGATTGAGTACTGTAGACATGAGTAAGTGTGTCATTAGTCTCTTTATTCTAACTCCAGAGTCCTGGTACAGCATGGGAGGCCTGCTTATATACAATGCTCCCAAGGATGCTGGGATCCCTTGGGACTCCAAAAGATACACCCTCTGGTGGTGGTAGAATGCTTGTTACATAGGGTTGCATACATAACATCACTCCCGTCCAAAGTCAATAGAACACTTATTTACAGGGTAAGACGATCTGGGGCTTTCTGCTCCCTAGTCGATCGTATCAGTACAAATGCAGGTGCCGGTGAGTTGGTTGGTTCTTCGGTGGGCTGCTGCACAGCTGGCCTTGTTGGGCGGCTGGGGATGATGACTTCAGCTTCGTGGTCAACTGTGATGTCAGTTGCCACTTGTGTGTGTGTTGGAGGGTCGAAGTTGGTGGTGTCCTCTTCAGGTTGCTCGTGGCTGTCTGTTTGGTTTTGTTTGGCCCAAATGCTTTTTGCAAGTTAGTCCATTTGCGAGTTTCACCTGAAACAACCTACTACCTTCTTTGGCTATGAAAGTACCAGCAAGCCATTTTGGACCATGTCCATAGTTGAGTACAAATACAGCATCATTGACATCAACATCGCGTGACAAATTTGCGTGATCATGGTACATGCTTTGCTGACGCCTTCAGCCCTCGACGTGATCATGGAGAACAGGGTGCACTAGAGAGAGCCTTGTTATGGCGCCCTTTTCATGAGCAGCTCGGCTGGGGGAACCCCGTTGAGCGAGTAGGGTCTAGTGCTGTAGGTGAGCAGGACTTTGGACAGGCGGGTCTGCAGGGAGCCTTCCTACACGCATTTCAAGCTTTGCTTGATGGTTTGGACTGCCCGTTCTGCTTGGCCATTGGATGCAAGCTTGAATGGGGCAGATGTGACGTGCTTGATCCCATTGCGGGTCATAATTCCTTGAATTCAGAGCTGGTGAAGCACGGCTCATTGTCATGAGAAGGACATCAGGTCGGCCGTACGTGGCAAACATGGCTCGTAGGTTTTCGATGGTGGCAGTGGACGTGCTGACAGACATTATTACACACTCAATCCATTTTGAATAAGCATCCACAACAACTAAGAACATTTTGCCTAGAAACGGGCCAGTGAAATCAAGGTGGATTCTACACCACCGTTTGGAGCTCCATAACCACAAACTTACCAGTGCCTCCCGGGGTGCATTGCTTAGTTGAGAGGAAGTATTGCATTGGTGCACGCAAGACTCCTAATCTCAGTCAATGCTGGGCCACCACACATGGGATTTGACTATAGCTTTCATCATTACTGTGCCTGAGTGGGTAACTGTGTAGGTCGGATATGAATGGTTCCCTGCCTTTCTTGGGCAAAACCACGTGATTACTCCACAAAATACAGTCCATCTGTCAGGACATTTCGTCTTTACGCCGCTGGACTGGCTTGATCTCTTCATGCATTTCCACTGCGATGCTGGACCAGGTCCCATGGAGGACACGGTTTTTTTACAAGGGACAGTAAATGTTCCTGGCTGGATAGATCCTGATCTGGTGGGCCGTAACGGGTGACAATTCGTTTTCAAATGCATCCATCACCAAGAGCAAGTCTTCAGGCTGTACCATTTCCACCCCAGTGGTGGGCAATGGTAGCCGACTGAGGGTATCAGCGCATTTCTCTGTGGCTGGCCTTAGGCGAATTACATAGTTGTATACAGACAGCGTGAGTGCCCATCTTTGCATGCGAGCAGAGGCATTGGTATTGATACCTTTGCTCTCTGAGAATAGCGATATGAACAGCTTGTGGTCAGTTTCTAACTCGAGCTTGAGCCCAAACAGATATTGATGCATTTTTTTCACCCGGTAAACGCATACCAGAGCTTCTTTTACAATCATGGTGTAGGCCTTTTCGGCCTTGGGTTAGCTCCTGGATGTATAAGCGACCAGTTGCAATGTTCCCGATTTGTTTGCTTGTTGTAACACACACCCGACCCCGTACAAAGATGCATCGCAAGCTAGCACTAAATGTTCACAAGGATCATACAGGACAAGCAGTTTGTTGGGACATCACAGATTTCGGGCTTTCTCAAAAGTTGTCTCTTATTATTTCCCCCATACCCAGTCATCTCCCTTGCATAGTAACACATTGTAGAGGTTGGAAATTACCAAAATAATTGAGGAGTCCCAGGAACGACCGCAGCTCCATCACGTTCTATGGTATCAGTGCATTCTTGATGGCTTCCGTCTTGGCGTCGGTGGATCTGATGCCATCTGCCGCGATTCTTCTCGCTAAGATCTCGACCTCTGGCACCTGGAAAACACACTTCGAGCGTTTCAACCTAAGTCCCACACTATCTAGCCGACTTAGAACCTCTTCCAGGTTCTGCAAGTGTTCGATAATGTCCCGACCTGTGATCAATATGTCATCGTGGAAAACTACGGTGCGTGGAACCAACTTTAGCAGACTATCCATGTGTCTTTGATAAATAGCTGCAGCCAATCGAATCCCAAAAGGGGAACTATTGTAATGAACAGACCTTTGTGCATGTTGATGCAGGTGAGGCCTTTCGAAGATTCTGCCAGCTCCTGCGTCATGTAGGCTGAGGTCAGGTCCAACTTGATGAATGTCTTTCCTTCTGTCAGGGTCGCAAATAGGTCGTCTGCTTTGGGTAGCGGGTACTGGTCCTGCAGCGAAAAATAGTTAATCTTTACTTTATAGATCCATGAAATTATGACGGTGCCATCGCCCTTGAGAACCGGAACAGTCGGACTGGCCCACTCATTGATGTCCACCGGCACAATGATGCCCTCTCGCTGCAGCCTGTCTGGCTCGATCTCCACTTTCTCTCGCATCATATATGGCATCGCCCGTGCCTTGTGGTGGATGGGTCCTGTACCAGGTATCATGTGGATCTGCTTTTCACCCTTGAGAAACTTCCGATGCGTGGCACAAACAATGGCAGAAACTTGCTCAGAACCTGGCCAAATGAGGCGTCATCGATGGCCAAAAGCATTCGAATGTCATCCCAGTCCCAGCGGATTTTTCCCAGCCAGCTTCTGTTGAACAGTGTGGGGCCATCTCCTGTTACAATCCATCGTGGTAGTTCATGCACTGCTCCATCATAGGAGACTTTTGCTGCTGCGCTGCCAATTACAGGCATCAGTGTAAGTTCTCAGCTTGGTATGAATAGGGCTCAGCTTGGGCCTGTGTGTCTTTTTGCTCCACAGCCTGTCGAAGGCCTTTTTGCTCATGATGGACTGACTCGCTCCCGTGTCCAATTCCATGGATACTGGAATTCCGTTCAGTTAAACTTTTAACATGATTAGTGGACATTTCGTGGTGAAGGTGTGTACCCCGTACACTTCTGCCTTCTCTGTTTGAGTCTCTAGTTCTGTTTGAACAGCCATGGATCGGTCTTCCACTGCAACGTGGTGGCTTGCAGGGTTTTCAGCTCGTCTGCACATTCGTTGGAGGTGTCCCGTTGTCCCACAGCCTTTGCATGCATAGTGTTCGAAGCAGCATTGATGGGCTCAATGATCACCTCCACAGCACCAAAAAGGTGTCAATTGCCTCACATTAACGCTTGCTGCCAGACTCTGAGTCATCTGCGGTCGTGCACCTGCAGACGTGTACGATCTGCCATATGCATTTCTGCCTGAAAACGACGTTACTTTGTGTACAGTACTTGCCAAAACATCTTTATGCTGCAAAATTTGTTTGGTGTTATCGCTGGTGGACATAAATGCCTGTGCTATCTTTTGGCTTTGCTCAGGTTTTGTGTTTCAACAATCAATAGTTTGTGGAGGATAACCTCGTGGCCAGTGCCAAGCACAAAAACGTCTCTTAGCATTTGCTCCAGGAATCCATCGAATTCGCAATGTCCTGTAAGTGCCTTAGTTCGGCGATGTATCTCACCACTTTCTGGCTTTCAGACAATTGACATGTATAAAATCGATACTTTGCCATCAGAATGCTCTCCTTCGGATTTAGGTGCTCCCGGACAGCGTGCACAATTCTTCATACGATTTGGTTGTTGGTTTCACCGGAGCAAGAAGATTCTTCATGAGGCTATAGGTTGTTATCCCGCAGACAGTGAGGAGGATCGCCTTTCGGTTGGCAGCGTTCACGCTCCCTTCCAGTTCATTGGTTGCGAAGTATTGGTCGAGTTGCTCCACGAAGGCCTCCCAATTGTCCGCTACTGAGAATTTCTCCTGGATACCAAGGCTGCTCTGCATTTTCGCGTGATGGTTCGTTATCTCGTCGCCAGTTGTTATGTCTTGAATAAAGCAATGTGACTGAGTACTGTAGACGTGAGTAAGTGTGACCTCAGTCTCTCTATTCTAACTCCAGAGTACTGGTACAGCATGGGAGGCCTGCTTATATACAGTGCTCCCAAGGGATCCCGGGATCCCTTAGGATTCCAACAGATCCGCCCTCTGGTGGCAGTAGAATGCTGGTTACATAGGGTTGCATACATAACACAGACGGCCAAAGGTATTTGAGGCCCGCATTAGGCAGTAGGCAGAGTTTTTAATTCCATCAGTCAGCGTGTGAGAAGGGACGTATAATCAAATACATTATCCAAACTCAACATGTAAAATAGAAAACAGAAGCAGGAATAAGTTAACCATTACATTACTGTCTCAAATTCAATCTGATACATTCCGATTCCCCGTTCTCTGTTTCAAATTAAACAGTTCTTTATTCCCTTGAGTTTCTCTCTTTCTAATAAAATATTTACTGTTTCCCCGTCCCCTACTTCTAAATAATCAGTTTTATGTGTTCCCCCTATAGCTGATTTAATTCTATTTCTACTTAGACAGTTTGTGTAGTACCCTGAATGTTCTTATCCTCTATTTCTAATTGAACAATTGCTGGTTTCCTCCTCTCCTACTTCTAAATTAATGAGTATTGTGTTCCTCTGGACCATATTGCAAAATCAGTTGCCATATTCTCCTGTCCTCCATTACTAATTGAACAGTGGTTGGCTTGTTCGTCTCCTAAACGAATGGATTAATGTGTTGCTCTGGTCCATATTGCTAATCTCAGTTGCCATATTCCCCTGTCCTCTATTTCTAATGAAATCATGACAGTGTTCCACTATATTCTCTTCATTCTATTTCTAATTAACATTTAGTTTGTTCCACTTCATTTTCCTGTTCTGCATTGCTAATTAAACAGTTAGAGTGTTCCTCTGAATTCCCCTTGTTCTATATGTCATTGTGCTGCAATGTTCCCCTGAATTCTACTTTATTCTATATGTAATGTTGCTGCAAGTATTCCCCTGAACTCCCATGTTCTCTGCTGTTATTTATAAATATTAGAATGGAAGCCTGTTCTGTAGATAAACACTCGCTCACTAAAATAATGTTACCAGAGTTAAATTTTGAATTCACCCACTTCAATCTCAGGCCGTGCCCTCTGGTTTTCCAGTTCTGGACAAGGTGAAACAGCTTGTCATGGTCCACCTTATTTAATGGATTAAGAGCAGTGTCTCGAATACATTCAGGTCCTGGATATTCCTGTGCATGTTTTCATAGGATTGTTTTCATGAAAAGGTTAATTAAACTTCTGGTGCTCAGGCCAGCTACAATTCAAAAGTTTCAGGTATTCACGTAATATTTCAATTCAGAATGTAACAGCCTCTATCTTATGCCTGTATATAATCCAAAGCAGACTTGTCCTGTTACTAAAGTTTGAATATGGAAATATCACTAACTAACACATTGTAATTTATGACAAAGTCGCTAAAATACGTTTGTGAGTGCCCCGCACTATCCCATTCAATTTAATATCTGTTGAGGAAACTACTAATGGCCTGGTCAAAAAGACTGAAGGAATGTTTTCTTTATCTCAAGCGAGTTAGAATGCAAATTTGGACGAGGGTTAGACTCCTTCTGGAGTGCTTCATTCGGTTTATGGCACAGCAGCTCAGGAAGTTATTATTGGCCTTGGGGGGGGGGGCGTTGCAGCATGCACTTACTTTGGGACTCTCGTGTCTGGCATGCAAACTATGTGACCTGCCCAGCGGAGCTGATCGAGCGTGGTCAGTGTTTCAATTCTGGGGCTGTTAGCCTGGATGAGGGCGCTGATGTTGGTGTGCCTATCTTGTCAGGGGATTTGTAGGATCTTGTGGAAACATCACTGGTGATACTTATCAGCAACTTGTGGTGTCTGCTGTACATGATCCATATCTCTGAGCCATACAGGAGGACAGGTATTACTACAGCCCTGTCGATCATGAGTTTGGTGGCAGTTTTGAGGGCCTGGTCTTCAAACATTCTTTTCCTCAGGTGGCCGAAGGCTGCACTGGCGCGCTGGAGGCGGTGTTGGATCTCGTCATCGATACCTGCTCTTGTTGATAGTAGGCTCCCATGATGTGGGAAGTGGTCCTTGGTGTCCAGGGCTTCGCCGTGGATCTTGATGAATTGGGGGCATTGCTGTGTGATGAGGACAGGCTGGTGGAGGACCTTTGTCTTACGAATGATTAGCCAAGGCCCATGCTTTGATATGCCTCAGTAAATATATCGACTATGTCCTGGAGTTCAGCCTCTGTATTTACTCAGATGCAGGCTCCGTCCGTGTACTGTAGCTGGAAGACAGAGGTTGGGGTTGGCCTGGCCTGGAGATGGCGAAGGTTGAACAGGTTCCCAAAGGTTTTGTAATTCAGTTCCACTCCAGCAGGGAGTTTGTTGACTGTGAGGTGGAGTATGTTGGCGATAAAGATTGAGAAAACAGATACACCGCTTTGGGCACTGTTGAAGGGGTGACTCATCAAGTTCATGGCACCATGGCAGGCTCTGCTGCACAGGAGTGCAGGAAAAAGAATGGGAGAGCGATGGTGATAGGCGATTCAATTGTAAGGGGAACAGATAGGCGTTTCAGCGGCCGCAACCGAGACTCCAGGATGGTTTGTTGCCCCCCTGGTCAAGGATGTCTCGGAGCGGGTGTAGGACATTCTGAAAACGGAGGGTAAACAGCCAGTTGTCGTCGTGCATATAGGTACCAATGACGTAGGTAAAAAACGGGATGAGGTCCTACGAGATGAATTTAGGGCGCTAGGAGCTAAATTAAAAAGTAGGACCTCAAAAAAAGTTATCTCAGGATTGCTACCTGTGCCACGTGCTAGTCAGAGTAGGAATCGCAGAATAGCTCAGATGAATACATGGCTTGAGGAGTGGTGCAGAAGGGAGGGATTCAAATTCCTGGGACATTGGAACCGGTTCTGGGGGTGGTGGGACGAGTACAAACCGGAAGGTCTGCACCTGTGCAGGGCTGGAACCAATGTTCTCAGGGGTGTGTTTGCTCGTGCTGTTTGGGAGGAGTTAAACTAATATGGCAGTGGGATGGGAACATATGGAGGGAGACAGAGGGAAACAAAATGGAATCAGAAGCAAAAGATAGAAAGAAGAATCGTAAAAGTGGAGGGCAGAGAAATCGAAGGCAAAAAACAAAAAGGGCCACATTACAGCAAAATTCTAAAGGGGCAAAGTGTGTTAAAAAATTTGCCTGTAGTCTCTGTGCCTCAATGCGAGGAATAATCGGAATAAAGTGGATGAATTAACTACGCAGATAGCAGTTAACGGTTACAATGTGATTGGCATCACGGAGACATGGCTCCAGGGTGACCAAGGCTGGGAACTCAACATCCAAGGGTATTCAGCATTTATGATGGAAAGACAGAAAGGAAAAGGAGGCGGGGTGGCAATGCTGGTTAAAGAATAAATCAATGCAATTATAAGGAAGGACATTAGCCTGGATGATGTGGAATCGGTATGGGTGGAGCTGCGGAATTCCAAAGGTCAGAAAATGCGAGTGGGAGTTGTGTTTCGACCACCAAATGGCAGTAGTGAGGTTGGGGACAGCATCAAACAAGAAATAAGGGATGTGTGCAATAAAGGTACAGCAGTAATCATGGGCGACTTTAATCTACATATTGATTGGGCTAACCTAACTGGTAGCAATGCGGTGGAGGAGGATTTCCTGGAGTGTATTAGGGATGATTTTCGAGACCAATATGTCGAGGAACCAACCAGGGAGCTGGCCATCCTAGACTGGGTGATGTGTAATGAGAAGGGACTAATTAGCAATCTTGTTGCGCAAGGCCCCTTGGGGAAAAGTGACCATGATAGGGGAGAGTTCCTTATTAAGATGGAAAGTGACAAAATTAATTCGGAAACTAGTGTCCTGAACTTAAGGAAAGGTAACTTTGACTGTATGAGGCGTGAATTGGCTAGAATAGACTGTCAAAGGATACTCAAAGGGTTGACGGTGTATAAGCAGTGGCAAACATTTAAAGATCACATGCATGAACTTCAGCAATTGTTCATCCCTGTCTGGAGTAAAAATAAAACTGGGAAAGTGGCTCAATCATGGCTAACAAATGAAATTAAGGATAGTGTTAAAGCCAAGGAAGAGGCATATAAATTGGCTAGCAAAAACAACAAACCTGAGGACTGGGAGAAATTTAGTATACAACAGAGGAGGACTAAGGGTTTAATTAGGAGGGGGGAAATAGAGTATGAGAGGAAGCTTACAGGGAATATAAAAACTGACTGCAAAAGCTTCAAAAATATGTGAAGAGAAAAAGATTAGTGAAGACAAATGTAGATCCCTTGCAGTCGGATTCAGGTGAATTTATAATGGGAACAAAGAAATGGTAGAGCAATTGAACCAATACTTCGGTTCTGTCTTCACGAAGGAAGATACAACTATCCTTCCGAAGTTACTAGGGGACAGTGGGTCTAGTGAGAAGGAGGAACTTAAGGATATCCTTATTAGGTGGGAAATTGTGTCAGGGAAATTGGTGGGATTGAACTCCGATAAATCCCCGGGGCCTGATAGTCTGCATCCCAGAGTACGCAAGGAAGTGGCCTTAGAAATAGTGGATGCATTGGTGATCATTTTCCAACAGTCTATCGAATCTAGTTCAGTTCCTATGGACTGGAGGATAGTTAATGTAACACCACTTTTTAAAAAAGGGCGGAGAGAGAAAACGGGTAATTATAGACCGGTTAGCCTGACATCAGTAGTGGAGAAAATGTTGGAATCTATTATTAAGGATGAAATAGCAGCGCATTTGGAAAGCAGTGACAGGATCGGACCAAGTCAGCATGGATTTATGAAACGGAAATCATGCTTGACGAATCTTCTGGAATTTTGTGAGGATGTAACTAGCAGAGTGGACAAGGGAGAACCAGTGGATGTGGTGTATATGGACTTTCAAAAGGCTTTTGACAAGATCCCGCACAAGAGATTAGTGTGCAAAATCAAACCACATGGTATTGGGGGTAATATACTGACGTGGATAGGGAACTGGTTGGCAGACAGGAAGCAGAGAGTGCGGATAAACGGGTCCTTTTCTTAATGGCAGGGAGTAACTATTGGAGCGCCACAGGACTCAGTGCTGGGACCCCAGCTCTTTGCAATGTACATTAACGATTTAGATGAAGCAATAGAGTGTAATATCTCCAAGTTTGCGGATGACACTAAACTGGGTGGCGGTGTGAGCTGTGAGGAGGACGCTAAGAGGCTGCACGTTGACATGGACAGGTTAGGTGAATGGGCAAATACATGGCAGATGCAGTATAATGTGTATAAATGTAAGGTTATCCATTTTTGGGGGCAAAAACACAAAGGCAGAATATTATCTGAATGGCGGCAGACTAGGAAAAGGGGAGATGCAACGAGACCTGGGTGTCATGGTTCATCAGTCACTGAAAGTGAGTACGCAGGTACAGCAGGCAAATTGTATGTTGGCCTTCATAACTAGGGGATTTGAATATCGAAGCAGGGAGGTCTTAATGCAGCAGTACAGGGACTTAGTGATGCCTCACCTGGAATATTGTCTTCAGTTTTGTTCTCCTAGTCTGAGAAAGGACGTTCTTGCTATTGAGGGAGTGCAGCGAAGGTTCACCAGACTGATCCCAGGGATGGCCGGGCTGTCAATGAGGAGAGATTGGATCAACTGGGCATTTATTCACTGGAGTTTAGAAGGATGAGAGGGTATCTCATAGAAACAATTTAGATTCTGACGGGACTGGACAGGATAGATGCGGGAAGAATGTTCCCGATGTTGGGGACATCCAGAACCAGGGAACATAGTCTTAGGATAAGTGGTAGGCCATTTAGGACTCAGATTAGGAGAAACTTCTTCAATCAGAGAGTTGTTAACCTGTGAAATTCACTGCCACAGAGAGTTGTTGATGCCAGTTCACTGGATATATTCAAGAGGGAGTTAGATATAGCCCTTACGGTTAAGGGGATCGAGGGTTATAGAGAGAAAGGAGGAAAGGGATACTGATGGAATGATCAGCCATGATATTATTGAATAGCGGTGCCGGCTAGAAGGGCCGAATGGCCTACTCCTGCATCTAATTTTTATGTTTCTATGTTTCTAGAAGAGGATTACGGCGATAACGCAGCCCCGTTTGACCCCCTTCCAGACGTGGATTAGGTCTGTGATAGATCCGTTGGTAAGGAGCACGGCCTGCATGCCGTCCTGGCGCAGGTGGAAGATGGTGATGATCTTTTGTGGGCATCCAAAACCGAGAACGACGCTCCATACAGCCTCGTAGTTGGCAGTGTCAAAGACCTTTGTCAGGTCGAAGAAGGCCATGTATAAGGGCTTGCACTGTTCGCTGCAATTTTCCTGTAGCTGTCGCGCTGCAAAAATCATGTCTGTTGTGCCCCGTACTTGCCGAAATCCACACTGTGACTCCGGAAGGAGCTCCTTGGCCACGGGTAGAAGACTGAGGAGGACTCCAGTGACGACTTTCCCAGAGGCTGATAGCAGGGAGATTCCTTCTCTAGTTGCCGCAGTTGGACCTGTCCCCCTTTTTTAAAGATGGTCACGCTTACTGCATCCCTGACAGCCCCCGGCATGCTCTCCTCCCTCCAGATGAGAGAGATGAAATCGTGAGGCTGATTATAGAGCTGATATTACTGAAAGTATCAGTGCTGATTATAGACCTAATATTATTAACAGTGGCTGTTCTGATTCTAGAGCTGATATTACTAACAGTGACTATGCTGATATTGAGCTGATATTACTGACAGTATCAGTGCTGATATAGAGCTAATATTACTGAGAGTATCTGGGCTGATTTTAGAGCTGAAATTACCAACACTAACTCTGCAGGTTATAGAGATGAAATTACTGAGAGTGTGCTGATTACAGAGGTGACATTACTGACAGTATCTGTGCTGATTATAGAGCTGATATTACTGACAAATTCTGTGCTGATTATAGAGCTGATATTACTGACAGTGTTTGTGCTGATTATAGAGCTGATATTACTGACAGTAACTGTGCTGATTATAGAGCTGGTATTACTTACAGTATCTGTACAGATTAAAGAGTTGACATTACTGAGAGTGTCGGTAGTTATTATCGATCTGATATTACTGACAGTGTCTATGCTGATTATACAGCTGATATTACTCAAAGTATATGTGCGTATTATAGAGCTGATATTACTGACAGTATCAGTGCTGATTGTAGAGCTGATATTGCTGAGAGTATATGTACTTATTATAGAGCTGATATTACTGAGAATATCTGTACTGATTATAGAACTGATATTACTGAAAATATCTGTGGTGATCATAGAGCTGATATTACTGACAGTATCTCTGCTGATTATAGAGGTGATATTTCTGACAGTGTCTGTACTGATTATCGAGCTGATATTACTCACAGTATCAGTGCTGCTTAAAGAGCTGATATTACTGAGTATCTGTGCTGATTATAGAGCTGATATTACTGTCCGTATCTGTGCTGATTATAGAGCTGATATTACTCACAATATATGTGCTGATTATCGAGTTGATGTTACTGACAGTATCTGTACTATTTATAGTACTGTTATCACTGGTTGAATTTGCTCTAATAGAGCGCTGATATACTGACAGTATCTGTGCCGATTATCGAGCTGATATCACTGACAGTATCTGTGCTGATTATAGAGCTGATATTACTGACAGTATCTGTGCTAATTATAGAGCTGATATTACTGAAAGTATCTGTGTTGATTATAGAGCTGATATTACTGACAGTATCTGTGTTGATTATAGAGCTGATGTTACTGACAGTGTAGTGTGCTGATTATAGAGCAGATATTACTGACAGTATCTGTGTTTATTATAGACCTTATATTATTGACAGTATCAGTGCTGATTGTAGAGCTGATATTGCTGAGAGCATTTGTATTATTATAGATGTAATATTACTGAGATTAGCTGTCGGGATTGTAGAACTGATATTACTGAAAATATCTGTGCTGATCATAGAGCTGATGTTACTGACAGTCTCTGTGCTGATTATAGCGTTGATGTGAATGACATAGTTTCTGCTGACAATAGAGCTGTTATTATTGTCTGTATATGTGCTCATTATTGAACTGATATTCCAGACATTGTATGTTCTGATTATCATCATCATATGCAGTCCGTCGGCATCGAGGAATACTTGCTTCCACTCCTGAAGTGAGTTCTTTGGTGGCTTAACATTCAAATACGAGAGCCATAGATTCTGTCACAGGTGGGACTGATAGTCGTTGAGGGAAGGGGTGGGTAGGACTGGTTTGCTGCACGGTCTTTCTGCTCCCTGTGCTTGATTTCTGTATGCTCTCCGTGTTGAGACTCGAAGTGCTCAGCGCCCTCTCGGATGCACTTCCTCCACTTAGGACGGTCTTGGGCCAGGGACTCCCAGGTATCAGTGGGTATGTCACACTTTATCAGGGAGGCTTTGAGCCTTTCCGCGGCACACATTTGGTTCATTTTCCGTGAAGGAGCTCTGAGTCGAGCACTTGCTTTGGGAGTCTCGTGTCTGGCATGGAAACTATGTGGCCTGCCCAGTGGAGCTGATCGACTGTGGTCAGTGCTTCAATTCTAAAATGTTAGCCTGGATGAGGACGCTGGTGTTGGTGTGCCTATCCTCCCAGGGGATTTGGAGGATGTTGTGGAGACATCGCTGGTGATATTTCTTCAGCAACTTGTGGTGTTTGCTGGCCATTGTCCATGTCTCTGAGCCATACAGGAGTGCAGGTATTAGTGCAGCTCTGCAGAACATGAGCTTGGTAGCAGTTTTGAGGGCCGGGTCTTCAAACACACTTTTCCTCAGGCGGACGAATGCTGCACTGGCGCACTGGGGGCAATGTTGGATGTCGTCGTCGATACCTGCTCTTGTTCATAGAAGGCATCCGAGATATGAGAAGTGGTCCACCGTGTCCAGGGCCGCGCTGTGGATCTTGATGAATTGGGGGCAGTGCTGTGCGATGAGATCAGGCTGGTGGAGGACCTTTGTCTTATGGATGCTTAGCGTAAGCCCCATGCTTTCGTATGCTTCAGCAAGTACGTTGACTATGTCCTGGAGTTCAGCTTCTGAATGTGCGCAGACGCAGGCATTGTCTGCATATTGTAGCTCGACGACAGAGGTTTGGTTGGACTTTGACCTGGCCTGGAGATGGCGCAGGTTGAACAGGTTCCCACTGCTTCTGTAATTTCGCTCCACTCGAGCGGGGAGCTTGTTGACTGTGAGGTGGAGCATGGTGGCGAGAAAGATTGAGAAGAGGGTTGGGGCGATGACCCCGGTCCGGACCTCGATTGCATCTGTGATGGATCCGTTGGTAAAGATTACGGCCTGCATTTCGTCGTGGAGCACGCAGAGGATGCTAATGATCTTTTGGGGGCATCCGAAACCGAGGAGGATGCTCCATAGAGCCTCACGGTTGACACTGTCAAAGGCCTTTGTGAGGTCGAAGAAGGGCTGGCCCTGTTCCCTGCAATTTTCCTGTAGCTGTTGTGCTGCAGAAATCATGTCCGTTGTGCCATAGTCGGAGTCGAAATCCACACTGTGACTCCGGGAGGATCTCCTTGGCCATGGGAAGAAGACGGTTGAGGAGGACTCGAGCGACGAGTTTTCCAGTGGCTGATAGCAGGGAGATTCCTCTGTAGTTGCCGCAGTCGGACTTGTCCCCTTTTTAAAAGATGGTCATGATTACTGCATCTCTGAGATCCCTCGGCATGCTCTCCACCCTCCAGATGAGAGAGATGAGGTCGTGAGGCTGATTATAGAGCTGATATTACTGGCAGTATCTGTGCTGATTATGGAGCTAATATTACTGACAGCATCTGTACTGTTTACAGTACTATTATTACTGGTTGTATTTGCTCTAATAGAGAGCTGATATCACTGACAGTATCTGTGCCGATTATTGAGCTGATATCACTGACAGTATCTGTGCTGATTATAGAGCTGACATTACTGAAAGTGTCTGTGTTGAATATCGAGCTGATATTACTGGCAGTATCTGTGTTGATTATAGATCTGATGTTACTGACAGTATCTGTACCGAATATAGAGATGATATTATTGCCAGTATCTGCGCTGATTATAGAACCGAAATTACTAACAGTGTCCATGCTCCTCCCTAGCCCACTCTCCTCGCCCCGTCGGAACCTATGCTCCACGGTCACCCTCCAATCCTCAGCTCAACTCGCAGCCGCTCATCCGCCTGAGATGCACATTCACTCACCTTCCAATCCCCAGCCAACTCCCTCAGCCCCATCTGCTACTGAGCTCCACACTCGCTCACCAATCCGGAGCGCCTTGTGCTCCTGAGCTCCACACACACTCACAAATCTCCAACCCACTCTCCCAGCCACTTGTGGTACTGAGCTGCACGCTCACTCAACATTCACCAGCCCCTTGTGGTCCTGTGTTCCACACTCGCTCATCATTTCGCAGCTCACTCCACCAGCCCAATGTGGTTTTGAGCTCAACACTTACTCACCCATCCCCTGCCCCTTGTGAACCTGAGCTCCGCTCTCACCCTGCAGTCCCCATTCCACTCCCCCAGCCCCTTGTGATCCTGACCCTAACACGTACCCTCTAATCCCCAGCTCGCTCTCCCTACCCCTTGTGCTTCTAAGCCCCAAACTCACTCACCAATCCCCAGCCTAATTTGGTCCTGAGCTCCACACTCAATCACCAATCCCCAGCCAACTCCCTGAGCACCTTTTGGTCCTGAGCTGCACACTCACCCTCCAATCTCCGCTGTTGGTTCTGAGTTCCACACTCACCCTCCAATCTCAAGCCCAATTCCCCTGCTTCTTGTGGTGCTGAGCTCCACATTCACTCACCAATCCCAGCCCACTCCCTGAGCACCTTGTGGTCCTGAACTGCACACTCACCCTCCAATCCCCAGCCAACTCCCCCTGCTCCTTGTGGTCCTGAGCCCCACACTCAATTAACAATCTCAAGCCCACTCCCCGAGCCTCTTGTGGTTCTGAGCTCCACACGCTGCTCCAATCCCCATCCCAAACCCCAGCCCCATGTGAACCAGAGCTCCACACTCACCCTTCAATTTCCCGCCCTCTCCCCCAGCCCTTTCTGTGCACCTGAGATACTCACTCAATCACTTTCCAATCCTCAGCCTACTCCCCAAAACCCTTGTGGTATTAGCTCCACATTCACGCACCCATCCCGAGCCCCTTCTGCTCCGAAGCTCCACACTCACTCACCAATCTTCAACACTCTCCCCGCGCCCCCCCCCCCAGTTTTTGTCCTGAGCCCCAAAATCACGCTCCAATCTCCAGGCACCCCCAGTTCCTTTTGTTCCTGAGCCCGACACGCATGCTCCAATCCCCAGCCCACACGCCAGCCGCTTTTGTTCCTGAGCACTGCACTCACGCTCCAATCCCCAACTCACTCCCCCAGCCCCTTATTGTCCTGAGCTCCACACTCACTCACCCATCCCCAGCCCACTCTCCAGGTCTCACACCGTCCCGAACACCACACTCACCCTTCAATCCTCAGTCAACTCCCCCAGCCCATTGTGGTTCTGAGCTCCACATTCACTCGCCATTCCCCAGCCCCTTGTTGTCCTGTGTGGCATACTCACTCTTCAATCCGCAGCCCACCCTCCAGCCAATTTTGGCCCTGAGCAGCATACGTACCCTTCAAACCCCAGCTTACTGCCCCAGCCAATTCTGTTCTGAGCACCACACTCGATCGCCAATCCACAGCCCATTCTCCCAGCCGCTTGTGGTTCTGAGCTCCACACTCATCAATTCACAGTCGACTTCCCGGTCCCTTGTGGTAACTGAGCACCACATTCACTCTCCAATCCCCAACACACTCCCCCAGCCCCTTGTGGTCCTGAGACCACATTTTAGACCCAGTCCCCAGCCCACACCCCCAGCCGCTCATGCTACTGAGCTCCACACTCACTCACCAATGCCCAGCCAACTCCCCGAGCTCCTTATGGTCCTGTGCTCCACACTCACTCACCAATCCCCAGCAAACTCCCCGAGCTCTTGTGGTCCTGAGCTCCATACTCACTCACTGAACCCCAGCCCAATCCCCAAGCCCCTTTTGAATCTGAGCTCCATGCTCACCTGCCATTCCCCAGCGAAAACCCCCAGCCCCTTGCCCGCTTGAGATGTACACTCACTCACCTTCCAATCCCCAGCCCACCCCACCAGCCCATGTGCTACTGAGCTCCACACTCGCTCACTAATCTCCAACCCACCCTCCCAGCCCTTGTAGATCCCAGATCCACAGTCACACACCCTCCAATCCCCAGCCCATTCCCCCAGCCTCTTTTGGCCCTGAGCCCCACACTCACTCACCAATCCCCAGCCCACTCCCCGAGCTCCTTTTGGTCCTGAGCTCCACACTCACTCACCAATCCCCAGCCCACTCCCCCAGCCCTTTGTGATCCTGAGCCCCATACTCATTCTCCAATCCCCAGCCCACACTCCAGCCCTTTTTGTCCTGAACACCACACTCACTCACCATTCCGCAGCTCACTCCCCCAAGCCCAACGTGTTTCTGAGCTCCACACTTACTCAGCCATCCCCACACCCTTGTTGTTCTGAGCAGCACACTCACTCTCCAATCCCCCGCTCACTCCCCCAGCTCCTTGTTAACCTGAGCCCCGCACTCATGCTCTAATCACCAGCTCGCACTTCCGTCCCTTTTGGAACTGAACATCACACTCATCCTTCAATTCCCAGTCCACTCCCCCAACCTATTGTGCTTCTGAGCCCCACACTAATGACCCAATCCCCAGCCCAACACCCAGCCCCTTGTGAACCTGAGTTCAACTCTCATTCTGTAGTCCTCATCCCACTCACCCACCCCCTTGTGAGCCGGAGATGCACACTCACTCACCTTGCAATACCCAGCACACTCCCCCAGCCCCTTGAGGTCCTGAGCCCCACACTCACTCTTCAATCCCCAGTCAGCTCCCCCAGGCTCTTGTGGTCCTGAGCCCCATACACTGCTCCAATCCCATTCCAATCCCTAGCCCCATGTGAACCGGAGCTCCACACTCACCTTTCAGTCCCCCGCCCTCTCCACCAGACTTTTTCGTGCGCCTGAGATGCTCACTCACTCACTTTCCAATTTCCAGCCCATTCCCCCAGCCCCTTTTGGTACTGAACTCCACACTCACTCACTAATCCATGCTTTTGGTTCTGAGCTCCGGACTCACCGTCCAATCCGCAGACCACTCCCCCTCCCCCTTGTGTTCCTGCGCTCCACACTCACTCACCAATTACCCAGCCCCATTTGGTCCTGAACTTCACATTCGCCCTCCAATTCCCAGCCCACTCTCCCAGCCGTTCATGGCCATGAGCTCCACACTCACTCACCAATCCCCAGCCCCCTCCCCCTGCTCCTTGTGGTCCTGAGCCCCACACTCATTCACCAGTCCCCAGCCACTCCTCCAGCCCAATGTGGTCCTACGCCCCACACTCACTCTCCAATCCACAGCCCATTCACTGCTCCAATCCCCATCCCTCTCCCCCAGGCACCTGTGGCCTTGAACTCCACACTCAACAATCCCCAGCCCACTCCCCCAGGCTCTTGTGGTCCTGAGCTCCACACACTACTCCAATCCCCATCCCAAACCCCAGCCCCATGTGAACCAGAGCTCCACACTCACCTTGCAGTCCTCCGCCCACTCCCCCAGCCCCTTGTGGTACTGAGCTCGACATTCACTCACCAATCGCCAATTCCTTTTGTCAAGGTCCCACGCAAGAGATTTGTGTGAAAAATTAAAGCACATGGTTTTAGGGGTAATGTATTCACATGGATAGAGAACTGGTTGGCTGACAGGAAGCAGAGAGTCGCTATAAACGGGTCCGTTTCAGAATGGCACGCAGTGACTAGTGGGGTGCAGAAGGGCTCAGTGCTGGGACCCCAGCTATTTACAATATACATCAATGATTTAGATGAAGGAATTGAGTGTAATAGCTCCAAGTTTGCAGATGACACGAAGCTGGGTGGCGGTGTACGCTGTGAGGAGGATGCTAAGTGGTTGCAGGGTAACTTCAACAGGTTAGGTGAGTGGGAAAATGCATGGCAGGTGCAGTATAATGTGCATATATGTGAGGTTGTCCACTTTGGTGGCAAAAACACGAAGGCAGAATATTAGCTGAATGGCGGCAAATTAGGAAAATAGGAGGTGCAACGAGACCTGGGTGTCATGGTACATCAGTCATTGAATGTTGGCATTCAGGTACAGCAGGCGGTGAAGAAGGCAAATGGCATGTTGGCCTTCATAGCTAGGGGATTTGAGTATAGGAGCAGGGAGGTCTTACTGCAGTTGCACAGGGCCTTGGTGAGACCTCACCTGAAATATTGTGTTCAGTTTTGGTCTCTTAATCTGAGGAAGGACGTTCTTGCTATTGAGGCAGTGCAGCGAACGTTCACCAGACTGATTCCCAGGATGGCAGGACTGACATATGAGGAGAGACTCGATCAACTGGGCCTGTATTCACTGAGTTTAGAAGGATGAAAGGGGATCTCATAGAAACATATAACATTCTGACGAGACTGGACAGGTTAGATGCAGGAAGAATGTTCCCGATGTTGGGGAAGACCAGTACCAGGGGACACAGTCTAAGGATAAGGGTTACGCCATTTAGGACCGAAATGAGGAGAAACTTCTTCACTCAGAGAGTTGTTAACCTGTGGAATTCTCTAGCGCAGGGAGTTGCTATTGCCAGTTCATTGGATATATTGAGGAGGGAGTTAGATATGGCCCTTACCGCTAAAGTGATCAAGGCGTATGGAGAGAAAGCAGGAAAGGGGTACTCAGGTGATGATCAGCCATGATCTTATTGAATGGTGGTGCAGGCTTGAAGGGCCGAATGGTCATCTCCTGCACCTATTTTCGATGTTTCTATGTTTCTATGTTTGCTCCGCAGCTCCAGACTCACTCACCAATCTTCAACCCTCACCCCCTAGCCGCTTGTGGTCCTGAGCCCCACATTCATTCAGCAGTCCCCAGCCACTCCTCCAGCCCAATTTGGTCCTGAGCCCCACAAGCATGCTCCAATCTCCAGCCCACCCCCAGTCCCTTGTGTTCCTGAGCCCCACACTCATGCTCCAATCCCCAGCGCACTCCAGCTCCTTTTGGTCCTGAGCACCACACTCACGCTCCAATCCCCAAACCACTCCCCAGCCCCTTGTTGTCCTGAGCTCCATACTCACTCACCAATCTTCAGCACACTCCCCCAGCACAATATGGTCCTGAGCTCCAGGCTCACTCACCCATCCCCAGCCCACTCTCCCAGTCCCGTGTGGTCCTGAGCACCACACTCACTCACCAATACCCAGCGCTCTCCCCTTTACATTGTGGTCCTGAGCATCACACTCACTCACCAATTCCCAGCCCACTCCCCCAGCCCCTTGTGGTTCTGCGCTCCACACTCACTCACACACAGGAACCGAGCTGGCGAGCTGCAGCCACCATTCCTTCCTCCCTGCACCATGTTGCCTGCTGCTGCCCGCATGGGTGTGTCTGTCAGCAGCAGCACACTCTGTGAGCCGCTCCAGTCAATGGCCACACGCAGCGGGCGTGAGGGACCCCGCTGTACAACACAAGCCGCGCCCATTTAAAGTCACAGTCCACCGCAAAGCACCATTATATTGCAAAGTGATAGTTCATTGCAAATGGCTATTATATTCCAGTGTGATATTCCATTGAAAAGAACGATTATATTGCAAAGTGATATTCCATTGAAAAATGCTATTGCATTATAAAGGACTATTATAGAAACAAAGAAACATAGAAAATAGGTGCAGGAGTAGACCATTCGGCCCGTCTAGCCTGCACCGCCATTCAATGAGTTCATGCCTGAACATGCAACTTCAGTACCCCCTTCCTGCTTTCTCGTCATACCCCTTGATCCTCTTAGTAGTAAGGACTTCATCTAACTCCCTTTTGAATATAGTTAGTGAATTGGCCTCAACAACTTTCTGTGGTAGAGAATTACACAGGTTCACCACTCTCTGGGTGAAGAAGTTTCTCCTCATCTGGGTCCTAAATGGCTTACCCCTTATCCTTAGACTGTGACCCCTGGTATTGGACTTCCCCAACATTGGGAACATTCTTCCTGCATCTAACCTGTCTAAACCTGTCAGAGTTTTAAACGTTTCTATGAGGTCCCCTCTCATTCTTCTGAACTCCAGTGAATACAAGCCCAGTTAATCCAGTCTTTCTTGATATGTCAGTCCCGCCATCCCGGGAATCAGTCTGGTGAACCTTCGCTGCACTCCCTCAATAGCAAGAATGTCCTTCCTCAAGTTAGCAGACCAAAACTGTACGCAATACTCCAGGTGTGGCCTCACCAAGGCACTGTAGAACTGTAGCAATACCTCCCTGCCCCTGTACTCAAATCCCCTCGCTATGAAGGCCAACATGCCATTTGCTTTCTTAATCGCCTGCTGTACCTGCATGCCAACCTTCAATGACTGATGTACCATGACACCCAGGTCTCGTTGCACCTCCCCTTTTCCTAATCTGTCACCATTCAAATAATAGTCTGTTTCTCTGTTTTTACCACCAAAGTGGATAACCTCACATTTATCCACATTATACTTCATCTGCCATGCATTTGCCCACTCACCTAACCTATCCAATTCACTCTGCAGCCTCATAGCATCCTCCTCGCAGCTCACACTGCCACCCAACTTCGTGTCATCCGCAAATTTGGAGATACTACATTTAATCCCCTCGTCTAAATCATTAATGTACAGTGTAAACAGCTGGGGCCCCAGCACAGAACCTTGTGGTACGCCACTAGTCACTGCCTGCCAATCTGAAAAGTACCCATTTACTCCTACTCTTTGCTTCCTGACAGCCAGTTCTCAATCTACGTCAGCACACTACCCCCAATCCCATGTGCTTTAACTTTGCACATTTATCTCTTGTGTGGGACCTTGTCGAAAGCCTTCTGAAAGTCCAAATATACCACTTCATCGGGTTCTCCCTTGTAAACTCTACTGGAAACATCCTCAAAAAATTCCAGAAGATTTGTCAAGCATGATTTCCCTTTCACAAATCCATGCTGACTTGAACCTATCATGTCACCTCTTTCCAAATGCGCTGCTATGACATCCTTAATAATTGATTCCATTATTTTACCCACTACTGAGGTCAGGCTGACCGGTCTATAATTCCCTGTTTTCTCTCTCCCTCCTTTTTTAAAAAGTGGGGTTACATTGGCTACCCTCCACTCGATAGGAACTGATCCAGAGTCAATGTACTGTTGGAAAATGACTGTCAATGCATCCGCTATTTCCAAGGCCACCTCCTTAAGTACTCTGGGATGCAGTCCATCAGGCCCTGGGGATTTATCGGCCTTCAATCCCATCAATTTCCCCAACACAATTTCCCGACTAATAAAGATTTCCCTCAGTTCCTCCTCCTTACTAGACCCTCTGACCCCTTTTATATCCGGAAGGTTGTTTGTGTCCTCCTTAGTGAATACCGAACCAAAGTACTTGTTCAATTGGTCTGCCATTTCTTTGTTCGCCGTTATGACTTCCCCTGATTCTGACTGCACGGGACCTACATTTGTCTTTTTCCCTTTTTCTCCTTACATACCTATAGAAACTTTTGCAATCCGTCTTAATGTTCCCTGCAAGCTTCCTCTCGTACTCCATTTTCGCTGCCCTAATCAAACCCTTTGTCCTCCTCTGCTGAGTTCTAAATTTCTCCCAGTCCCCGGGTTCGCTGCTATTTCTGGCCAATTTGTATGCCACTTCCTTGGCTTTAATACTATACCTGATTTCCCTTGATAGCCACGGTTGAGCCACCTTCCCTTTTATATTTTTATGCCAGACAGGAATGTACAATTATATTGCAGGGTGATATACCAGTTAAAGAACTATTATATTGTAAAGTGCTATTGCATTAAAATTACTTCAATATTGCAAAGTCTATTCCATTGACATTTACAGCACAGAATGAGGTCATTTGCCCCGTCGAGTCTGTGCCGGCTCTCTACAAGGGCGTGTCAGATTGTTCCACTCCCAGACCCTTTACCCGTGGCCCTGCAATTTTTGCTTTTCTTTCAGTTACTTATCTAATTCTCTTTGGAAAGACACGAAGTCATTTGCCTGCACCACACTGTCATGTCGTTCAGTTCAGATCAACCCCACTCGCAGTGTAAAAATGCTTTTCCTCATTTCGCCTTTGATTCTTCTGCCAATGACCTTAACTCTGTGTACTCTGGTTCTCGACCTTTCTGCCAATGGGAACAGCTTCTCTCTATCTACTTTGTGCAGACCCCTCATTATTTTGAACGCCGGTATGAAATTTCCTCTCAATTTTACTTTTAACCTGCAGGCGATTCACCTCGGTTGTCTAACGACTAGAAATGGTACGAAATTCTCGGGAATATTAGTCGGCCATGTCCAGTGATATAGCTGACTGACAAGCTAAATCAAAAGTCAAGTTCTGAGTTGTCAATAACTTGCTTCTGATCGCATCATTTTCATCCCAAAAACAAAGTGGTCACGCAATGCTCAATCATGATCGTTTCTGAAATTACAGTGAATCGATAGCTTTTTTAATGCTACAATGTACTCACTGTTACTTTCATCGTTTAACTGATCTCATATTTTGAAACGGTAACTTTCAGCATTTTCCAGGGGCTCATGACTGTAGTGCTGTTATAACTTAGTTAGATTTTGCTTAAGTGATGTGTCCTTTGGTTTGATAGGCACAAGCAAGTTTTTCAGGGTTCCATACACATCGGGAACTACTTCAGTTAAGAAAATAACCCGTTTTCTATCCAACACCACCCAGTTATGGTTTTCAGCATCAGGGAATTCGATGATACTATTTGTGGTGTAAAACATTTCTGGCCGCTCCACATATGCTCTGAAATGTCATGGTCGCGTTGAAACTCCCCCAAGTGCCCTACAGTTGCAGCCATCTGGACTCTGGCAGTTCAGCCAAGTGTGCTTGTAATTTACCTTGGATTTTTAGCCGTTAATCAAAACAAAAAAAAGATGCTTTCAAAGTCTCTCTGTCAGTTGGCTGAATCATCCACCGACAAGAATTTCAGCGAGGTTATCCGATTATCCCATCCTCGTCGCCAATGTATGTTTTCGCTACGACCTCACAAACACACAGGCTTTAAGATGGCTGATAACTTCAGGAACCATTCAGGTGACTTGTTCCGTTTTATTGTTGTAAACAGCGATGGCTAGAATGCCACAGTAGTCCAATGGGTGAAACTATATGTATTACAGCCACCACTCAGCCTTCTCTTTTCATGAGAAAAGACACCCAGCCTGTTAATGCTTTCCTGATAGGTATAACATCGCATTTCTCATATCACACTTTGTAAATCATTTTTTTAACATCTCCAATGCCTCTAGATTAGGGTTACATAGAAACATAGGAACGTAGAAAATAGGTGCAGAAGTAGGCCATTCGGTCCTTCGAGCATGCACCGCCATTCAATGAGTTCATGGCTGAACATGCAACTTCAGTACCCCATTCCTGCTTTCTCGCCATACCCCTTGATCTCCCTAGTAGTAAGGACTACATCTAACTCCTTTTTGAATATATTTAGTGAATTGGCCTCAACAACTTTCTGTGGTAGAGAATTCCACAGGTTCACCACTCTCTGGGTGAAGACGTTTCTCCTCATCTAGGTCCTAAATGGCTTACCCCTTATCCTTAGACGGTGACCCCTGGTTCTGAACTTCCCCAACATTAAGAACTTTCTTCCTGCATCGAACCTGTCTAAACCCATTAGAGGTTTCTATGAGATCCCCTTTCATTCTTCTGAACTCCAGTGAATACAATCCCAGTTGATCTAGTCTTTCTTGAAATGTCAGTCCCGCCATCCCGGGAATCAGTCTGGTGAACCTTCGCTGCACTCCCTCAATAGCAAGAATGTCCTTCCTCAAGTTAGGAGACCAAAACTGTACACAATACTCCAGGTAAGGTCTCACCAAGGCCCTGTACAACTGTTGTAACATCTCCCTGCCCCTGTACTCAAATCCCCTCGCTATGAAGGCCAACATGCCATTTGCTTTCTTAACCGCCTGCTGTACCTTCAATGACTGATGTACCATGACACCCAGGTCTCGTTGCACCCCCCCCCTTTTCCTAATCTGTCACCATTCAGATTATAGTCTGTCTCTCTGTTTTTACCACCAAAGTGGATAACCTCACATTTATCCACATTATACTTCATCTGCCATGCATTTTCCCACTCACCTAACCTATCCAAGTCACTCTGCAGCCTCACAGCATCCTCCTCGCAGCTCACACTGCCAGCCAACTTAGTGTCATCCGCAAATTTGGAGATACTACATTTAATCCCCTCATCTAAATCATTAATGTACAATGTAAACAGCTGGGGCCCCAGCACAGAACCTTGCGGTACCCCACTAGTCACTGCCTGCCATTTTGAAAAGTACCCTTTCACTCCTGCTCTTTGCTTCCTGTCTGCCAACCAGTTCTCAATCCATGTCTGCACACTACCCACAATCCCATGTGCTTTAACTTTGCACATTAATCTCTTGTGTGGGACCTTGTCGAAAGCCTTCTGAAAGTCCAAATACACCACATCAACTGGTTCTCCCTTGTCCACTCTATTGGAAACATCCTCAAAAAATTCCACAAGATTTCCCTTTCACAAATCCATGCTGACTTGGACATATCATGTCACCTCTTTCCAAATGCGCTGCTATGACATCCTTAATAATTGATTCCACCATTTTACCCACTACCGATGTCAGGCTGACCGGTCTATAATCTCCTGCTTTCTCTCTCCCTCCTTTTTTAAAAAGTGGGGTTACATTGGCTACCCTCCACTCCATAGGAACTGATCCAGAGTTGAGCAATTCTTTAGGCTGGAGGGCCATGTAGCCAATTTTGGTGAGCTGTTGAGGGTGGCCTATGAGTGTACCAGCTAAGGCGTATGGCTGCACGGTCGTATGATCATGAGGAATAATGTTCGAGTGAGTCCAAGCCATTACTTTTAGAATAGAGTCACCACCCGTAATGATAGAGTAGGGTCACCGCCAATAATGTTAAATACAGTCACCACCAGTACTGTTTGAGTAGGTTCACCATGAGCAATGTTAGAGTTGAGTCCAACCCATTAATGTTAGAATAGAGTCACCACCTGTAATGTTAGAGTAGAATCAACATCAGTAATGTTAGAATTGAGACCGCGCCAATAATGTTAGAGTAGAGTCAATACCAGTAATGTTAGAGTAAGATCACCAACAGTTATATTCGAGAAGGGTCACTCACATTAATGTTAGTGTAAGGTCACCAACAGTAATGTTAGAGCTAAGTCACCATCAGTATTGTTGCAGTAGAGTCACTAACAGTAATGTTAGGGTAGTGTCACGACCAGTAAAGTTATAGTGGAGTCGCCAACAATAATGTTGGTGTAGATTCTCCACCATTAATGTTAGGGTACTTCCACCACCAGTAATGTTAGAGTTGAATCGCCACAATTAATGTTAGAGTAGATCCATTCCCATGATGTTAGAATGATGTCACGTCCAGTTATGTTTGAGTATGTGTCACCACAAGTAATGTTCGAATAACGTCACCACCAGTATGGTAAGAAACGAGTTACCATCAGTAATAATTGATTAGGCTCACCAGAATTACTGGAAAATTAGTGCAACCAACAATAATGTTAGAGTAGGGTCACCGCTAGTAATGTTAGAGTAGGGTCACCACCAATAATGTTGGAGTAGAGTTAGCACCAGTAATGTTAGAGTCGAATCACCACCAGTATTGCGAGAGTAGGGTCACCACTAGTGATGTTAGCGAAGGGACTGTACCATTAATGTTAGAGTAGAGTCACTACCAGTAATATTAGAGTTGAATCACCAGCAGTATTGCTAGAGCAGGGTCACCACTAGCAATGTTAGAGTTGCTTCCCCACTAGTAATGATTTTTTAAATCGTTCTGTTATATGGGTGCCACTTCCGAAGCCAGCATTTATTGCCCATCCAAAATTGCCCTTGAGAAATGGTAGTGAGTTGTCTTCTTCAACCGCTCAATCGTTGTGGTGAAGGAACTCCTAAAGTGCTGTAAGGGTGGGAGTTCTAGGATTTTAATCCAGTGACGTTAGGGGAATGCCTACGTATTACCAAGTCAGGATGGTGTTTTACTTGGAGGAGAACATGGAAGTAGTCGTGTTTCCATGAGCCTGCTGCCCTTGTCCTTCTAGGTGGTAGAGGTCTCGGGTTTGGGAGGTGCTGCCGAAGAAGTCTTGGCGAGTTGCTGCAGTCCTTCTGGTAGATGGTACACACTGCAGTCATGGTGCGCTGGTGGTGGAGGGCGAGAGTACTGATGGGGTTCTAATCAAGAGGGCAGCTTTGCCCTGGTTGGTGTCGAGCTTCTTTAGTGTTATTGGAACTGCACTCATCCAAGCAAGTGGAGAGTAGTCTATCGCACTCCTGACCCTTGTGCCTTGTAGATGGGGGAAAGGCTTTGGGAGTCAGGATGTGAGACACTCACCACAGAATACCCAGCCTCTGACCTGCTATTTTGCCACAACATATACGGGGCTGATCCAGTTATGTCCATGTTCAATGGTAACCCCCCAGAATGTTGATGGTGGGGTTTTCGTCGATTGTACTGCTATTGACTATCAATGGGAGGTGGCCAGACTTTCGCTTTTCGGAGATGGTCATTGACTGGCACTTGTGCGGTGCACATGTTACTTGCCAATTTTCCACCCAAGCCTGAATGTTGTCCAGCTCTTGTTCCATAAAGACATAGACTGCTTCAATTTCTGACGATTTGCGAATGGAACTGAACACTGTATTCATCAGCTAACAACCTGACCTTAAGATGGGGGGAATTCATTGATGAAGCATCGAATGATGGTTGGGCTTAAGACACTTCCATGAGGAACTCCTGCAGCGATGTCCTGGGGCTGCGATGATTGACCTCCAACAACCACAGCCATCTTCCTTTGTGCTCGGATGACTGCAGCCAATGCAGAGTTTCGCCCCTCATTCCCATTTACTTCAATTTTACTAGGCCTTCTCGATGCCACACTCGGTCAAATGATGTGTTGAAGTTAACAGCAGTCACTCTCATGTCCCCACTTGAATTCAACTCTAATATCCCTGTTTGGATCAAGTGAGTTCTGGAGCCGAATGGTTCTGGTGGATGCCAAACTCTTCCTTTAATATAGAGTCATCATCAGTAATGTTAGAGTAGTGTCACCACCTGTACTGTTAAAATAGAGTCATACCAGTAATGTTAGAGTAGGGTCACCACCAGTAAAGCTAGAGTAAGGTCGCTAACATTAATGTTAAAATAGAGTCATCATCGATAATGTTTGAGAGAATAACCACCAGTATTGTTCGAATAGGGTCATCACCATTAATGTTAAAGCAGAGTCATCAGCAGTAATATTACTGTAAGGTGACAACCAGTAATGTTAGAGTCCGGTCATCACCAGTAATGCTCGAATAGGGCCATCACCAGTAATATTAGAGTAGAATCATCAGCAGTAATGTTTGAGAAAAGTGACTGTAGTGGAGTATTAAAAATTAACACTCAACACGAGGTCTGGGTTCAAAGATTCAAGAAGTCTTTAATTTGCTTGCAAGTGAGCGTCGATTCTGCAGTCAACCTATTGCTGAGCTGTCCTCACTTGCTCTCTCTGAACAAAGAAATCACAGGGTTTTTATACAGTTCCTCAGCCTATAATGGCCGGACATTCAATTCATGAGACTTACATTGATTTGAATGGTCGAAACCTTTGTCATTCAAAGTAAAGGTACGTTAATGATCACACCTGTTCCCAGTACTATTCCATAAAGCTCACTGTGTCCCAAGACTTCATTGGCACATTAGAATATTATCTTATCTCTCTTGCCTTGACCAGATGGAGTTTTTCCAATGTGTCACTTTGGACCCCTTGCCCTGTTTAGCTGCCCCTCTGGGATTCCTGTAGTTCAACAGTTTGGCTTCCCGTAATTGTCCTCAGGTTACACAGCTTGTAACAATTAATCATTCTGATATGTTATTTCCCTTTAAACACCTTTAGAAAATTGACCAATACAAAGGCCTATGTCAGCTCGTTTTAGTTCCGAAATCCATTCGTAACCCTTTAAATATAATAGAGCTCGATAGCCCCACTTCAGTGACCACCAGTGATGTTAGATTCTGATAACCAAAGGTAATGTTGGAAAAGGGTTACTACCAGTAATGTAAGAGTAAAGCCGCCACCAGTAATGTTTAGCCGATTCATCATTTTTCATTATCACACTTTAATTTTTTAATAGATGAGTGAAAATTTCACATAGTTAACATGAGGTCCTAAGAACCTAACGCAGGGTCTGGGAAAGATGTTCCATTCAGTGCTTAGGGGGCATGGGCAGAGCACATTCTCACTGGGATTATTTTCTGCTCATTGATTTTAATGGGCGGAGGTTCATGGACTGAGCTGTTCAATTTTCCCATTGGTGGCCCGGGTGCACTGAAGTGTAATATCTTGACTTATTTGTTAAGTGACTGTAACTAACGCCAATTATTGTGAAACCTGATTTTCTCACCAGGGCAACGATTGCTCTATAAATTTGGAGCAGTTACGGATCTCAGCCAAACTCCAGTCGAAACTGTACAACGGCACAGTATTCACCAAAACCTTCACAAACATGGTGCTGCCAACAATTCTACTTATAAGGGATACTTATTACCGGGTTCTCGCAGCCTTTGGCGTTCCTGGTAAGTTGCTCTTGACTAATAGCTGAGGCACTGCTCTGCTCAGTAATTCATGGGCATCTGGCGCACAGTATTCCTCCCCATACTGAGGGAGAGTACTGCTGATTTCTCGGCTACCAACAGTATATAGATCAATGAAGAATGTATTGGTCAGTGTCCATAGTAATTATCTCATGTACCTTTGTTCCCTGTCTAATTTAGGTTGATAATCCCTTGTACTGCAGCCGCCCACACTCAACTGGGGACTGTGAAAGATATTCTGAGCAATAATCGCCACCCAGATAGCTGCTCCCCTCCCCTCCGCAGCGATTCGACATTAATTGAACATTTTTGTCTCAGTTGAATGTTTTATTTGAATTGAACATGGTAGATTGGTCATGAAGGTTAAAGCGCATGGGATTCACGGCAAAGTGGCAAGTTGGATCCAAGATTGGCTTTGAGGTAGGGAGCAAAGTGTAATGGTTGATGGATGTTTTTGTGACTGGAAGGATGTTTCTAGTGTGGTTCTGCAGGGCTTAATACCTGGCCACTTGTTTTTTTGTGGTATATATTAACGATTTAGATTTGATTTTTGACAGTATGATTAAGAAGTTTGCAGGCGACACTAAAATTGGCTGTGTGGTTTGATAATTAAGAGGAAATTCATGGGCTGCAGGAGGATTTCAATCTACTGGTCAGGTGCGCAGAAGAGTGGCAAATTGAATTTAATTCAGAGAAGTTTGAGGTAATGTACTTATGAGATGGCTAATAAGGAAAAGGTATACACATTAAACGGTAGGCCACTTAATAATGTAGATAAACAAAGGGAGCTTGGCGTGCTTAATCCCTGAAAGTAACAAGCCAGGTGGATAAGGTGGTTAAGAAGGCATACAGAATGCTTGCCTTTATTGGCGATGCATAGAATATAACAGCAGGGCGGTTATGATTAAATTGCATAATACTTTGGTTAGGCCACAGCTGGAGTACTGCGTGCAGTTCTAGTCAGCGTATTATAGGAAGGATGTGATTGCACTAGAATATGTGCAGAGGAGATATACTAGCATGCTGCCTGGAATGGAGAACTTTAGTTATGATGACAGATTGAATAGGCTGGGTTTCTTCTCATGGAACAGAGGAGGTTGAGAGGAGACATTGAGGTGTACAAAATATTGAGTACCTGGATATAGTGGATAGCAAAGGCCTATTTCCATTGGTGGAGGCGTCTATTAGGAAAGGTGGTTGGTGGAAGGTTTAGAGGGGATTTGAGTTGGGGATGAGGGGCGGGGGTGCGGTGTGGAGCTTCTTTAAGCAGACGGTTGTGGGGATCTGCAACTCACTGCCTGGAAGAGTTGGGGATGCAGAAACCCTCACCACATTCAAAAGATGGTTGGATGGGCACTTAAAGTGCATAACTTGCAGAGTTATGGACCTAAAGCTGGTAATTGGGATTAGACTGGCTAACCTCTTGTTGGTCGGCACAGATATGATGGTAAGTACTGCAGGGAATCGAATACGGCCACGGTGATCTCCTGGACTGGTTTTGATCGCCCAGATGGGTCGGAGTGGAATTTTCCCAGCTTTTTTCCCCCAAAATTGACTTGTGTTTTTACCTGGTTTTTGCCTCTCCGAGGAGATCACATGGCTGGGGTGGATTGTAGAATGTTTCAATATAAGGGGTATTGCAGTCGTCTGGTTGGGCTGGCGGCTCTTTACCTTCACACTATTGTTCATTGTTCATAGGTTTATATGTAACCTTCAGCGCTGTTGACCGAGGACCATGCGGCTCTTTGTCGGCCTGCGCGGACACGATGGGCCGAAATGACCTCCTTTTACACTGTAAATTTCTAAATTTCTATGTTTCTATGAATTATGCCTTTGCATTAATTGCCGTGAACTTATATTTAATACTTTACTGAAGTTTTCTGGAAGGACGCTGAATTCTCAGTTCCTCTATATTGAATGTTCAATAAGTTATTTTCGTTTAAATAAAGTGTTGTCAACTCTCGTCTATATTTATGGATTGTCTTCATACTGTTAGTTGGCGTTGTTTCTGCTGATGTTAATAATCCTTCAAATAGGCTGGAGTTTAATATTTTGATATTTCAAATAACAGTGCGTCGATATTTGATGTCTCCAAGGTAAGAGGAGACTAATTGATGTCCTGTTACTGACTGCCCCATTTTTGATCGGGCCTGAGGAGCGGTGAGAGATCAGGGCCCAGGAGAGTCGAGGGTTCGGTGCCCAGAAGTGGCGAGGGCCCAGGGGCAACACGGGCCAGCCCACACTGAGATTTATGGATCGGAGGAGCATGTGTACACACTAGGTGCGTGCAGCAGAGCTTAATCTCCAGTCGTCTTGATTAACGTTTGTCACTGGATAAAGACCTAGCTCTGCTAAGCCCGTGTTGTGGCTGGTGTGCAACAGCCACCCCACGTTAAAATAATTCATGCACAGGCATCTTCCACCCTTCAATATGTAATTCTGGACCTGGAATGCCAGGTCCCTCATTGAAACACCTGTGAACTCATCCCTTTTTAGTGTGGAAGCGGGTCACCCTCGATACGAGGGACTACCTAATACTATATAATATAGTAATGAAAATATTCCGTGTACACAACGTTAAGTTGGGACACATCTGAACATTCCCCACAAATAAGCTGTGAGATTTATCTGAGTGACCCCGTAACCGGCGGCTTGTCCCTCTTTCTTACAGCGAACCTACTGACAATCGTGATTCTCTCCAGGGGAAATTGTGGCCTTTCGAAATGTATCTCTTTCTACATGGTGGCCATGGCAACAGCAGATCTACTGGTGATGATCATCAATATATTAGTGAAACGCATTTTCAGTTATCACTTTCCACATTCATTCCTGTCCTTCACTGTCGTTTGTAAGTTCATTATGTACCTGCAATGTATTACCCTGTATGTGTCGGTGTGGTTTACCGTCTCGTTCACATTTGACCGGTTTGTATCTATATGCTGTGAGAAGTTTAAAGCAAGGTATTGCACAGTGAGAACTGCGGCCGCGGTTATAACAACGCTCTCTGTCCTGATCAGTTTACAGAGCCTCCTTTTTTGGTTTGCATATGAACCTGAGAGAACCATTTACAATGTTCACTGGGGTTGCCGCACAAGAACTAACTTTTTTTCATCGCCTGTGGGTGTAGTTTTCTCGTGGATACAAAGTGTTTGTTTTACTTGGTTTGCTTTTGCTTTGATATTGCTTTTCAATTGTTTGACTGTCAGACGTATTTTAGTGGCCAATAGAGCGCGCAGCGGACTCCGGGGTCACAGCATTGAGAATCAGAGCGATACCGAGATGCAGAACCGTAGGAAATCCATCATTTTACTGTTCAGTGTATCGGGCAGTTTCATAGCATTGTGGCTGACAACTGTGGTTAATTTTCTAACTACCAGATTAACAAACACCGCGCATTACCGAGGCGATTATGCAACCCCTTCGTATATTATCACTGAAACCGGATATATGCTCATGTATTTGAGTTCCTGTACGAACACGTGCATTTATGCAGCGACACAAACTAAATTCAGGGAAGAGCTTAAGCAAGTGATGAAAATTCCTTGGGCATTTATTGGTAAACGAATGAAAAATCAAACTAAAGTTTCCTGTATTAACTAGAGTAAATTTCAGCCGGTGTTTCATTTTAGAATGGCCGCTTTCCTGCAAGGACGGAAATGGATTGTTGTTGTGAAAATAATCAGGTATCAGAAAACCTTTTTCCCACTCTGTGCCGTGTGTTTGATGTGTGTTGCTTTAACCTGGCGAACAGAATTGATTATTGCTAAAACAGTGCATTTAAAGACTGCAATCATGACTGAGCTTCGGCGTTGACAGCCTCACACCGCAGGTACTGGACTGGGACATTCCAGTTTAATGAATAGTGGGTACTTACATGTCCCCTTACTGTAGAAGCAATGTGTCACAATGGTGGTTATTTGTAATGCTGTAATCTTGGTGTGAATATTGCAGGCGCTGGTCTCCCCATCGTACTCTGCTCCCCATTAAGAACATAAAACCGTAAGAAATAAGAACAGGAGTAAGCCATTTGGCTCCTCGAGTCTCCTTCACCATTTAATAAGATCATGGCTGATCCGATCTTGTGCTGAGCTCCACGACCCCGCCTGCTCCCTCTTTCTATCTCCACATTAAATATAATTAATGACCCAGCCTCCGCAGCTCTCTGGGTCAGAGAATTCCTCAGATTTACAACCGTCCGAGAGAAGAAGTTCCTCCCCATCTCAGTTCAGAATGGGCTACCCCAGATTCTGAAACGATGACGCCTAGTTCTAGATTCACCCACGAGTGGAAAAGTCCAATCTGCATCTGCCTTGTCCAGCCCCCTCAGTATCTTATACGTTTGAATAAGATGAGCTCGCATTCTTCTAAACTCCAATGAGTATAGGCCCAAATATTCCTCATAAGTCAATCCCTTGTCTCCTGGACCAATAGAAAGCAGCCCTGTCTCTCTTGATCAGTGTCTAATGATGGAGATAATAATGATTGACTCGTCAATGTGACATTCGATATCTTTGTTCACAGATATTTATTTAACATCTTATCTGGTCATCAAATTGTTGAAATGTTGGACAGGGGGCAGTCCATTCGACCCAACCAGGCCTTGTCGTAGTTCATCCTCCATCCGCCGACAATTGTTCCATTCACTTCATCTACCCTGTCTCAACATCACTTTAACCTATCTTGACATGGACGTCTCTAAATTTAATCTGTTATACTCATATTATTTCTGCTCCGTTACATCCACAGTCCCACAATAATCCGTGTGAAGAGGTTTTTCTTACCTTTAGTTCCAAATCTGTTACATTTATCATTTTATCCCTAGCGTTAGTTTTTGATCACTCACCTACTGGAAGGTACTGCTTACATTTATCCTGTCCCATCCCTTCTTAACTTAAACCTCCTCATCAAAAGATATGAGTCTGGAATCAGTCCATTGAAAGTCAGGAAAGTGTAGTTAAGATGATAAATTGCTGGTGTTCTCGTGGAGATTGTTACGTCCTTCATTTAGCTGAAGTAACTTAACTTAACAATATATTTGATAGTTTGGCAAAAATGCGATATATCGGAACCATGCAATGAAGATCCTCATCAAACATCCACCAATCCCCGATCTATGGATATATAGACAGAAAGGACAGAAAGGGCAGGCATGGCTATTATCTGATATCTGATATTGTAAGATTGTGGGACAGCGTTGTGTTTGCAGAAGTGACGCGTTGTGCATGAATCAACCAGCTATGCATGATGAAGTTACTCTGAAGAACGGATCCAAAACCACGCAGACAACACCACTACATGAAATGGTTAATGTGGCTCTGTAGAGTGGTAACATGTGTAAAACCAATGGATGGAGATCTATTTGCGCAATATAATATGCTGAAATAGATATATGATGCTGAGCTGATATTGCTTAGGTGACACCTTAAATATTCTAACGTTCACAAAGTGGGCACTGTAAGGAAAGGATTAATCAAGCTATCCTAACGTATGCGAATGTGATACTGTATTGGTTTCTCTTTATATGGTAGTAATGTTAACCTTTAGCCTTTCCCTGTTAAGCAGGGAAGTTCACATCTATTTAATAAACATTGCAACAATGGTCACTTTCAGGACGAAGTGCTAAATGATTTAATTAAACATATGATATTGCAAACAGATTAATCAGTTTCAGGGAACTTTCACCATTTGGTAACATTTGGGGAGGGTAGTTAGTTCTGCAACAGAAAACATCTGGACATACATCATCATCTTCAATTGGTATTAGGGATAAAGAAACATAGACAGTCTTTCTGTTAAAGGTTCAATTGATGCTACTGCAATTATATGGACTATGTAATGCAGAATTCTGTGGTTTGTCAAGGACAGGGAGCGTAAAACATCTATACAAACCTATCATTTTAATGAATATATGGTTTGGTAACGGCCTAAGTTCAGAACTGTGATATAGTTGGGTCCCCATCCAACCATCATTAGATGTGTTTCTAATTTCTATATTTTAAGTGTATGTGTAAGGACTACTGAATGCATTATCTGCTTAATAAACCTATAGCACCTCACTCCAATTTTCAGGAAACTTCCTGAAACTTTTACGCGAATAATAGCCTTTGTACTTTAATTATGATAGTCTTAATTTATTAACTGTGATTTAGAGCCCGTTTTCCCCGCCAATGTTTAACTTTCCATTTGCTCCTAAATTTCTCCAAAAGCTAAAAAGCACTCGGTTTAATTTCCCCGTGGAGCACATAATCTGTAAATCCGATTGGCATCCAGCTTTGGATGAAATTACAGATTAGTTGTGGGAATTTTGTGTAAGAGGCACGTTCTCATTTAACTGAATACAGACTCTTACGTCTTCAATAAAGCAATGTGATTGAGTACTGTAGACATGAGTAAGTGTGTCATTAGTCTCTTTATTCTAACTCCAGAGTCCTGGTACAGCATGGGAGGCCTGCTTATATACAATGCTCCCAAGGATGCTGGGATCCCTTGGGACTCCAAAAGATACACCCTCTGGTGGTGGTAGAATGCTTGTTACATAGGGTTGCATACATAACATCACTCCCGTCCAAAGTCAATAGAACACTTATTTACAGGGTAAGACGATCTGGGGCTTTCTGCTCCCTAGTCGATCGTATCAGTACAAATGCAGGTGCCGGTGAGTTGGTTGGTTCTTCGGTGGGCTGCTGCACAGCTGGCCTTGTTGGGCGGCTGGGGATGATGACTTCAGCTTCGTGGTCAACTGTGATGTCAGTTGCCACTTGTGTGTGTGTTGGAGGGTCGAAGTTGGTGGTGTCCTCTTCAGGTTGCTCGTGGCTGTCTGTTTGGTTTTGTTTGGCCCAAATGCTTTTTGCAAGTTAGTCCATTTGCGAGTTTCACCTGAAACAACCTACTACCTTCTTTGGCTATGAAAGTACCAGCAAGCCATTTTGGACCATGTCCATAGTTGAGTACAAATACAGCATCATTGACATCAACATCGCGTGACAAATTTGCGTGATCATGGTACATGCTTTGCTGACGCCTTCAGCCCTCGACGTGATCATGGAGAACAGGGTGCACTAGAGAGAGCCTTGTTATGGCGCCCTTTTCATGAGCAGCTCGGCTGGGGGAACCCCGTTGAGCGAGTAGGGTCTAGTGCTGTAGGTGAGCAGGACTTTGGACAGGCGGGTCTGCAGGGAGCCTTCCTACACGCATTTCAAGCTTTGCTTGATGGTTTGGACTGCCCGTTCTGCTTGGCCATTGGATGCAAGCTTGAATGGGGCAGATGTGACGTGCTTGATCCCATTGCGGGTCATAATTCCTTGAATTCAGAGCTGGTGAAGCACGGCTCATTGTCATGAGAAGGACATCAGGTCGGCCGTACGTGGCAAACATGGCTCGTAGGTTTTCGATGGTGGCAGTGGACGTGCTGACAGACATTATTACACACTCAATCCATTTTGAATAAGCATCCACAACAACTAAGAACATTTTGCCTAGAAACGGGCCAGTGAAATCAAGGTGGATTCTACACCACCGTTTGGAGCTCCATAACCACAAACTTACCAGTGCCTCCCGGGGTGCATTGCTTAGTTGAGAGGAAGTATTGCATTGGTGCACGCAAGACTCCTAATCTCAGTCAATGCTGGGCCACCACACATGGGATTTGACTATAGCTTTCATCATTACTGTGCCTGAGTGGGTAACTGTGTAGGTCGGATATGAATGGTTCCCTGCCTTTCTTGGGCAAAACCACGTGATTACTCCACAAAATACAGTCCATCTGTCAGGACATTTCGTCTTTACGCCGCTGGACTGGCTTGATCTCTTCATGCATTTCCACTGCGATGCTGGACCAGGTCCCATGGAGGACACGGTTTTTTACAAGGGACAGTAAATGTTCCTGGCTGGATAGATCCTGATCTGGTGGGCCGTAACGGGTGACAATTCGTTTTCAAATGCATCCATCACCAAGAGCAAGTCTTCAGGCTGTACCATTTCCACCCCAGTGGTGGGCAATGGTAGCCGACTGAGGGTATCAGCGCATTTCTCTGTGGCTGGCCTTAGGCGAATTACATAGTTGTATACAGACAGCGTGAGTGCCCATCTTTGCATGCGAGCAGAGGCATTGGTATTGATACCTTTGCTCTCTGAGAATAGCGATATGAACAGCTTGTGGTCAGTTTCTAACTCGAGCTTGAGCCCAAACAGATATTGATGCATTTTTTTCACCCGGTAAACGCATACCAGAGCTTCTTTTACAATCATGGTGTAGGCCTTTTCGGCCTTGGGTTAGCTCCTGGATGTATAAGCGACCAGTTGCAATGTTCCCGATTTGTTTGCTTGTTGTAACACACACCCGACCCCGTACAAAGATGCATCGCAAGCTAGCACTAAATGTTCACAAGGATCATACAGGACAAGCAGTTTGTTGGGACATCACAGATTTCGGGCTTTCTCAAAAGTTGTCTCTTATTATTTCCCCCATACCCAGTCATCTCCCTTGCATAGTAACACATTGTAGAGGTTGGAAATTACCAAAATAATTGAGGAGTCCCAGGAACGACCGCAGCTCCATCACGTTCTATGGTATCAGTGCATTCTTGATGGCTTCCGTCTTGGCGTCGGTGGATCTGATGCCATCTGCCGCGATTCTTCTCGCTAAGATCTCGACCTCTGGCACCTGGAAAACACACTTCGAGCGTTTCAACCTAAGTCCCACACTATCTAGCCGACTTAGAACCTCTTCCAGGTTCTGCAAGTGTTCGATAATGTCCCGACCTGTGATCAATATGTCATCGTGGAAAACTACGGTGCGTGGAACCAACTTTAGCAGACTATCCATGTGTCTTTGATAAATAGCTGCAGCCAATCGAATCCCAAAAGGGGAACTATTGTAATGAACAGACCTTTGTGCATGTTGATGCAGGTGAGGCCTTTCGAAGATTCTGCCAGCTCCTGCGTCATGTAGGCTGAGGTCAGGTCCAACTTGATGAATGTCTTTCCTTCTGTCAGGGTCGCAAATAGGTCGTCTGCTTTGGGTAGCGGGTACTGGTCCTGCAGCGAAAAATAGTTAATCTTTACTTTATAGATCCATGAAATTATGACGGTGCCATCGCCCTTGAGAACCGGAACAG
Organism: Pristiophorus japonicus; assembly: GCF_044704955.1. Taxonomy (NCBI): domain Eukaryota; kingdom Metazoa; phylum Chordata; class Chondrichthyes; family Pristiophoridae; genus Pristiophorus; species Pristiophorus japonicus. Next base: position 227,383,568 of record NC_091985.1, read on the forward strand.
TCGGACTGGCCCACTCATTGATGTCCACCGGCACAATGATGCCCTCTCGCTGCAGCCTGTCTGGCTCGATCTCCACTTTCTCTCGCATCATATATGGCATCGCCCGTGCCTTGTGGTGGATGGGTCCTGTACCAGGTATCATGTGGATCTGCTTTTCACCCTTGAGAAACTTCCGATGCGTGGCACAAACAATGGCAGAAACTTGCTCAGAACCTGGCCAAATGAGGCGTCATCGATGGCCAAAAGCATTCGAATGTCATCCCAGTCCCAGCGGATTTTTCCCAGCCAGCTTCTGTTGAACAGTGTGGGGCCATCTCCTGTTACAATCCATCGTGGTAGTTCATGCACTGCTCCATCATAGGAGACTTTTGCTGCTGCGCTGCCAATTACAGGCATCAGTGTAAGTTCTCAGCTTGGTATGAATAGGGCTCAGCTTGGGCCTGTGTGTCTTTTTGCTCCACAGCCTGTCGAAGGCCTTTTTGCTCATGATGGACTGACTCGCTCCCGTGTCCAATTCCATGGATACTGGAATTCCGTTCAGTTAAACTTTTAACATGATTAGTGGACATTTCGTGGTGAAGGTGTGTACCCCGTACACTTCTGCCTTCTCTGTTTGAGTCTCTAGTTCTGTTTGAACAGCCATGGATCGGTCTTCCACTGCAACGTGGTGGCTTGCAGGGTTTTCAGCTCGTCTGCACATTCGTTGGAGGTGTCCCGTTGTCCCACAGCCTTTGCATGCATAGTGTTCGAAGCAGCATTGATGGGCTCAATGATCACCTCCACAGCACCAAAAAGGTGTCAATTGCCTCACATTAACGCTTGCTGCCAGACTCTGAGTCATCTGCGGTCGTGCACCTGCAGACGTGTACGATCTGCCATATGCATTTCTGCCTGAAAACGACGTTACTTTGTGTACAGTACTTGCCAAAACATCTTTATGCTGCAAAATTTGTTTGGTGTTATCGCTGGTGGACATAAATGCCTGTGCTATCTTTTGGCTTTGCTCAGGTTTTGTGTTTCAACAATCAATAGTTTGTGGAGGATAACCTCGTGGCCAGTGCCAAGCACAAAAACGTCTCTTAGCATTTGCTCCAGGAATCCATCGAATTCGCAATGTCCTGTAAGTGCCTTAGTTCGGCGATGTATCTCACCACTTTCTGGCTTTCAGACAATTGACATGTATAAAATCGATACTTTGCCATCAGAATGCTCTCCTTCGGATTTAGGTGCTCCCGGACAGCGTGCACAATTCTTCATACGATTTGGTTGTTGGTTTCACCGGAGCAAGAAGATTCTTCATGAGGCTATAGGTTGTTATCCCGCAGACAGTGAGGAGGATCGCCTTTCGGTTGGCAGCGTTCACGCTCCCTTCCAGTTCATTGGTTGCGAAGTATTGGTCGAGTTGCTCCACGAAGGCCTCCCAATTCTCCGCTACTGAGAATTTCTCCTGGATACCAAGGCTGCTCTGCATTTTCGCGTGATGGTTCGTTATCTCGTCGCCAGTTGTTATGTCTTGAATAAAGCAATGTGACTGAGTACTGTAGACGTGAGTAAGTGTGACCTCAGTCTCTCTATTCTAACTCCAGAGTACTGGTACAGCATGGGAGGCCTGCTTATATACAGTGCTCCCAAGGGATCCCGGGATCCCTTAGGATTCCAACAGATCCGCCCTCTGGTGGCAGTAGAATGCTGGTTACATAGGGTTGCATACATAACACAGACGGCCAAAGGTATTTGAGGCCCGCATTAGGCAGTAGGCAGAGTTTTTAATTCCATCAGTCAGCGTGTGAGAAGGGACGTATAATCAAATACATTATCCAAACTCAACATGTAAAATAGAAAACAGAAGCAGGAATAAGTTAACCATTACATTACTGTCTCAAATTCAATCTGATACATTCCGATTCCCCGTTCTCTGTTTCAAATTAAACAGTTCTTTATTCCCTTGAGTTTCTCTCTTTCTAATAAAATATTTACTGTTTCCCCGTCCCCTACTTCTAAATAATCAGTTTTATGTGTTCCCCCTATAGCTGATTTAATTCTATTTCTACTTAGACAGTTTGTGTAGTACCCTGAATGTTCTTATCCTCTATTTCTAATTGAACAATTGCTGGTTTCCTCCTCTCCTACTTCTAAATTAATGAGTATTGTGTTCCTCTGGACCATATTGCAAAATCAGTTGCCATATTCTCCTGTCCTCCATTACTAATTGAACAGTGGTTGGCTTGTTCGTCTCCTAAACGAATGGATTAATGTGTTGCTCTGGTCCATATTGCTAATCTCAGTTGCCATATTCCCCTGTCCTCTATTTCTAATGAAATCATGACAGTGTTCCACTATATTCTCTTCATTCTATTTCTAATTAACATTTAGTTTGTTCCACTTCATTTTCCTGTTCTGCATTGCTAATTAAACAGTTAGAGTGTTCCTCTGAATTCCCCTTGTTCTATATGTCATTGTGCTGCAATGTTCCCCTGAATTCTACTTTATTCTATATGTAATGTTGCTGCAAGTATTCCCCTGAACTCCCATGTTCTCTGCTGTTATTTATAAATATTAGAATGGAAGCCTGTTCTGTAGATAAACACTCGCTCACTAAAATAATGTTACCAGAGTTAAATTTTGAATTCACCCACTTCAATCTCAGGCCGTGCCCTCTGGTTTTCCAGTTCTGGACAAGGTGAAACAGCTTGTCATGGTCCACCTTATTTAATGGATTAAGAGCAGTGTCTCGAATACATTCAGGTCCTGGATATTCCTGTGCATGTTTTCATAGGATTGTTTTCATGAAAAGGTTAATTAAACTTCTGGTGCTCAGGCCAGCTACAATTCAAAAGTTTCAGGTATTCACGTAATATTTCAATTCAGAATGTAACAGCCTCTATCTTATGCCTGTATATAATCCAAAGCAGACTTGTCCTGTTACTAAAGTTTGAATATGGAAATATCACTAACTAACACATTGTAATTTATGACAAAGTCGCTAAAATACGTTTGTGAGTGCCCCGCACTATCCCATTCAATTTAATATCTGTTGAGGAAACTACTAATGGCCTGGTCAAAAAGACTGAAGGAATGTTTTCTTTATCTCAAGCGAGGTAGAATGCAAATTTGGACGAGGGTTAGACTCCTTCTGGAGTGCTTCATTCGGTTTATGGCACAGCAGCTCAGGAAGTTAATATTGGCCTTGGGGGGGGGGGGGCGTTGCAGCATGCACTTACTTTGGGACTCTCGTGTCTGGCATGCAAACTATGTGACCTGCCCAGCGGAGCTGATCGAGCGTGGTCAGTGTTTCAATTCTGGGGCTGTTAGCCTGGATGAGGGCGCTGATGTTGGTGTGCCTATCTTGTCAGGGGATTTGTAGGATCTTGTGGAAACATCACTGGTGATACTTATCAGCAACTTGTGGTGTCTGCTGTACATGATCCATATCTCTGAGCCATACAGGAGGACAGGTATTACTACAGCCCTGTCGATCATGAGTTTGGTGGCAGTTTTGAGGGCCTGGTCTTCAAACATTCTTTTCCTCAGGTGGCCGAAGGCTGCACTGGCGCGCTGGAGGCGGTGTTGGATCTCGTCATCGATACCTGCTCTTGTTGATAGTAGGCTCCCATGATGTGGGAAGTGGTCCTTGGTGTCCAGGGCTTCGCCGTGGATCTTGATGAATTGGGGGCATTGCTGTGTGATGAGGACAGGCTGGTGGAGGACCTTTGTCTTACGAATGATTAGCCAAGGCCCATGCTTTGATATGCCTCAGTAAATATATCGACTATGTCCTGGAGTTCAGCCTCTGTATTTACTCAGATGCAGGCTCCGTCCGTGTACTGTAGCTGGAAGACAGAGGTTGGGGTTGGCCTGGCCTGGAGATGGCGAAGGTTGAACAGGTTCCCAAAGGTTTTGTAATTCAGTTCCACTCCAGCAGGGAGTTTGTTGACTGTGAGGTGGAGTATGTTGGCGATAAAGATTGAGAAAACAGATACACCGCTTTGGGCACTGTTGAAGGGGTGACTCATCAAGTTCATGGCACCATGGCAGGCTCTGCTGCACAGGAGTGCAGGAAAAAGAATGGGAGAGCGATGGTGATAGGCGATTCAATTGTAAGGGGAACAGATAGGCGTTTCAGCGGCCGCAACCGAGACTCCAGGATGGTTTGTTGCCCCCCTGGTCAAGGATGTCTCGGAGCGGGTGTAGGACATTCTGAAAACGGAGGGTAAACAGCCAGTTGTCGTCGTGCATATAGGTACCAATGACGTAGGTAAAAAACGGGATGAGGTCCTACGAGATGAATTTAGGGCGCTAGGAGCTAAATTAAAAAGTAGGACCTCAAAAAAAGTTATCTCAGGATTGCTACCTGTGCCACGTGCTAGTCAGAGTAGGAATCGCAGAATAGCTCAGATGAATACATGGCTTGAGGAGTGGTGCAGAAGGGAGGGATTCAAATTCCTGGGACATTGGAACCGGTTCTGGGGGTGGTGGGACGAGTACAAACCGGAAGGTCTGCACCTGTGCAGGGCTGGAACCAATGTTCTCAGGGGTGTGTTTGCTCGTGCTGTTTGGGAGGAGTTAAACTAATATGGCAGTGGGATGGGAACATATGGAGGGAGACAGAGGGAAACAAAATGGAATCAGAAGCAAAAGATAGAAAGAAGAATCGTAAAAGTGGAGGGCAGAGAAATCGAAGGCAAAAAACAAAAAGGGCCACATTACAGCAAAATTCTAAAGGGGCAAAGTGTGTTAAAAAATTCGCCTGTAGTCTCTGTGCCTCAATGCGAGGAATAATCGGAATAAAGTGGATGAATTAACTACGCAGATAGCAGTTAACGGTTACAATGTGATTGGCATCACGGAGACATGGCTCCAGGGTGACCAAGGCTGGGAACTCAACATCCAAGGGTATTCAGCATTTATGATGGAAAGACAGAAAGGAAAAGGAGGCGGGGTGGCAATGCTGGTTAAAGAATAAATCAATGCAATTATAAGGAAGGACATTAGCCTGGATGATGTGGAATCGGTATGGGTGGAGCTGCGGAATTCCAAAGGTCAGAAAATGCGAGTGGGAGTTGTGTTTCGACCACCAAATAGCAGTAGTGAGGTTGGGGACAGCATCAAACAAGAAATAAGGGATGTGTGCAATAAAGGTACAGCAGTAATCATGGGCGACTTTAATCTACATATTGATTGGGCTAACCTAACTGGTAGCAATGCGGTGGAGGAGGATTTCCTGGAGTGTATTAGGGATGATTTTCGAGACCAATATGTCGAGGAACCAACCAGGGAGCTGGCCATCCTAGACTGGGTGATGTGTAATGAGAAGGGACTAATTAGCAATCTTGTTGCGCAAGGCCCCTTGGGGAAAAGTGACCATGATAGGGGAGAGTTCCTTATTAAGATGGAAAGTGACAAAATTAATTCGGAAACTAGTGTCCTGAACTTAAGGAAAGGTAACTTTGACTGTATGAGGCGTGAATTGGCTAGAATAGACTGGCAAAGGATACTCAAAGGGTTGACGGTGTATAAGCAGTGGCAAACATTTAAAGATCACATGCATGAACTTCAGCAATTGTTCATCCCTGTCTGGAGTAAAAATAAAACTGGGAAAGTGGCTCAATCATGGCTAACAAATGAAATTAAGGATAGTGTTAAAGCCAAGGAAGAGGCATATAAATTGGCTAGCAAAAACAACAAACCTGAGGACTGGGAGAAATTTAGTATACAACAGAGGAGGACTAAGGGTTTAATTAGGAGGGGGGAAATAGAGTATGAGAGGAAGCTTACAGGGAATATAAAAACTGACTGCAAAAGCTTCAAAAATATGTGAAGAGAAAAAGATTAGTGAAGACAAATGTAGATCCCTTGCAGTCGGATTCAGGTGAATTTATAATGGAAACAAAGAAATGGTAGAGCAATTGAACCAATACTTCGGTTCTGTCTTCACGAAGGAAGATACAACTATCCTTCCGAAGTTACTAGGGGACAGTGGGTCTAGTGAGAAGGAGGAACTTAAGGATATCCTTATTAGGTGGGAAATTGTGTCAGGGAAATTGGTGGGATTGAACTCCGATAAATCCCCGGGGCCTGATAGTCTGCATCCCAGAGTACGCAAGGAAGTGGCCTTAGAAATAGTGGATGCATTGGTGATCATTTTCCAACAGTCTATCGAATCTAGTTCAGTTCCTATGGACTGGAGGATAGTTAATGTAACACCACTTTTTAAAAAAGGGCGGAGAGAGAAAACGGGTAATTATAGACCGGTTAGCCTGACATCAGTAGTGGAGAAAATGTTGGAATCTATTATTAAGGATGAAATAGCAGCGCATTTGGAAAGCAGTGACAGGATCGGACCAAGTCAGCATGGATTTATGAAACGGAAATCATGCTTGACGAATCTTCTGGAATTTTGTGAGGATGTAACTAGCAGAGTGGACAAGGGAGAACCAGTGGATGTGGTGTATATGGACTTTCAAAAGGCTTTTGACAAGATCCCGCACAAGAGATTAGTGTGCAAAATCAAACCACATGGTATTGGGGGTAATATACTGACGTGGATAGGGAACTGGTTGGCAGACAGGAAGCAGAGAGTGCGGATAAACGGGTCCTTTTCTTAATGGCAGGGAGTAACTATTGGAGCGCCACAGGACTCAGTGCTGGGACCCCAGCTCTTTGCAATGTACATTAACGATTTAGATGAAGCAATAGAGTGTAATATCTCCAAGTTTGCGGATGACACTAAACTGGGTGGCGGTGTGAGCTGTGAGGAGGACGCTAAGAGGCTGCACGTTGACATGGACAGGTTAGGTGAATGGGCAAATACATGGCAGATGCAGTATAATGTGTATAAATGTAAGGTTATCCATTTTTGGGGGCAAAAACACAAAGGCAGAATATTATCTGAATGGCGGCAGACTAGGAAAAGGGGAGATGCAACGAGACCTGGGTGTCATGGTTCATCAGTCACTGAAAGTGAGTACGCAGGTACAGCAGGCAAATTGTATGTTGGCCTTCATAACTAGGGGATTTGAATATCGAAGCAGGGAGGTCTTAATGCAGCAGTACAGGGACTTAGTGATGCCTCACCTGGAATATTGTCTTCAGTTTTGTTCTCCTAGTCTGAGAAAGGACGTTCTTGCTATTGAGGGAGTGCAGCGAAGGTTCACCAGACTGATCCCAGGGATGGCCGGGCTGTCAATGAGGAGAGATTGGATCAACTGGGCATTTATTCACTGGAGTTTAGAAGGATGAGAGGGTATCTCATAGAAACAATTTAGATTCTGACGGGACTGGACAGGATAGATGCGGGAAGAATGTTCCCGATGTTGGGGACATCCAGAACCAGGGAACATAGTCTTAGGATAAGGGGTAGGCCATTTAGGACTCAGATTAGGAGAAACTTCTTCAATCAGAGAGTTGTTAACCTGTGAAATTCACTGCCACAGAGAGTTGTTGATGCCAGTTCACTGGATATATTCAAGAGGGAGTTAGATATAGCCCTTACGGTTAAGGGGATCGAGGGTTATAGAGAGAAAGGAGGAAAGGGATACTGATGGAATGATCAGCCATGATATTATTGAATAGCGGTGCCGGCTAGAAGGGCCGAATGGCCTACTCCTGCATCTAATTTTTATGTTTCTATGTTTCTAGAAGAGGATTACGGCGATAACGCAGCCCCGTTTGACCCCCTTCCAGACGTGGATTAGGTCTGTGATAGATCCGTTGGTAAGGAGCACGGCCTGCATGCCGTCCTGGCGCAGGTGGAAGATGGTGATGATCTTTTGTGGGCATCCAAAACCGAGAACGACGCTCCATACAGCCTCGTAGTTGGCAGTGTCAAAGACCTTTGTCAGGTCGAAGAAGGCCATGTATAAGGGCTTGCACTGTTCGCTGCAATTTTCCTGTAGCTGTCGCGCTGCAAAAATCATGTCTGTTGTGCCCCGTACTTGCCGAAATCCACACTGTGACTCCGGAAGGAGCTCCTTGGCCACGGGTAGAAGACTGAGGAGGACTCCAGTGACGACTTTCCCAGAGGCTGATAGCAGGGAGATTCCTTCTCTAGTTGCCGCAGTTGGACCTGTCCCCCTTTTTTAAAGATGGTCACGCTTACTGCATCCCTGACAGCCCCCGGCATGCTCTCCTCCCTCCAGATGAGAGAGATGAAATCGTGAGGCTGATTATAGAGCTGATATTACTGAAAGTATCAGTGCTGATTATAGACCTAATATTATTAACAGTGGCTGTTCTGATTCTAGAGCTGATATTACTAACAGTGACTATGCTGATATTGAGCTGATATTACTGACAGTATCAGTGCTGATATAGAGCTAATATTACTGAGAGTATCTGGGCTGATTTTAGAGCTGAAATTACCAACACTAACTCTGCAGGTTATAGAGATGAAATTACTGAGAGTGTGCTGATTACAGAGGTGACATTACTGACAGTATCTGTGCTGATTATAGAGCTGATATTACTGACAAATTCTGTGCTGATTATAGAGCTGATATTACTGACAGTGTTTGTGCTGATTATAGAGCTGATATTACTGACAGTAACTGTGCTGATTATAGAGCTGGTATTACTTACAGTATCTGTACAGATTAAAGAGTTGACATTACTGAGAGTGTCGGTAGTTATTATCGATCTGATATTACTGACAGTGTCTATGCTGATTATACAGCTGATATTACTCAAAGTATATGTGCGTATTATAGAGCTGATATTACTGACAGTATCAGTGCTGATTGTAGAGCTGATATTGCTGAGAGTATATGTACTTATTATAGAGCTGATATTACTGAGAATATCTGTACTGATTATAGAACTGATATTACTGAAAATATCTGTGGTGATCATAGAGCTGATATTACTGACAGTATCTCTGCTGATTATAGAGGTGATATTTCTGACAGTGTCTGTACTGATTATCGAGCTGATATTACTCACAGTATCAGTGCTGCTTAAAGAGCTGATATTACTGAGTATCTGTGCTGATTATAGAGCTGATATTACTGTCCGTATCTGTGCTGATTATAGAGCTGATATTACTCACAATATATGTGCTGATTATCGAGTTGATGTTACTGACAGTATCTGTACTATTTATAGTACTGTTATCACTGGTTGAATTTGCTCTAATAGAGCGCTGATATACTGACAGTATCTGTGCCGATTATCGAGCTGATATCACTGACAGTATCTGTGCTGATTATAGAGCTGATATTACTGACAGTATCTGTGCTAATTATAGAGCTGATATTACTGAAAGTATCTGTGTTGATTATAGAGCTGATATTACTGACAGTATCTGTGTTGATTATAGAGCTGATGTTACTGACAGTGTAGTGTGCTGATTATAGAGCAGATATTACTGACAGTATCTGTGTTTATTATAGACCTTATATTATTGACAGTATCAGTGCTGATTGTAGAGCTGATATTGCTGAGAGCATTTGTATTATTATAGATGTAATATTACTGAGATTAGCTGTCGGGATTGTAGAACTGATATTACTGAAAATATCTGTGCTGATCATAGAGCTGATGTTACTGACAGTCTCTGTGCTGATTATAGCGTTGATGTGAATGACATAGTTTCTGCTGACAATAGAGCTGTTATTATTGTCTGTATATGTGCTCATTATTGAACTGATATTCCAGACATTGTATGTTCTGATTATCATCATCATATGCAGTCCGTCGGCATCGAGGAATACTTGCTTCCACTCCTGAAGTGAGTTCTTTGGTGGCTTAACATTCAAATACGAGAGCCATAGATTCTGTCACAGGTGGGACTGATAGTCGTTGAGGGAAGGGGTGGGTAGGACTGGTTTGCTGCACGGTCTTTCTGCTCCCTGTGCTTGATTTCTGTATGCTCTCCGTGTTGAGACTCGAAGTGCTCAGCGCCCTCTCGGATGCACTTCCTCCACTTAGGACGGTCTTGGGCCAGGGACTCCCAGGTATCAGTGGGTATGTCACACTTTATCAGGGAGGCTTTGAGCCTTTCCGCGGCACACATTTGGTTCATTTTCCGTGAAGGAGCTCTGAGTCGAGCACTTGCTTTGGGAGTCTCGTGTCTGGCATGGAAACTATGTGGCCTGCCCAGTGGAGCTGATCGACTGTGGTCAGTGCTTCAATTCTAAAATGTTAGCCTGGATGAGGACGCTGGTGTTGGTGTGCCTATCCTCCCAGGGGATTTGGAGGATGTTGTGGAGACATCGCTGGTGATATTTCTTCAGCAACTTGTGGTGTTTGCTGGCCATTGTCCATGTCTCTGAGCCATACAGGAGTGCAGGTATTAGTGCAGCTCTGCAGAACATGAGCTTGGTAGCAGTTTTGAGGGCCGGGTCTTCAAACACACTTTTCCTCAGGCGGACGAATGCTGCACTGGCGCACTGGGGGCAATGTTGGATCTCGTCGTCGATACCTGCTCTTGTTCATAGAAGGCATCCGAGATATGAGAAGTGGTCCACCGTGTCCAGGGCCGCGCTGTGGATCTTGATGAATTGGGGGCAGTGCTGTGCGATGAGATCAGGCTGGTGGAGGACCTTTGTCTTATGGATGCTTAGCGTAAGCCCCATGCTTTCGTATGCTTCAGCAAGTACGTTGACTATGTCCTGGAGTTCAGCTTCTGAATGTGCGCAGACGCAGGCATTGTCTGCATATTGTAGCTCGACGACAGAGGTTTGGTTGGACTTTGACCTGACCTGGAGATGGCGCAGGTTGAACAGGTTCCCACTGCTTCTGTAATTTCGCTCCACTCGAGCGGGGAGCTTGTTGACTGTGAGGTGGAGCATGGTGGCGAGAAAGATTGAGAAGAGGGTTGGGGCGATGACCCCGGTCCGGACCTCGATTGCATCTGTGATGGATCCGTTGGTAAAGATTACGGCCTGCATTTCGTCGTGGAGCACGCAGAGGATGCTAATGATCTTTTGGGGGCATCCGAAACCGAGGAGGATGCTCCATAGAGCCTCACGGTTGACACTGTCAAAGGCCTTTGTGAGGTCGAAGAAGGGCTGGCCCTGTTCCCTGCAATTTTCCTGTAGCTGTTGTGCTGCAGAAATCATGTCCGTTGTGCCATAGTCGGAGTCGAAATCCACACTGTGACTCCGGGAGGATCTCCTTGGCCATGGGAAGAAGACGGTTGAGGAGGACTCGAGCGACGAGTTTTCCAGTGGCTGATAGCAGGGAGATTCCTCTGTAGTTGCCGCAGTCGGACTTGTCCCCTTTTTAAAAGATGGTCATGATTACTGCATCTCTGAGATCCCTCGGCATGCTCTCCACCCTCCAGATGAGAGAGATGAGGTCGTGAGGCTGATTATAGAGCTGATATTACTGGCAGTATCTGTGCTGATTATGGAGCTAATATTACTGACAGCATCTGTACTGTTTACAGTACTATTATTACTGGTTGTATTTGCTCTAATAGAGAGCTGATATCACTGACAGTATCTGTGCCGATTATTGAGCTGATATCACTGACAGTATCTGTGCTGATTATAGAGCTGACATTACTGAAAGTGTCTGTGTTGAATATCGAGCTGATATTACTGGCAGTATCTGTGTTGATTATAGATCTGATGTTACTGACAGTATCTGTACCGAATATAGAGATGATATTATTGCCAGTATCTGCGCTGATTATAGAACCGAAATTACTAACAGTGTCCATGCTCCTCCCTAGCCCACTCTCCTCGCCCCGTCGGAACCTATGCTCCACGGTCACCCTCCAATCCTCAGCTCAACTCGCAGCCGCTCATCCGCCTGAGATGCACATTCACTCACCTTCCAATCCCCAGCCAACTCCCTCAGCCCCATCTGCTACTGAGCTCCACACTCGCTCACCAATCCGGAGCGCCTTGTGCTCCTGAGCTCCACACACACTCACAAATCTCCAACCCACTCTCCCAGCCACTTGTGGTACTGAGCTGCACGCTCACTCAACATTCACCAGCCCCTTGTGGTCCTGTGTTCCACACTCGCTCATCATTTCGCAGCTCACTCCACCAGCCCAATGTGGTTTTGAGCTCAACACTTACTCACCCATCCCCTGCCCCTTGTGAACCTGAGCTCCACTCTCACCCTGCAGTCCCCATTCCACTCCCCCAGCCCCTTGTGATCCTGACCCTAACACGTACCCTCTAATCCCCAGCTCGCTCTCCCTACCCCTTGTGCTTCTAAGCCCCAAACTCACTCACCAATCCCCAGCCTAATTTGGTCCTGAGCTCCACACTCAATCACCAATCCCCAGCCAACTCCCTGAGCACCTTTTGGTCCTGAGCTGCACACTCACCCTCCAATCTCCGCTGTTGGTTCTGAGTTCCACACTCACCCTCCAATCTCAAGCCCAATTCCCCTGCTTCTTGTGGTGCTGAGCTCCACATTCACTCACCAATCCCAGCCCACTCCCTGAGCACCTTGTGGTCCTGAACTGCACACTCACCCTCCAATCCCCAGCCAACTCCCCCTGCTCCTTGTGGTCCTGAGCCCCACACTCAATTAACAATCTCAAGCCCACTCCCCGAGCCTCTTGTGGTTCTGAGCTCCACACGCTGCTCCAATCCCCATCCCAAACCCCAGCCCCATGTGAACCAGAGCTCCACACTCACCCTTCAATTTCCCGCCCTCTCCCCCAGCCCTTTCTGTGCACCTGAGATACTCACTCAATCACTTTCCAATCCTCAGCCTACTCCCCAAAACCCTTGTGGTATTAGCTCCACATTCACGCACCCATCCCGAGCCCCTTCTGCTCCGAAGCTCCACACTCACTCACCAATCTTCAACACTCTCCCCGCGCCCCCCCCCCCCAGTTTTTGTCCTGAGCCCCAAAATCACGCTCCAATCTCCAGGCACCCCCAGTTCCGTATGTTCCTGAGCCCGACACGCATGCTCCAATCCCCAGCCCACACGCCAGCCGCTTTTGTTCCTGAGCACCGCACTCACGCTCCAATCCCCAACTCACTCCCCCAGCCCCTTATTGTCCTGAGCTCCACACTCACTCACCCATCCCCAGCCCACTCTCCAGGTCTCACACCGTCCCGAACACCACACTCACCCTTCAATCCTCAGTCAACTCCCCCAGCCCATTGTGGTTCTGAGCTCCACATTCACTCGCCATTCCCCAGCCCCTTGTTGTCCTGTGTGGCATACTCACTCTTCAATCCGCAGCCCACCCTCCAGCCAATTTTGGCCCTGAGCAGCATACGTACCCTTCAAACCCCAGCTTACTGCCCCAGCCAATTCTGTTCTGAGCACCACACTCGATCGCCAATCCACAGCCCATTCTCCCAGCCGCTTGTGGTTCTGAGCTCCACACTCATCAATTCACAGTCGACTTCCCGGTCCCTTGTGGTAACTGAGCACCACATTCACTCTCCAATCCCCAACACACTCCCCCAGCCCCTTGTGGTCCTGAGACCACATTTTAGACCCAGTCCCCAGCCCACACCCCCAGCCGCTCATGCTACTGAGCTCCACACTCACTCACCAATGCCCAGCCAACTCCCCGAGCTCCTTATGGTCCTGTGCTCCACACTCACTCACCAATCCCCAGCAAACTCCCCGAGCTCTTGTGGTCCTGAGCTCCATACTCACTCACTGAACCCCAGCCCAATCCCCAAGCCCCTTTTGAATCTGAGCTCCATGCTCACCTGCCATTCCCCAGCGAAAACCCCCAGCCCCTTGCCCGCTTGAGATGTACACTCACTCACCTTCCAATCCCCAGCCCACCCCACCAGCCCATGTGCTACTGAGCTCCACACTCGCTCACTAATCTCCAACCCACCCTCCCAGCCCTTGTAGATCCCAGATCCACAGTCACACACCCTCCAATCCCCAGCCCATTCCCCCAGCCTCTTTTGGCCCTGAGCCCCACACTCACTCACCAATCCCCAGCCCACTCCCCGAGCTCCTTTTGGTCCTGAGCTCCACACTCACTCACCAATCCCCAGCCCACTCCCCCAGCCCTTTGTGATCCTGAGCCCCATACTCATTCTCCAATCCCCAGCCCACACTCCAGCCCTTTTTGTCCTGAACACCACACTCACTCACCATTCCGCAGCTCACTCCCCCAAGCCCAACGTGTTTCTGAGCTCCACACTTACTCAGCCATCCCCACACCCTTGTTGTTCTGAGCAGCACACTCACTCTCCAATCCCCCGCTCACTCCCCCAGCTCCTTGTTAACCTGAGCCCCGCACTCATGCTCTAATCACCAGCTCGCACTTCCGTCCCTTTTGGAACTGAACATCACACTCATCCTTCAATTCCCAGTCCACTCCCCCAACCTATTGTGCTTCTGAGCCCCACACTAATGACCCAATCCCCAGCCCAACACCCAGCCCCTTGTGAACCTGAGTTCAACTCTCATTCTGTAGTCCTCATCCCACTCACCCACCCCCTTGTGAGCCGGAGATGCACACTCACTCACCTTGCAATACCCAGCACACTCCCCCAGCCCCTTGAGGTCCTGAGCCCCACACTCACTCTTCAATCCCCAGTCAGCTCCCCCAGGCTCTTGTGGTCCTGAGCCCCATACACTGCTCCAATCCCATTCCAATCCCTAGCCCCATGTGAACCGGAGCTCCACACTCACCTTTCAGTCCCCCGCCCTCTCCACCAGACTTTTTCGTGCGCCTGAGATGCTCACTCACTCACTTTCCAATTTCCAGCCCATTCCCCCAGCCCCTTTTGGTACTGAACTCCACACTCACTCACTAATCCATGCTTTTGGTTCTGAGCTCCGGACTCACCGTCCAATCCGCAGACCACTCCCCCTCCCCCTTGTGTTCCTGCGCTCCACACTCACTCACCAATTACCCAGCCCCATTTGGTCCTGAACTTCACATTCGCCCTCCAATTCCCAGCCCACTCTCCCAGCCGTTCATGGCCATGAGCTCCACACTCACTCACCAATCCCCAGCCCCCTCCCCCTGCTCCTTGTGGTCCTGAGCCCCACACTCATTCACCAGTCCCCAGCCACTCCTCCAGCCCAATGTGGTCCTACGCCCCACACTCACTCTCCAATCCACAGCCCATTCACTGCTCCAATCCCCATCCCTCTCCCCCAGGCACCTGTGGCCTTGAACTCCACACTCAACAATCCCCAGCCCACTCCCCCAGGCTCTTGTGGTCCTGAGCTCCACACACTACTCCAATCCCCATCCCAAACCCCAGCCCCATGTGAACCAGAGCTCCACACTCACCTTGCAGTCCTCCGCCCACTCCCCCAGCCCCTTGTGGTACTGAGCTCGACATTCACTCACCAACGCCAATTCCTTTTGTCAAGGTCCCACGCAAGAGATTTGTGTGAAAAATTAAAGCACATGGTTTTAGGGGTAATGTATTCACATGGATAGAGAACTGGTTGGCTGACAGGAAGCAGAGAGTCGCTATAAACGGGTCCGTTTCAGAATGGCACGCAGTGACTAGTGGGGTGCAGAAGGGCTCAGTGCTGGGACCCCAGCTATTTACAATATACATCAATGATTTAGATGAAGGAATTGAGTGTAATAGCTCCAAGGTTGCAGATGACACGAAGCTGGGTGGCGGTGTACGCTGTGAGGAGGATGCTAAGTGGTTGCAGGGTAACTTCAACAGGTTAGGTGAGTGGGAAAATGCATGGCAGGTGCAGTATAATGTGCATATATGTGAGGTTGTCCACTTTGGTGGCAAAAACACGAAGGCAGAATATTAGCTGAATGGCGGCAAATTAGGAAAATAGGAGGTGCAACGAGACCTGGGTGTCATGGTACATCAGTCATTGAATGTTGGCATTCAGGTACAGCAGGCGGTGAAGAAGGCAAATGGCATGTTGGCCTTCATAGCTAGGGGATTTGAGTATAGGAGCAGGGAGGTCTTACTGCAGTTGCACAGGGCCTTGGTGAGACCTCACCTGAAATATTGTGTTCAGTTTTGGTCTCTTAATCTGAGGAAGGACGTTCTTGCTATTGAGGCAGTGCAGCGAACGTTCACCAGACTGATTCCCAGGATGGCAGGACTGACATATGAGGAGAGACTCGATCAACTGGGCCTGTATTCACTGAGTTTAGAAGGATGAAAGGGGATCTCATAGAAACATATAACATTCTGACGAGACTGGACAGGTTAGATGCAGGAAGAATGTTCCCGATGTTGGGGAAGACCAGTACCAGGGGACACAGTCTAAGGATAAGGGTTACGCCATTTAGGACCGAAATGAGGAGAAACTTCTTCACTCAGAGAGTTGTTAACCTGTGGAATTCTCTAGCGCAGGGAGTTGCTATTGCCAGTTCATTGGATATATTGAGGAGGGAGTTAGATATGGCCCTTACCGCTAAAGTGATCAAGGCGTATGGAGAGAAAGCAGGAAAGGGGTACTCAGGTGATGATCAGCCATGATCTTATTGAATGGTGGTGCAGGCTTGAAGGGCCGAATGGTCATGTCCTGCACCTATTTTCGATGTTTCTATGTTTCTATGTTTGCTCCGCAGCTCCAGACTCACTCACCAATCTTCAACCCTCACCCCCTAGCCGCTTGTGGTCCTGAGCCCCACATTCATTCAGCAGTCCCCAGCCACTCCTCCAGCCCAATTTGGTCCTGAGCCCCACAAGCATGCTCCAATCTCCAGCCCACCCCCAGTCCCTTGTGTTCCTGAGCCCCACACTCATGCTCCAATCCCCAGCGCACTCCAGCTCCTTTTGGTCCTGAGCACCACACTCACGCTCCAATCCCCAAACCACTCCCCAGCCCCTTGTTGTCCTGAGCTCCATACTCACTCACCAATCTTCAGCACACTCCCCCAGCACAATATGGTCCTGAGCTCCAGGCTCACTCACCCATCCCCAGCCCACTCTCCCAGTCCCGTGTGGTCCTGAGCACCACACTCACTCACCAATACCCAGCGCTCTCCCCTTTACATTGTGGTCCTGAGCATCACACTCACTCACCAATTCCCAGCCCACTCCCCCAGCCCCTTGTGGTTCTGCGCTCCACACTCACTCACACACAGGAACCGAGCTGGCGAGCTGCAGCCACCATTCCTTCCTCCCTGCACCATGTTGCCTGCTGCTGCCCGCATGGGTGTGTCTGTCAGCAGCAGCACACTCTGTGAGCCGCTCCAGTCAATGGCCACACGCAGCGGGCGTGAGGGACCCCGCTGTACAACACAAGCCGCGCCCATTTAAAGTCACAGTCCACCGCAAAGCACCATTATATTGCAAAGTGATAGTTCATTGCAAATGGCTATTATATTCCAGTGTGATATTCCATTGAAAAGAACGATTATATTGCAAAGTGATATTCCATTGAAAAATGCTATTGCATTATAAAGGACTATTATAGAAACAAAGAAACATAGAAAATAGGTGCAGGAGTAGACCATTCGGCCCGTCTAGCCTGCACCGCCATTCAATGAGTTCATGCCTGAACATGCAACTTCAGTACCCCCTTCCTGCTTTCTCGTCATACCCCTTGATCCTCTTAGTAGTAAGGACTTCATCTAACTCCCTTTTGAATATAGTTAGTGAATTGGCCTCAACAACTTTCTGTGGTAGAGAATTACACAGGTTCACCACTCTCTGGGTGAAGAAGTTTCTCCTCATCTGGGTCCTAAATGGCTTACCCCTTATCCTTAGACTGTGACCCCTGGTATTGGACTTCCCCAACATTGGGAACATTCTTCCTGCATCTAACCTGTCTAAACCTGTCAGAGTTTTAAACGTTTCTATGAGGTCCCCTCTCATTCTTCTGAACTCCAGTGAATACAAGCCCAGTTAATCCAGTCTTTCTTGATATGTCAGTCCCGCCATCCCGGGAATCAGTCTGGTGAACCTTCGCTGCACTCCCTCAATAGCAAGAATGTCCTTCCTCAAGTTAGCAGACCAAAACTGTACGCAATACTCCAGGTGTGGCCTCACCAAGGCACTGTAGAACTGTAGCAATACCTCCCTGCCCCTGTACTCAAATCCCCTCGCTATGAAGGCCAACATGCCATTTGCTTTCTTAATCGCCTGCTGTACCTGCATGCCAACCTTCAATGACTGATGTACCATGACACCCAGGTCTCGTTGCACCTCCCCTTTTCCTAATCTGTCACCATTCAAATAATAGTCTGTTTCTCTGTTTTTACCACCAAAGTGGATAACCTCACATTTATCCACATTATACTTCATCTGCCATGCATTTGCCCACTCACCTAACCTATCCAATTCACTCTGCAGCCTCATAGCATCCTCCTCGCAGCTCACACTGCCACCCAACTTCGTGTCATCCGCAAATTTGGAGATACTACATTTAATCCCCTCGTCTAAATCATTAATGTACAGTGTAAACAGCTGGGGCCCCAGCACAGAACCTTGTGGTACGCCACTAGTCACTGCCTGCCAATCTGAAAAGTACCCATTTACTCCTACTCTTTGCTTCCTGACAGCCAGTTCTCAATCTACGTCAGCACACTACCCCCAATCCCATGTGCTTTAACTTTGCACATTTATCTCTTGTGTGGGACCTTGTCGAAAGCCTTCTGAAAGTCCAAATATACCACTTCATCGGGTTCTCCCTTGTAAACTCTACTGGAAACATCCTCAAAAAATTCCAGAAGATTTGTCAAGCATGATTTCCCTTTCACAAATCCATGCTGACTTGAACCTATCATGTCACCTCTTTCCAAATGCGCTGCTATGACATCCTTAATAATTGATTCCATTATTTTACCCACTACTGAGGTCAGGCTGACCGGTCTATAATTCCCTGTTTTCTCTCTCCCTCCTTTTTTAAAAAGTGGGGTTACATTGGCTACCCTCCACTCGATAGGAACTGATCCAGAGTCAATGTACTGTTGGAAAATGACTGTCAATGCATCCGCTATTTCCAAGGCCACCTCCTTAAGTACTCTGGGATGCAGTCCATCAGGCCCTGGGGATTTATCGGCCTTCAATCCCATCAATTTCCCCAACACAATTTCCCGACTAATAAAGATTTCCCTCAGTTCCTCCTCCTTACTAGACCCTCTGACCCCTTTTATATCCGGAAGGTTGTTTGTGTCCTCCTTAGTGAATACCGAACCAAAGTACTTGTTCAATTGGTCTGCCATTTCTTTGTTCGCCGTTATGACTTCCCCTGATTCTGACTGCACGGGACCTACATTTGTCTTTTTCCCTTTTTCTCCTTACATACCTATAGAAACTTTTGCAATCCGTCTTAATGTTCCCTGCAAGCTTCCTCTCGTACTCCATTTTCGCTGCCCTAATCAAACCCTTTGTCCTCCTCTGCTGAGTTCTAAATTTCTCCCAGTCCCCGGGTTCGCTGCTATTTCTGGCCAATTTGTATGCCACTTCCTTGGCTTTAATACTATACCTGATTTCCCTTGATAGCCACGGTTAAGCCACCTTCCCTTTTATATTTTTATGCCAGACAGGAATGTACAATTATATTGCAGGGTGATATACCAGTTAAAGAACTATTATATTGTAAAGTGCTAGTGCATTAAAATTACTTCAATATTGCAAAGTCTATTCCATTGACATTTACAGCACAGAATGAGGTCATTTGCCCCGTCGAGTCTGTGCCGGCTCTCTACAAGGGCGTGTCAGATTGTTCCACTCCCAGACCCTTTACCCGTGGCCCTGCAATTTTTGCTTTTCTTTCAGTTACTTATCTAATTCTCTTTGGAAAGACACGAAGTCATTTGCCTGCACCACACTGTCATGTCGTTCAGTTCAGATCAACCCCACTCGCAGTGTAAAAATGCTTTTCCTCATTTCGCCTTTGATTCTTCTGCCAATGACCTTAACTCTGTGTACTCTGGTTCTCGACCTTTCTGCCAATGGGAACAGCTTCTCTCTATCTACTTTGTGCAGACCCCTCATTATTTTGAACGCCGGTATGAAATTTCCTCTCAATTTTACTTTTAACCTGCAGGCGATTCACCTCGGTTGTCTAACGACTAGAAATGGTACGAAATTCTCGGGAATATTAGTCGGCCATGTCCAGTGATATAGCTGACTGACAAGCTAAATCAAAAGTCAAGTTCTGAGTTGTCAATAACTTGCTTCTGATCGCATCATTTTCATCCCAAAAACAAAGTGGTCACGCAATGCTCAATCATGATCGTTTCTGAAATTACAGTGAATCGATAGCTTTTTTAATGCTACAATGTACTCACTGTTACTTTCATCGTTTAACTGATCTCATATTTTGAAACGGTAACTTTCAGCATTTTCCAGGGGCTCATGACTGTAGTGCTGTTATAACTTAGTTAGATTTTGCTTAAGTGATGTGTCCTTTGGTTTGATAGGCACAAGCAAGTTTTTCAGGGTTCCATACACATCGGGAACTACTTCAGTTAAGAAAATAACCCGTTTTCTATCCAACACCACCCAGTTATGGTTTTCAGCATCAGGGAATTCGATGATACTATTTGTGGTGTAAAACATTTCTGGCCGCTCCACATATGCTCTGAAATGTCATGGTCGCGTTGAAACTCCCCCAAGTGCCCTACAGTTGCAGCCATCTGGACTCTGGCAGTTCAGCCAAGTGTGCTTGTAATTTACCTTGGATTTTTAGCCGTTAATCAAAACAAAAAAAAGATGCTTTCAAAGTCTCTCTGTCAGTTGGCTGAATCATCCACCGACAAGAATTTCAGCGAGGTTATCCGATTATCCCATCCTCGTCGCCAATGTATGTTTTCGCTACGACCTCACAAACACACAGGCTTTAAGATGGCTGATAACTTCAGGAACCATTCAGGTGACTTGTTCCGTTTTATTGTTGTAAACAGCGATGGCTAGAATGCCACAGTAGTCCAATGGGTGAAACTATATGTATTACAGCCACCACTCAGCCTTCTCTTTTCATGAGAAAAGACACCCAGCCTGTTAATGCTTTCCTGATAGGTATAACATCGCATTTCTCATATCACACTTTGTAAATCATTTTTTTAACATCTCCAATGCCTCTAGATTAGGGTTACATAGAAACATAGGAACGTAGAAAATAGGTGCAGAAGTAGGCCATTCGGTCCTTCGAGCATGCACCGCCATTCAATGAGTTCATGGCTGAACATGCAACTTCAGTACCCCATTCCTGCTTTCTCGCCATACCCCTTGATCTCCCTAGTAGTAAGGACTACATCTAACTCCTTTTTGAATATATTTAGTGAATTGGCCTCAACAACTTTCTGTGGTAGAGAATTCCACAGGTTCACCACTCTCTGGGTGAAGACGTTTCTCCTCATCTAGGTCCTAAATGGCTTACCCCTTATCCTTAGACGGTGACCCCTGGTTCTGAACTTCCCCAACATTAAGAACTTTCTTCCTGCATCGAACCTGTCTAAACCCATTAGAGGTTTCTATGAGATCCCCTTTCATTCTTCTGAACTCCAGTGAATACAATCCCAGTTGATCTAGTCTTTCTTGAAATGTCAGTCCCGCCATCCCGGGAATCAGTCTGGTGAACCTTCGCTGCACTCCCTCAATAGCAAGAATGTCCTTCCTCAAGTTAGGAGACCAAAACTGTACACAATACTCCAGGTAAGGTCTCACCAAGGCCCTGTACAACTGTTGTAACATCTCCCTGCCCCTGTACTCAAATCCCCTCGCTATGAAGGCCAACATGCCATTTGCTTTCTTAACCGCCTGCTGTACCTTCAATGACTGATGTACCATGACACCCAGGTCTCGTTGCACCCCCCCCCCTTTTCCTAATCTGTCACCATTCAGATTATAGTCTGTCTCTCTGTTTTTACCACCAAAGTGGATAACCTCACATTTATCCACATTATACTTCATCTGCCATGCATTTTCCCACTCACCTAACCTATCCAAGTCACTCTGCAGCCTCACAGCATCCTCCTCGCAGCTCACACTGCCAGCCAACTTAGTGTCATCCGCAAATTTGGAGATACTACATTTAATCCCCTCATCTAAATCATTAATGTACAATGTAAACAGCTGGGGCCCCAGCACAGAACCTTGCGGTACCCCACTAGTCACTGCCTGCCATTTTGAAAAGTACCCTTTCACTCCTGCTCTTTGCTTCCTGTCTGCCAACCAGTTCTCAATCCATGTCTGCACACTACCCACAATCCCATGTGCTTTAACTTTGCACATTAATCTCTTGTGTGGGACCTTGTCGAAAGCCTTCTGAAAGTCCAAATACACCACATCAACTGGTTCTCCCTTGTCCACTCTATTGGAAACATCCTCAAAAAATTCCACAAGATTTCCCTTTCACAAATCCATGCTGACTTGGACATATCATGTCACCTCTTTCCAAATGCGCTGCTATGACATCCTTAAT
Organism: Pristiophorus japonicus; assembly: GCF_044704955.1. Taxonomy (NCBI): domain Eukaryota; kingdom Metazoa; phylum Chordata; class Chondrichthyes; family Pristiophoridae; genus Pristiophorus; species Pristiophorus japonicus. The sequence continues at coordinate 227,405,834 of NC_091985.1, forward strand.
AATTGATTCCACCATTTTACCCACTACCGATGTCAGGCTGACCGGTCTATAATCTCCTGCTTTCTCTCTCCCTCCTTTTTTAAAAAGTGGGGTTACATTGGCTACCCTCCACTCCATAGGAACTGATCCAGAGTTGAGCAATTCTTTAGGCTGGAGGGCCATGTAGCCAATTTTGGTGAGCTGTTGAGGGTGGCCTATGAGTGTACCAGCTAAGGCGTATGGCTGCACGGTCGTATGATCATGAGGAATAATGTTCGAGTGAGTCCAAGCCATTACTTTTAGAATAGAGTCACCACCCGTAATGATAGAGTAGGGTCACCGCCAATAATGTTAAATACAGTCACCACCAGTACTGTTTGAGTAGGTTCACCATGAGCAATGTTAGAGTTGAGTCCAACCCATTAATGTTAGAATAGAGTCACCACCTGTAATGTTAGAGTAGAATCAACATCAGTAATGTTAGAATTGAGACCCCGCCAATAATGTTAGAGCAGAGTCAACACCAGTAATGTTAGAGTAAGATCACCAAGATTTATATTCGAGAAGGGTCACTCGCATTAATGTTAGTGTCTGGTCACCAACAGTAATGTTAGAGCTAAGTCACCATCAGTATTGTTGCAGTAGAGTCACTAACAGTAATGTTAGGGTAGTGTCACAACCAGTAAAGTTATAGTGGAGTCGCCAACAATAATGTTGGTGTAGATTCTCCACCATTAATGTTAGGGTACTTCCACCACCAGTAATGTTAGAGTTGAATCGCCACAATTAATGTTAGAGTACATCCATTCCCAGTGATGTTAGAATGATGTCACGTCCAGTTATGTTTGAGTAAGTGTCACCACAAGTAATATTAGAATACGTCACCATCAGTATGGTAAGAAAGGAGTTACCACCAGTAATAATTGAGTAGGGTCACCAGAATTACTGGAAAATTAGTGCAACCAACAATAATGTTAGAGTAGGGTCACCACCAGTAATGTTAGAGTAGAGTTAGCACCAGTAATGTTAGAGTCGAATACCCACCAGTATTGCAAGAGTAGGGTCACCACGAGTGATGTTAGCGAAGGGACAGTACCATTAATGTTAGAGTAGAGTCACTACCAATAATATTAGAGTCGAATCACCAGCAGTATTGCTAGAGTAGGGTCACCACTAGTAATGTTAGAGTTGCTTCCCCCCTAGTAATTATTTTTTAAATCGTTCTGGGATATGGGCGCCGCTTCCGAAGCCAGCATTTATTGCCTATCTAGAATTGCCCTTGTGAAATGGTAATGAGTTGTCTTCTTCAACCGCTCAAGTCTTTGTGGTGAAGGAACTCCTAAAGTGCTGTAAGGGTGGGAGTTCTAGGATTTTAATCCAGCGACGTTAGGGGAATGCCTACGTATTACCAATTCAGGATGGTGTTTTACTTGGAGGAGAACATGGAAGTAGTCGTGTTTCCATGCGCCTGCTGCCCTTGTCCTTCTAGGTGGTAGAGGTCTCGGGTTTGGGAGGTGCTGCCGAAGAAGTCTTGGTGAGTTGCTGCAGTCCTTCTGGTAGATGGTACACACTGCAGTCATGGTGCGCTGGTGGTGGAGGGTGAGAGTACTGATGGGGTTCTAATCAAGAGGGCAGCTTTGCGCTGGTTGGTGTCGAGCATCTTTAGTGTTATTGGAACTGCACTCATCCAAGCAAGTGGAGAGTAGTCCATCGCAGTTCTGACCCTTGTGCCTTGTAGATGGGGGAAGGCTTTGGGGAGTCAGGATGTGAGACACTCACCACAGAATACCCAGCCTCTGACCTGCTATTTTGCCACAATATATACGGGGCTGATCCAGTTACATCCATGTTCAATGGTAACCACCCAGACTGTTGATGGTGGGGTTTTCGTCGATTGTACTGCCATTGACTATCAATGGGAGGTGGTCAGACTTTCGCTTTTCGGAGATGGTCATTGACTGGCACTTGTGCGGTGCACATGTTACTTGCCACTTTTCCGCCCAAGCCTGAATGTCGTCCAGCTCTTGTTCCATAAAGACACGGACTGCTTCAATTTCTGATGATTTGTGAATGGAACTGAACACTGTATTCATCAGCTAACAACCTGACCTTAAGATGGGGGAAATTCATTGATGAAGCATATAATGATGGTTGGGCGTAGGACACTTCCATGAGGAACTCATGCAGCGATGTCCTGGGGCTGTGATGATTGACCTCCAACAACCACAACCATCTTCCTTTGTGCTAGGATGACTGCAGCCTATGGAGGCTTTCCGCCCTCATTCCCATTTACTTCAATTTTACTAGGCCTTCTCGATGCCACACTCGGTCAAATGATGTGTGTGTTGATTTCTGGATTCTTTTACCTCAATCTGGTTCAGCAAAATTACTGAAACGAATACCGTTTGTGCTTTAAACAAAGCAAGCTTTTATTTAAAAAGCAAATCCAGATCAGGGATCTTATCAGACAGAAGGAATGCAACTCTGATAGAACGCACCCACTTCCTATGGACAAAGTGATGTTACATTGTAAAGGGACGACGGTTATACATTTTCGGCAAAAGATAACAAGATAGGGCTCGAGTGACATCCTAGTTCAGCCTATCCTCTTTGATCCCTCTTTTCCTTTGTCCACGCATAAGCCGACCTAAGTATGGACTGATTTTAAACAAAGACCTTCTGTTAATGTTTAATAACATGATTTATTAAGACCTTGAGGTTTTTATGCAAGCTGTGGGTTTTGTTTCAATATGCGTTAGTGTTGTAACATTTCGCAGTCTCGAGTCTGAGATGTCATGGCTATTCCACCATGAATTCTTTGTTAGCTTATACTGTCCCTATATAATTCCCACGGTTCTCAACTTCTCGACTTTATACATTTTTAAACATTCACATTCCCCTCTTTTATCACTCCATGATAACACTTAGAATCATTCTAGGAGTATCGCATTCATCCGTTCACACTCTATTTCCTGAATCATATTGTTGTTATTGTCGAGTAGTTCTTTAGTTTGTTGGATCATAACTCGGGAGCCCTTGACCACAAGAGGGTTTGCTAACCTTGCCATCATTATTTTACAACAACGGTTAAGGCAACCAACAATTAGATAGGATCTCCAAGATCCATCTGATAGCCAATCAAACCAGCTAGATCCTTCTGCTGGTGTGGATAACGTCTTCACCTCCATTCTTATGTGATCAGCGAGATTGGTTATGTTTTCTGAACTATCAGGAATGCAATTGCATCATTCAGATCCTATCAGGGCACATGTTCCCCCTTTCTCAGCTAACAGGTAATTGAGGGCCATTCGGTTTTGTAATGCTACGGTCCTTATTGCTACCATTTCAGCTGTGATGCCCTCCAGAGCTTCAGCAGTATTATTAGCTATCTGTTCCAAAATCGTCTCCAGGTTCTGTACATCGTCCATGAGACGTCTTATCCCGATTGGGAACATTAAGACCCCAAAGAACTTGTCGGTGGGGGTGATGGCTCGCTTGTATCGGCTGGAGGCATGTGCTTTCGCCAGGGTACGTACTTGCCGCACAAATGGCACCACATATCCCAGATAGCAGAACCCTGTCCATCGCCTAGGCAACCAAGGATTTGGATCGTGAGAGTGGATGGTGACTCGTGCACCTATGGTGAGGTTGAGACTGTGTGGGCAATTGCTGTACCCTACGATATGTCCCTTGTTACTGGTGTCATTTCGGGTTAGACATATGTCCCCGGTTGGCCTCCCAATCCCTGAGGTATTGGTCAGGGCTATGAATGGGGGTTCCTTTTCACGGTTGTAGGTTGGTTGGTACCATCCCTGGAATGTCTGACTAATGGGATCTCCAGCACTCTCCCACATGCTGACCTCCCCGTGGTCGTTCATGTGGTAACGATATGATACTCCTCCTGATCTCTGTGATCCCTCTTTTGACCCGCCTTTCCTCTCTCGTATTTGTATTGGCCCCCCTCCTCTCGTGATAGTTTGGCTCTGAATCCATCTAACAGTCTCAGTTATGGTCAGTGGAACGGGGCGCAAAGGAATCCCCCCTTTGGAATGTATAGGGAATGTGAACACACCCAGCATCTAGAAAAGTTCCCATTTTGCGCATAAACATAAGACATGTACAAAAAGGTGTTTACATGGAGCTCTCGTCTCTGTCTCCCCTCCCATGCGCCGAAACTGTCATATATCAACACTAATATACAGATTGTGGCATACAGACAGTTTCATCTTATGGCTCAGGATTCAGATAAATAGTCCAATTATTTTGCTGATTAAAAGAGTTCGGTTCTCCCATCTCTCTTCTTAGGTCACCGTCGGTGTAGCTGGCTGTCTATCACTACGGGTAAAAGTTCAAACTGGTTCAAATTCCAATCAGGATGCCAACGGCCTTGTTCAGCTATGGAGAAGAGGAAGTCTGGAACAGAAACAGGAATTAGAATAACCAGTAAAATAGGTTCGTTAGAGGGTGGTGAGCTTGCAGTGGTGCACGTGAACCCACGCACCCCTCCCCTCAACCTTGGCTGCAGTGGGGGTAGTGAGTAACACCTGAAAAGGCCCCTCCCATTGTGGCTCTAATCCCTTCCGAATCCATACTTCCCTGGTGCCACGAGGGACAATTCGGGTAAAACTGGGAGGTTGAGGTGAGCATCTTGAACCTGGTTGTGAGCTAGTCGCAGAGCCTGAGTCAGAGAAAGAATATAGGTGGTCATCAGTCGAGCTGAGATACCATATCTAGGAACAATTTCCCTCATTAACTCCTTAACAACAGTTTGAGCCTTATTGTCCAGGGTAGGGTAGGCTTCAATCCATCTGCTAAACACATCTACTATTACTAACACATATTTGTAACACTGAACTTTTTGCAACTCAATGTAGTCCAACTGAAATGTCTCAAAGGAACCTTCGGGTAGGGGCGTTTTACCCCAATCACAGGGGACTCCCTTCCCTCAATTATGTTGCTGGCAAACCAGGCAACGACTACTGATGTTCTGGGCGAGCGCCTGGAGTCTAGGGTGCCACCAAGTAGCCAAAAGTGTATCACTCATGGTTCTTGCTCCACAATGAGTAGCAAAATGCATACAGTCAATAACCCATAGAGCCAACTCGTCAGACATGCAAGTCTGTTCCGCGGGAGTGGTCCAGAGTTTAGAAACATTGTCATAAGTACATCCATGATATTTCCACTACAGTTTATCTTTTTCAGGAGCGTCTTCCTGTGCTTTTATAACATCTTGGATGGTTGGCATTGGTTTTTCCGAGGCTAACTTATCCTTCGCAGGATTTTTTAGTCTCACTCATCATTTTGGGCATGACCATCTATTGGTCACGAAAGGCCTGTTTAGCCTCTTTGTCAGCACAGTGGTTCCCTATATCAACCGGGGATTTTCCGGTGGTGTGGGCGGTACATTTAACAACGGCAATGTGCTTGGGGAGCATGCGGGCTTTCAACAAATCAGATACTAGTTGCTTATGGGATATCTCATTCCCCTGTGAGGTTAGGAATCCCCTATTTTTCCATAATTGTCCGAAATCATGGGCCACCCCAAAGGCATACCTAGAGTCGGTATAGATATTGACTTTGAGATCTTTGGCCAAGATACAGGCTCGGGTGAGGGCGAATAGTTCAGTTTGTTCGGCAGAATAGGCGGTTTCAAAAGCGGCAGATTCCAAGACCTGATTCTCCTGGTTTACTATGGCATATCCTGAGATTCGTGTACCTTCTGGATTAATAGACGAACTTCCGTCAACATACATAATACAGTCTGGGTCCTCCATTGGTACAACAACTAAATCTTCCCTGACTGATGTGGCCTCTTGAATTAAAGATAAACAATCATGACTGGGTTCTTCCTCATCTTGGGGTGGCTCAGTAAGAAAACAGGCCGGATTAACTGCAGTACAGTGCCGAAAGGTCAGCTTAGGATTGTTTGGTAAGTAGATCTCATATCTGCTTTGCCTGGCCATGGTAAGGTGTTGAGTCTGCAGTTGGCCCAGGAGGGCAGCTACGGAGTGAGAGGTGTTAAGACAACGGTAGCACAGTCTTTCAGAATTGTACAATACAGTTGAAAGGGCCGGTCATTGAGGGGCCGGCCCAAAGCTGGAGCTTGCAGCAGGGCTGTCTTTAGTTCGTTAAAGGCTTGGACGTCTGCTGTTTCTATTTCAAAGCTGCCTTACTTATTTGTATACGGGGTGAGGTGCTTAGTCATCAGGGCAACATTAGGGATCCAGGATCTGCAGTAATTGATCAGCCCCAACCACTGTCGCATTTGTTTAGCCGTGCTAGGGACTGGAATCTAGCAAATTGGTTTGACTCGGCTAGCCTCCAAAGCTCGGTGGATACTCGGTATTGCCTGTGATTTCAGTGGGTACTGTCGGATAGAGGGCCAGTCCACATTGCCCTGCACTGGGATCTCAATCGGATCAATCGGAGTATAACCCACTTGGGAGGGGTCCTCTGCTCACACATGAGGATCCACATAGTCAGGTATGTCAGAGCCAGTATGATGCTGCAGAGTCGTTAAGAGTGACCATAATATGATGGAATTCTGCATTAGGATGGAGAATGAAACAGTTAATTCAGAGATGAATGGTCCAGAACTTAAAGAAGGGTAACTTTGAAGGTATGAGGCATGAATTGGCTAGGATAGATTAAGGGGTTGACTGTGCATGGGCAATGGCAGACATTTAGAGACCGCATGGATGAATTACAACAATTGTACATTCCTGTCTGGCATAAAAATAAAAAAGGGAAGGTGGCTCAACCGTGGCTATCTAGGGAAATCAGGGATAGCATTAAAGCCAAGGAAGTGGCATACAAATTGGCCAGAAATAGCAGCGAACCCAGGGACTGGGAGAAATTTAGAACTCAGCAGAGGAGGACAAAGGCTTTGATTAGGGCAGGGAAAATGGAGTACGAGAAGAAGCTTGCAGGGAACATTAAGGCTGATTGCAAGAGTTTCTATAGGTATGTAAAGAGAAATAGGTAAGTAAAGACAAACGTAGGTCCCCTGCAGTCAGAATCAGGGGAGGTCATGACGGGGAAGAAAGAAATGGCAGACCATTTGAACAAGTACTTTGGTTCGGTATTCACTAAGGAGGACACAAACAACCTTCCAGAATATCAAAGGGGTCAGAGGGTCTGGTAAGGAGGAGGAACTGAGGGAAATCTTTATGAGTCGGGAAATTGTGTTGGGGAAATTGATGGGATTGACGGCCGATAAATCCCCAGGGCCTGATGGACTGCATCCCAGAGTACTTAAGGAGGTGGCCTTGGAAATAGCGGATGCATTGACAGTAATTTTCCAACATTCCATTGACTCTGGATCAGTTCCTATCGAGTGGATGGTAGCCAATGTAACCCCACTTTTTAAAAAAGGAGGGAGAGAGAAAACAGGGAATTATAGACCCATCAGCCTGACCTCAGCAGTGGGTAAAATGATGGAATCAATTATTAAGGATGTCATAGCAGCGCATTTGGAAAGAGGTGACATGATAGGTCCAAGTCAGCATGGATTTGTGAAAGGGAAATCATGCTTGACAAAACTTCTGGAATTGTTTGAGGATGTTTCCAGTAAAGTGGACAAAGGAGAACCAGTTGATGCGGTATATTTGGACTTTCAGAAGGCTTTCAACAAGGTCCAACACAAGAGATTAATGTGCAAAGTTAAAGCACATGGGATTGGGGGTAGTGTGCTGACGTGGATTGAGAACTGGTTGTCAGACAGGAAGCAAAGAGTAGGAGTAAATGGGTACTTTTCAGAATGACAGACAGTGACTAGTGGTGTACCGCAAGGTTCTGTGCTGGGGCCCCAGCTGTTTACATTGTACATTAATGATTTAGACGAGGGGATTAAATGTAGTGTCTCCAAATTTGCGGATGACACTAAGTTGGGTGGCAGTGTGAGCTGCGAGGAGGATGCTATGAGGCTGCAGAGTGACTTGGATAGGTTAGGTGAGTGGGCAAATGAATGGCAGATGAAGTATAATGTGGATAAATGTGAGGTTATCCACGTTGGTGGTAAAAACAGAGAGACAGACTATTATCTGAATGGTGACAGATTAGGAAAAGGGAAGGTGCAACGAGACCTGCGTGTCATGGTACATCAGTCATTGAAGGTTGGCATGCAGGTACAGCAGGCGGTTAAGAAAGCAAATGGCATGTTGGCCTTCATAGCGAAGGGATTTGAGTACAGGGGCAGGGAGGTGTTGCTACAGTTGTACAGTTGGTGAGGCCACACCTGGAGTATTGTGTACAGTTTTGGTCTCCTAACTTGAGGAAGGACATTCTTGCTATTGAGGGAGTGCAGCGAAGATTCACCAGACTGATTCCCGGGATGGTGGGACTGACTTATCAAGAAAGACTGGATCAACTGGGCTTGTATTCACTGGAGTTCAGAACAATGAGAGGGGACCTCATAGAAACGTTTAAAATTCTGACGGTTTAGACAGGTTAGATGTAGGAAGAATGTTCCCAGTGTTGGGGAAGTCCAGAACCAGGGGTCACAGTCTAAGGATAAGGGGTAAGCCATTTAGGACCGAGATGAGGAGAAACTTCTTCACCCAGAGAGTGGTGAACCTGTGGAATTCTCTACCACAGAAAGTAGTTGAGGCCAATTCACTAAATATATTCAAAAGGGAGTTAGATGAAGTCCTTACTATTCGGGGGATCAAGGGGTATGGCGAGAAAGCAGGAATGGGGTACTGAAGTTTCATGTTCAGCCATGAACTCATTGAATGGCGGTGCAGGCTAGAAGGGCTGAATGACCTGCTCCTGCACCTATTTTCTATGTTTCTATGTTTCTCGGGGTCCCCGTGGAATTGGACTGTTCGTCCATGTTTTACAATTTGCACATCCCGGCTGGTAGGGTCAGCCTCGTCTATAGCCTGGCGCACCATAACTCCCAAATCTTTAGCGTGGTGGGGAGGTAATACTTCACGAGTAATATGTGGTGCCACCGTTGGGCGCTGTCCATTTCCACAAAATCTGCCTTCCCTTCCCGTCCAGTCACTCTCGCCCTTAATAGAATTTCCGTCACTTCCCCTTCGTGATCCTGATAAAAGTTCTGCAGGTCCTGATTCTTTCCACTGGGATCGTATGCTAGGATCACGTGATAGGGTGCCTGCGGCAGGTCCAGAGACCACCACTGAGGGGTTCTAGTGGTATAATACTGCCGCTTAAGGGTTCCCTGTTTTACAATAATCCCATCATCTCCACACTCCAAATGCAACTGGAATTTGCAGAGGAGGTCTCTAGCCATCATGTTACAGTCCAGATTGGTTGTGATAACAAATCGATGTTCCACCGATTCTTCCTGGTAACCCATTTTTACCGGTGCTGACACCGGAAATGTAGAAACTTTTCCCAGGAATCCTGAGTCCCTTTGTTTCAGTGAAGGCGGGGAGTTTAAGCTTTGATTGTACAGAAGACATGAAGGCTCCCGTATCTATCAAGAAGGGTCGCCACTCATTCCGAATTTTTTACAATATCGGTTCATCATCCGGGGAGGGTCCCTGCACAATCAAGCTGCGTAGTAAATACGAATCGGGGACGGTTGGTCAAAGGGGTTGTTCTGGGAGAAGTTAGTGTAAGATCCCCGTCCTCTCCCCCCTTGCCCCCCTCCTCTTCCTCCTCTTCCTTTTTCGTGCTGACGGGAGGGACAATTTCTATTCCAATGTCCTTCTTGCCCACAAATAAAGCATCCATCTCGTCTTTCCCAGCCCCGACCTCTTCCCATACCAGGCTGGGGACAGCAGGGCGGTCCGTAATTAGCAGGGCCCGGGCCATTTGGGTGTTTGATATAATCGTATTCCTGTTTATCCACCCAACCCTGCACGCAATACTGCGGTTCCATCTGGTATCCCCTTGGGTCAGGTTTTGGTCCTTCCACCCGAGGCGGCTCCATACTGATCGGCTTCTGAAGGGTCGTGGTGAGAGCATTAAAGATAGCGTTTAGGCGATCCTGGACATCGTTAGGGTGCATCATGAGTAGCACGTCCTAGGTGAGTTAGAAATCGGGCATGCTCAGTTGGGCTCAGGGTTTGCATTACCAGGGCCCACAGGTCCCTTGATTCTGCATTATAGCCATGCATGTCGAGGTCACTCCGTGAAATCGGAGGTCAGGGTTAAGTTGGGTTTGTGGATCCCTTTCAGCTTATTTATCTTAGCCTTTTAACTCTTCAATTTGTTTTGTTTGAGTATCTATTTCTTTATTATATCAGGCAAGTATTATTACATAAGCTAGTTCTGTTTTTATTTTTATTCTGACTATCGCACCATTCCTCTGTTAGGTGAGTCTTTTTTCTATTAAGAAATCCAAATTGATAATGTTCAGTATGAATCGGCTTTCAATGGAAAGGGTTAACTCCTTTACAGGTTTGTAAGAAGACCTGATGTCATTACGTGACTTCACGTAACCATCTGAAAAAAAATCTTTTCATCAGGAAAGGCAGCATTTGATTAAACTCCAATATTTTTTTAACTTCTTATTCAAGTACTTGCCAAAGATATTTTTTTAATTAATTTAAAACGAGACCACACATTTGTTTACTGAAATTCAATTTCGTCATCAGCCTCAGTCAACGCAAAGCCAACCATTTTAACTAAATAGTCTATCGATACATTTCTCAGAGGTCCCAGTGTAACTCTGAGTACGTTTATCGTGCATGCACTCTTTCTTTAAGATGTCTACGGTTTTTAATATGTCCTCCTTCTGTCAATGAAAGCCCTAATTTAATGGAGTTTTTCTGCCAACTCGACAGGAGTGATTTTTTTTAGACTGCAGTGGAATTTTTCTCATAATTTAAAATCTCAGAACATTTATTTTTCTTTCAGCACCTATTTAGTACGTTACTTTTTTTTTGTCTATTTCATAACGAGAGGGAAGTCTGGCACATAGGCTGTGGACTGCTTTTCGTTATCTCAATTGTTCCAGCCTCAAGGTCGTGTTATTTAATATAATATTTTGTTTGAATCCTTTTGAATCCATCTCAGTTGTTTGCTGTGCCTTCTCTGAATGTTTTCTTTCGACAAGTAAGTGAGCATGTCAAATCCTTTTTTTTAACCGCCGGGACCATGTATTTTTTTCTTTTTTTTTTACTCAACAAACCTATCCTTTGTGCATTTCCTGGCTCCGTAACTTATCATCCGAATATACGTAATTCAATAAGGTTCACACTCTTAAACTTCCCAAATACAGGACAACACTACGAAGGGTTAAAAAAAACTTTCATTCTGTTTGAAAAAGTGGGTGGAGCTAAAACAAACCACAACTCCCCGGCTTTTTTTTTACACAGTAAAAATCACACAAGCAGTTCTCATTTAAAACAAACGTTCACAAGAGTCTCTTTTCTTTCCTATTAATTTTTGGATCCATGATTGATCATCTATCCCTATCTAGCTCGAACTATCCCTACTTTCCGTGTCGCCACACGGATCTACTTCTAACCTATCTTTCCAAGTCGCCGCTTGGTTTGCGTCACCGTGCAAGACTTACCTCTTCTAACCTATCTTTCCAAGTCGCCGCTTGGTTTGCATCACCGTGCAATTTCCCTATCTCTATCCCTATTCTAAGTTTGAAAGATATTCACCAGATTGTCCTGGATCTCGTTCAGACACTACCTGAGAACCAGCGAGTGGCTAATCTTTCCTCAGACTTTTGAAACCGGGGGAAACTGGAGCAGTATTGAAATCATAGTCACTCCAGTGGCCACTTTCCCCTCGTCTCATCCAAGGCTCGTCTGGCTCTTAATTCGCAAGTTTTCGGCAGTCGTCCGTTGAGATCCCACTTCTGACACCAAATGTTGATTCCTGGATTCTATTACCTCAATCTGGTTCAGCAAAATTACTGAAACGAATACCGTTTGTGCTTTAAACAAAGCAAGCTTTGATTTAAAAAGCAAATCCCGATCGGGGACCTTATCAGACAGAAGGAATGCAACTCTGATAGAACGCACCCACTTCCTACGGACAAAGTGACGTTACATTGTAAAGGGACGACGGTTATACATTTTCGGCAAAAGATAACAAGATAGGGCTAGAGTGACATCCTAGTTCAGCCTATCCTCTTTGATCCCTCTTTCCCTTTGTCCACGCATAAGCCGACCTAAGTATGGTCTGATTTTAAACAAAGACCTTCTGTTAATGTTTCAGGTTAATAACATGATTTAATAAGACCTTGAGGTTTGTCTGCAGGCTGTGGGTTTTGTTTCAATATGCGTTAGTGTTGTAACATTTCGCAGTCTCGAGTCTGAGATGTCATGGCTATTCCACCATGAATTCTTTGTTAGCTTATACTGTCCCTATATAATTCCCACGTTCTCAACTTCTCGACTTTATACATTTTTAAACATTCACATGTTGAAGTTAACAGCAGTCACTCTCATGTTCCCACTTGAATTCAACTCTAATATCCATGTTTGGATCAAGTGAGTTCTGGAGCCGAATGGTTCTGGCGGATGCCAAACTCTTCTTTTAGAGTAGAGTCATCATCAGTAATGTTAGAGTAGTGTCACCACCTGTACTGTTAAAGTAGAGTCACACCAGTAATGTTAGAGTAGGGTCACTACCAGTAAAGCTAGAGTAAGGTCACTAACATTAATGTTAAAATAGATTCATCATCGATAATGTTTGAGAGGATAACCACCAGTATTGTTCGAATAGGGTCATCACCATTAATGTTAAAGCAGAGTCATCAGCAGTAATATTAGTGTAAGGTGACAACCAGTAATGTTAGAGTCCGGTCATCACCAGTAATGCTCGAATAGGGCCATCACCAGTAATATTAGAGTAGAATCATCAGCAGTAATGTTTGAGAAAAGTGACTGTAGTGGAGTATTAAAAATTAACACTCAACACGAGGTCTGGGTTCAAAGATTCAAGAAGTTTTTAATTTGCTTGCAAGTGGGCGTCGATTCTGCAGTCAACCTGTTGCTGAGCTGTCCTCACTTGCTCTCTATGAACAAAGAAATCACAGGGTTTTTATACAGTTCCTCAGCCTATAATGGCCGGACATTCAATTCATGAGACATACATTGATTTGAATGGTCGAAACCTTTGTCATTCAAAGTAAAGGTACGTTACTGATCACACCTGTTCCCAGTACTTTTCCATAAACCTCTCTGTGTCCCAAGACTTCATTGGTACATTAGAATATTATCTTATCTCTCTTGCCTTGACCAGATGGAGTTTTTCCAATGTGTCACTTTGCCCTGTTTAGCTGCCCCTCTGGGATTGCTGTAGTTCAACAGTTTGGCTTCCCGTAATTGTCCTCAGGTTACACAGCTTGTAACAATTAATCATTCTGATATGTTATTTCCCTTTAAACACCTTTAGAAAATTGACCACTACAAAGGCCTATGTCAGCTCGTTTTAGTTCCGAAATCCATTCGTAACCCTTTAAATATAACAGAGCTCGATAGCCCCACTTCAGTGACCACCAGTGATGTTAGATTCGGATAACCAAAGGTAATGTTGGAATTGGGGTACTACCAGTAATGTAAGAGTAAAGCCGCCACCAGTAATGTTTAGCCGATTCATCATTTTTCATTATCACACTTTAATTTTTTAATAGATGAGTGAAAATTTCACATAGTTAACATGAGGTCCTAAGAACCTAACGCAGGGTCTGGGAAAGATGTTCCATTCAGTGCTTAGGGGGCATGGGCAGAGCACATTCTCACTGGGATTATTTTCTGCTCATTGATTTTAATGGGCGGAGTTTCGTGGACTGAGCTGTTCAATTTTCCCATTGGTGGCCCGGGCGCACGAAGTATAATATATTGACTTGTTTGTTAAGTGACTGTAACTAACGCCAATTATTGTGAAACCTGATTTTCTCACCGGGGCACCGATTGCCCTATAAATTTGGAGCAGTTACGGATCTCAGCCAAACTCCAGGTGGAACTGTACAACGGCACAGTCTTCACTAAATTCTTCAAAAACATGGTGCTGCCAATAATTCTACTTATGAGGGATATTTATTACCGGGTTCTCGCAGCCTTTGGCGTTCCTGATAAGTTGCTCTTGACTAATAGCTGAGGCACTGCTCTGCTCAGTAATTCATGGGCATCTGGCGCACAGTATTCCACCCCATACTGAGGGAGAGTACTGCTGATTCCTCGGCCCACCAACAGTATATAGATCAATGAAGAATGTATTGGTCAGTGTCCATAGTAATCATCTCATGTACCTTTGTTCCCTGTCTAATTTAGGTTGATAATCCCTTGTACTGCAGCCGCCCACAGTCAACTGGGGACTGTGAAAGATATTCTGAGCAATAATTGCTACCCAGATAGCTGCTCCCCTCCCCTCCGCAGCGATTCGACATTAATTGAACATTTTTGTCTCAGTTGAATGTTTTATTTGAATTGAACATGGTAGATTGGTCATGAAGGTTAAAGCGCATGGGATCCACGGCAAAGTGGCAAGTTGGATCCAAGATTGGCTTAGAGGTAGGAAGCAAAGGGTAATGGTTGATGGATGATTTTGTGACTGGAAGGATGTTTCTAGTGTGGTTCTGCAGGGCTTAATACCTGGCCCTGTGTTTTTTTGTGGTATATATCAACGATTTAGATTTGAATATAGGCAATATGATTAAGAAGTTCGCAGGCGATACTAAAATTAGCTGTGTGGTTTGATAATTAAGAGGAAATTCATGGGCTGCAGGAGGATTTCAATCTACTGGTCAGGTGCGCAGAACAGTGGCAAATGGAATTTAATTCAGAGAAGTTTGAGGTAATGTACTTTGAGATGGCTAATAAGGAAAAGGTATACACATTAAACGGTAGGCCACGTAATAGTGTAGATAAACAAAGGGAGCTTGGCGTGCTTAATCCCTGAAAGTAACAAGCCAGGTGGATAAGGTGGTTAAGAAGGCATACGGAATGCTTGCCTTTATTGGCGAGGCTTAGAATATAACAGCAGGGAGGTTTTGATTAAATTGCATAATACTTTGGTTAGGCCACAGCTGGAGTACTGCGTGCAATTCTGGTCACCGTATTATAGGAAGGATGTGATTGCACTAGAATGGGTGCAGAGGAGATATACTAGCATGCTGCCTGGAATGGAGAATCTTAGTTATGATGACAGATTGAAAAGGCTGGGTTTCTTCTCATGGAACAGAGGAGGTTGAGATGAGAAATTGAGGTGTACAAATTATTGAGCAGCCTGGATATAGTGGATAGCAAAGGCCTATTTCCATTGGTGGAGGCGTCTATTAGGAGAGGACTGGTGGAAGGTTTAGAGGGGATTTGAGTTGGGAATGGTTGGGGGGTGGGGAGCTTCTTTAAGCAGACGGTTGTGGGGATCTGCAACTCACTGCCTGGAAGAGTTGTGGATGCAGAAACCCTCACCACATTTAAAAGATGGTTGGATGGGCACTTAAAGTGCCATAACGTTGCAAAGTTACGGACCTAAAGCTGGTAATTGGGATCAGACTGGCTAACCTCTTGTTGGTCGGCACAGATATGATGGTAAGTACTGCATGGAATCGAATACGGCCACGGTGATCTCCTGGACTGGTTTTGATCGCCCAGATGGGTCGGTGTGGAACTTTCCCAGCTTTTTTCCCCCCAAACTGACTTGGGTTTTTACCTGGTTTTTGCTTCTCCTAGGAGATCACATGGCTGGGGTGGATTGTAGAATGTTTCAATATAAGGGGTGTTGCAGTTGTCTGGTTGGGCTGGGTGCTTTTTACCTTCACAGCATTGTTCAGTGTTCATAGGTTTATATGTAACCTTCAGCGCTCTTTGTCGGCCTGCGCGGACACGATGGGCTGAAGTGACCTCCTTTTACACTGTAAATTTCTATATTTCTATGTTTCTATGAATTATGCCTTTGCATTAATTGCCGTGAACTTATATTTAATACTTTACTGAAGTTTTCTGGAAGGACGCTGAATTCTCAGTTCCTCTATATTGAATGTTCAATTAAGTTTTTTTCTTTTAAATAAAGTGATGTCAACTCTCGTCTATATTTATGGATTGTCTTCATACTGTTAGTTGGCGTTGTTTCTGCTGATGTTAATAATCCTTCAAATAGGCTGGAGTTTAAAATTTTGATATTTCAAATAACAGTGTGTCGATATTTGATGTCTCCAAGGTAAGAGGAGACTAATTGATGTTCTGTTACTGACTGCTCCATTTTTGATCGGGCCTGAGGAGCAGCGAGAGATCAGGGCCCAGGAGAGTCGAGGGTTCGGTGCCCAGAAGTGGCGAGGGCCCAGGGGCAACACGGGCCAGCCCACACTGAGATTTATGGATCGGAGGAGCATGTGTACACACTAGGTGCGTGCAGAGGAGCTTGCTCTCCAGTCGTCTTGATTAACGTTTGTCACTGGATAAAGACCTAGCTCTGTTAAGCCCGTGTGGTGCCTGGTGTGCAACAGCCACCCCACGTTAAAAGAATTCATGCAAAGGCATCTTCCACCCTTCAATATGTAATTCTGGACCTAGAATGCCAGGTCCCTCATTGAAACACCTGTGAACTCATCCCTTTTTAGTGTGGAAGCGGGTCACCCTCGATACCAGGAACTACCTAATGATATATAATATATTAATGAAAATATTCCATGTACACAACGTTAAGTAGGGACACATCTGAACACTCCCCACAAATAAGCTGTGAGATTTATCTGAGTGACCCCGTAACCGACGGCTTGTCCCTCTTTCTTACAGCGAACCTACTGACAATCGTGATTCTCTCCAGGGGAAATTGTGGCCTTTCGAAATGTATCTCCTTCTACATGGTGGCCATGGCAACAGCAGATCTACTGGTGATGATCATCAATATATTAGTGAAACGCATTTTCAGTTATCACTTTCCACATTCATTCCTGTCCTTCACTGTCGTTTGTAAGTTCATTATATACCTGCAATGTATTACCCTGTATGTGTCGGTGTGGTTTACCGTCTCATTCACATTTGACCGGTTTGTATCTATACGCTGTGAGAAGTTTAAAGCAAGGTATTGCACAGTGAGAACTGCGGCCGCGGTTATAACACCGCTCTCTGTCCTGATCAGTTTACAGAGCCTCCTTTTTTGGTTTGCATATGAACCTGAGAGAATCATTTACAATGTTCACTGGGGTTGCCGCACAAGAACTAACTTTTTTTCATCGCCTGTGGGTGCAGTTTTCTCGTGGTTACAAAGCGTTTGTTTTACTTGGTTTGCTTTTGCTTTAATATTGCTTTTCAATTGTTTGACCGTCAGGCGTATTTTAGTGGCCAATAGAGCGCGCAGGGGACTCCGGGGTCACAGCAGTGAGAATCAGAGCGATACCGAGATGCAGAACCGTAGGAAATCCATCATTTTACTGTTCAGTGTATCGAGCAGTTTCATAGTGTTGTGGCTGACAACTGTGGTTAATTTTATAACTACCAGATTAACAAACACCGCGTATTACCGAGGCGATTATGCAGCCCCTTCCTATATTATCACTGAAACCGGATATATGCTCATGTATTTGAGTTCCTGTACGAACACTTGCATTTATGCAGCGACACAAACTAAATTCAGGGAAGAGCTTAAGCAGGTGATGAAAATTTCTTGTGCATTGATTGGTAAACGAATGAAAAATCAAACTAAAGTTTCCTGTATTAACTAGAGTAAATTTCAGCCGGTGTTTCATTTTAGAATGGCCGTCTTCCTGCAATGGAATGTTGTTGTGAAAGCAATCAGGTATCAGAAAACCTTTTTCATGTGTTTGATGTGTGTTGCTTTACCCGGGCGAACACAATTGATTATTGCTAAAACAGTGCATGTAAAGACAGCAATCATGACTGAGCTTCCGCGTTGACAGCCTCACACCGCAGGTACTGGAGTGGGACATCCCAGTTTAATGAATAGTGGGTACTTACATGTCCCCTTACTGTAGAAGCAATGTGTCACAATGGTGGTTATTTGTAATGCTGTAATCTTGGTGTGAATATTGCAGGCGCTGGTCTCCCCATCGGACTCTGCCCCCGCCCCCCCCCCCTTCATTAAGAACATAAAACCGTAAGAAATAAGAGCAGGAGTAAGCCATTTGGCCCCTCGGGTCTCCTCCGCCATTGAATAAGATCATGGCTGATCTGGTCTTGGGCTCAGCTCCACGACCCCGCCTGCTCCCTCTTTCTATCTCCACGTTAAATATAATTAATGACCCAGCCTCCGCAGCTCTCTGGGTCAGAGAATTCCTTAGATTTATAACAGTCTGAGAGAAGAAGTTCCTCCCCATCTCAGTTCAGAATGGGCTGTCCCAGATTCTGAAACTATGCCGCCTAGTTCTAGACGCACCCACGAGTGGAAAAGTCCACTCTGCCTTGTCCAGCCCCCTCAGTATCTTATATGTTTGAATAAGATGAGCTCTCATTCTTCTAAACTCCAATGAGTATAGACCCAACTATTCCTCATAAGTCAACCCCTTGTCTTCTGGACCAATAGAAAGCAGCCCTGTCTCTCTTGATCAGTGTCCAATGATGGAGATAATAATGATTGACTCGTCAATGTGACATTAGATATCTTTGTTCACAGATATTTATTTAACATCTCATCTGGTCATCAAATTGTTGGAATGTTGGACAGGGGGCAGTCCATTCGACCCAACCAGATCTTGTCGGAGTTCATCCTCCACCCGCCGACAATTGTTCCATTCACTTCATCTACCCTGTCTCAACATCACTTCAACTTATCTTGACATGGACGTCTCTAAAATTAATTTGTTATACTAATATTATTTCTGCTCCGTTACATGCACAGTCCCACAATACTCCGTGTGAAGAGGTTTTTCTTACCTTTAGTTCCAAATCTGTTACATTTATCATTTTATCCCTAGCGTTAGTTTTTGATCACTCACCTACTGGAAGGTACTGCTTCCATTTATCCTGTCCCACCCCTTCTTAACTTA
The DNA here is from genome assembly GCF_044704955.1 of Pristiophorus japonicus. Lineage (NCBI taxonomy): Eukaryota > Metazoa > Chordata > Chondrichthyes > Pristiophoridae > Pristiophorus > Pristiophorus japonicus. The sequence continues at coordinate 227,424,693 of NC_091985.1, forward strand.
AACCACCTGGGTACGACTCATCAAAAGATATGAGTCTGGAATCAGTCCATTGAAAGTCAGGAAAGTGTAGTTAAGATGGTAAATTGCTGGTGTTCTCGTGGAGATGGTTACGTCCTTCATTTAGCTGAAGTAACTTAACAATATATTTGATAGTTTGGCAAAAATGCGATACATTGGAACCAAGCAATGACGATGCGAATCAAACATCCACAAATCCCCGATCTATTGATATATCGACAGAAAGGGCAGGCATGGCCATTATCTGATATGTGATATTGTAAGATTATGGGACAGCGTTGTGTTTGCAGAAGTGACGCGTTGTGCATGAAGCAACCAGCTATGCATGATGAAGTTACTCTGAAGAACGGATCCAAAACCACGCAGACAACACCACTACATGAAATGGTTAATGTGACTCTGTCGAGTGGTAACATGTGTAAAACCAATGGATGGAGATCTATCTGCGCAATGCATGATGCTAAGCTGATATTGCTTAGGTGACACCTTAATATTCTAACGTTCACAAAGGAAAGGGTTAATCAGGCTATCCTGACGTATGCTAATGTGATACTGTACTGGTTTCTCTTTATATGGTAGTAATGTTAACCTTTAGCCTTTCCCTGTTAAGCAGGGAAGTACACATCTATTTAATAGACCCTGCAATAATGGTCACTTTCAGGACGAAGTACTAAATGATTTAATTAAACATATGACATTGCAAACAGATTCATCAGTTTCAGGGAACTTTCATCATTTAGTAACATTTGGGGAAGACAGTTAGTTCTGCAAAAGAAAACATCTAGACATGCATCATCATCTTCAATTGGTATTAGGGATATAGAAACAAAGACAGTCTTACTGTTAAAGGTTCAATTGGTGCTACTGCAATTATATGGACTATTTAATGCAGAATTCTGTGGATTGTCAAGGACAGGGAGCGTAAAACATCTATACAAACCTATCGTTTTAATGAATATATGGTTTGGTAACGGTCTAAACTCAGAATTGTGATATAGTTGGGTCTCCATCCAACTATCATTAGATGTGTTTCTAATTTCTATATTTTAAGTGTATGTGTAAGGACTAGTGAATGCATTATCTGCTTAATAAACCTATAGCACCTCACTCCAATTTTCAGCAACCTTCCTGAAAATCGTACGCTAACAATAGCCTTTGTACTTTAATTATGATAGGCTTAATTTATTAACTGTGATTTAGAGCCCGTTTTCCCCGCCAATGTTTAACTTTCCATTTGCCCCTGACTTTCTCCAAAAGCTAAAACGCACTCGGTTTAATTTCCTCATGCAGCACATAATCTGTAAATCCGACTGGCATCAAGCTTTGGATGAAATTACTGATTAGTTGTGGACATTTTGTGTAAGAGGCATGTTCTCATTTAACTGGATACAGACTGTTATGTCTTGAATAAAGCAATGTGATTGAGTACTGTAGACATGAGTAAGTGTGACATTAGTCTCTTTATTTTAACTCCAGAGTCCTGGTACAGCATGGAGGCCTGCTTATATACAGTGCTCCCAAGGATGCTGGGATCCCTTGGGACTCCAAAAGATACACCCTCTGGTGGTGGTAGAATAGGGTTGCAGACATAACATCACTCCCGCCCAAAGTCAATAGTACACTTATTTATAGGGTAAGACGATCTGGGGCTTTCTGCTCCCTAGTCGATCATCTCGGTACAAATGCAGGTGCAGGTGAGTTGGTTGGTTCTTCGGTGGGCTGCTGCACAGCTGGCCTTATTGGGCGGCTGAGGATGATGAGTTCAGCTTCGTGGTCAACTGTGATGTCAGTTGCCACTTGTGTGTGTGTCGGAGGGTCGAAGTTGGTGTTGTCCTCTTCAGGTTGCTCGTGGCTGTCTGTTTGGTTTGGTTTGGTCCAAATGCTTTCTGCAAGTTAGTTCATTTGCGGCTTTCACCTGAAACAACCGTCTCCCTTCTTTGGCTATGAAAGTACCAGCAAGCCGTTTTGGACCATGTCCATAGTTGAGTATAAATACAGCGTCATTGACATCAACATCGCGTGACAAATTTGCGTGATCATGGTACATGCTTTGCTGATGCCATCTGCCCTCGACATGACCATGGAGATCAGGGTGCACTAGAGAGAGCCTTGTTATGAGCGCCCTTTTCATGAGCAGCTCGGCTGGGGGAACCCCGTTTAGTGCATAGGGTCTAGTCTGGTATCTGAGCAGGACTTTGGACAGGCGAGTCTGCAGGGAGCCTTCCTACACGCATTTCAAGCTTTGCTTGATGGTTTGGACTGCCCGTTCTGCTTGGCCATTGGATGCAGGCTTGAACGGGGCAGATGTGACGTGCTTCATCCCATTGCGGGTCATAAATTCCTTGAATTCAGAGCTGCTGAAGCACGGCTCATTGTCGCTGAGAAGGACATCAGGTAGGCCGTACATGGAAAACATGGCTCGTAGGTTTTCGATGGTGGCAGTGGACGTGCTGACAGACATTATTATACACTCAATCCATTTTGAATAAGCATCCACAACAACTAAGAACATTTTGCCTAGAAACGGGCCAGTGAAGTCAACGTGGATCCTACACCATGGTTTGGACTCCATAACCACAAACTTACCGGTGCCTCCCAGGGTGCATTGCTCAGTTGAGAGGAAGTATTGCATTGGTGCACGCAAGACTCCTAATCTCAGTCAATGCTGGGCCACCACACATGGTATCTGGTTCTAGCTTTCATCGTTACTGTGCCTGGGTGGGTACTGTGTAGGTCGGATATGAATGGTTCCCTGCCTTGTTTGGGCAAAACCACGTGATTACTCCACAAAAGACAGTCCATCTGTAAGGACATTTCGTCTTTACGCCGCTGGACCGGCTTGATCTCTTCATGCATTTCCACTGCGATGCTGGACCAGGTCCCATGGAGGACACAGTTTTTTTTACAAGGGACAGTAAATGTTCCTGGCTGGATAGATCCTGATCTGGTGGGCCGTAACGGGTGACAATTCGTTTTCAAATGCATCCATCACCAAGAGCAAGTCTTCAGGCTGTACCATTTCCACCCCAGTGGTGGGCAATGGTAGCCGACTGAGGGCATCAGCGCAGGTCTCTGTGCCTGGCCTTAGGCAAATTACATAGTTATATGCAGACAGCGTGAGCGCCCATCTTTGCATGCCAGCAGAGGCATTGGTATTGATACCTTTGCTCTCTGAGAATAGCGATATGAGCAGCTTGTGGTCAGTTTCTAACTCGAACTTGAGCCCAAACAGATACTGATGCATTTTTTTCACCCGGTAAACGAATGTCAGAGCTTCTTTTACAATCATGCTGTAGGCCTTTTCGGCCTTGGGTTAGCTCCTGGATGTATAAGCGACCAGTTGCAACGTTCCCGATTTGTTTGCTTGTTGTAACACACACCCGACCCCCCCTACAAAGACGCATCGCAAGCTAGCACTAAACGTTTACAAGGATCATACAGGACAAGCAGTTTGTTGGGACATCACATATTTTGGGCTTTCTCAGAAGTTGTCTCTTTTTAATCCCCCCATACCCAGTCATCTCCCTTGCATAGTAACACGTGTAGAGGTTCTATCAAGGTGCTTAACCCTGGTAGGAAATTACCAAAATAATTGAGGAGTCCCAGGAACGACCGCAGCTCCATCACGTTCTGTGGTCTCAGTGCATTCTTGATGGCTTCCGTCTTGGCGTCGGTGGGTCTGATGCCGTCTGCCACGATTCTTCTCGCTAAGAACTCGACCTCTGGCACCAGGAAAACACACTTCGAGCGTTTCAACCCGAGTCCCACACGATCTAGCCGACTTAGAACCGCTTCCAGGTTCTGCAAGTGTTCGATGCTGTCCCGACCTGTGATCAATATATCATCCTGGAAAACAACGGTGCGCGGAACCAACTTTAGCACACTCTACATGTTCCTTTGATAAATAGCCACAGCCAATCGAATCCCAAACGGGCATCTATTGTAGATGAACAGACCTTTGTGCATGTTGATGCAGGTGAGGCCTTTCGAAAATTCTGCCAGCTCCTGCGTCATGTGGGCTGAGGTCAGGTCCAACTTGATGAATGTCTTTCCTCCTGTCAGGGTCGCAAATAGGTCATCTGCCTTGGGTAGCGGGTACTGGTCATGCAGCGAAAAATAGTTAATCTTTACTTTATAGACCCCTCAAATTATGATGGTGCCAACGCCCTTGAGAACTGGAACAGTTGGACTGGCCCACTCATTGGTGTCCACCGGCACAATGATGCCCACTCGCTGCAGCCTGTCTAGCTCGATCTCCACTTTCTCTCGCATCATATATGGCACTGCCCGTGCCTTGTGGTGGATGGGTCCTGTCCCAGGAATCAAGTTGATCTGCATTTCACCTCTGAGAAACTTCCGATGCGTGGCCCAAACAATGGCAGAAACTTGCTCAGAACCTGGCCAAATGATGTGGCATCATCGACGGCTGAAAGCATTCGAATGTCGTCACAGTCCCAGCGGATTTTTCCCAGCCAGCTTCTGCTGAACAGTGTGGGGCCATCTCCTGTTACAATCCATCGTGGTAGTTCGTGCACTGCTCCATCATAGGAGACTTTTGCTGCTGCGCTGCCAATTACAGGCATCAGTGTAAGTTCTCAGCTTGGTATGAATCGGGCTCAGCTTGGGCCTGTGTGTCTTGTTGCTCCACAGCCTGTCGAAGGCCTTTTTGCTCATGATGGACTGACTCGCTCCCGTGTCCAATTCCATGGATTACTGGAATTCTGTTCAGTTAAACGTTTAACGTGATCAGTGGACATTTCGTGGTGAAGGTGTGTACCCCGAACAATTCTGCCTTCTCTGTTTGAGTCTCTAGTTCCGTTTGATCAGTCATGGATCGGTCTTTCGCTGCAACGTGGTGTTTGCAGGGTTTTCAGCTCGTCTGCACATTCGCTGGAGGTGTCCCGTTGTCCCACAGCCTTTGCATGCATAGTGTTCGAAGCAGCATTGATGGGCTCAATGATCACCTCCACAGCGCCAACAAGGTGTCAATTGCCTCACATTAACGCTTGCTGGCAGACTCTGAGTCATCAGCAGTCGTGCAGCTGCAGGCGTGTACGTTCTGCCATATGCATTTCTGCCTGAAAACGACGTTACTTTGTGTACAGTACTTGCCGAAACATCTTTATTCTGCGAAATTTGTTTGGTGTTATCGATGGTGGACATAAATGCCTGTGCTATCTTTTGGCTACGCTCAGGTTCGGTGTTTCAATAGTCAATAGTTTGTGGAGGATAACCTCGTGGCCACTGCCAAGCACAAAAAAGTCTCTTAGCACTTGCTCCAGGATTCCATCGAATTCGCAATGTCCTGTAAGGTGCGTTAGCTGGGCGATGTATCTCACCACTTTCTGGCTTTCAGACCATTGACATGTGTAAAATCGATACCTTGCCATCAGAATGCTCTCCTTCGGATTTAGGTGCTCCCGGACCAGCGTGAACATTCTTCATACGATTTGGTTGTTGGTTTCACCGGAGCAAGAAGATTCTTTATGAGGCTAAATGTTGTTACCCCGCAGACGGTGAGGAGGATCGCCTTTTGGTTGGCAGCGTTCACGCTCCCTTCCAGCTCATTGGTTGCGAAGTATTGGTCGAGTCGCTCCACGAAGGCCTCCCAATCGTCCCCTTCTGAGAATTTCTGCAGGATACCAACAGTGCTCTGCATTTTCGCATGATGGTTCTTTATCTCGTCGTCAGTTGTTATGTCTTGAATAAAGCAATGTCACTGAGTACTGTAGATGTGAGTAAGTGTGACCTCAGTCTCTCTATTCTAACTCCAGAGTACCGGTACAGCATGGGAGGCCTGCTTATATACAGTGCTCCCAAGGGATCCCGGGATCCCTTGGGACTCCAACACATCCGCCCTCTGGTGGCAGTAGAATGCTGGTTACATAGGGTTGCATACATAACACAGACGACCAAAAGTATTTGAGGCCCGCATTAGGCAGTAGGCAGAGTTTTTAATTCCATCAGTCAGCGATGCATATGCAGCCAGCTACAATTGTGAGAAGGCGACATGTAGTCAAATACATTATCCAAACTCAACATGTAAAATAGAAAACAGAAGCAGGAATAAGTTAACCATTACATTACCGTCTCAAATTCAATCTGATACGTTCCGATACCCCGTTCTCTGTTTCAAATTAAACAGTTCTTTATGCCCTTGATTTTCTCTCTTTCTAATGAAATATTTAATGTTTCCCCGTCCCCTACTTCAAAATAATCAGTTTTATGTGTTCCCACTATAGCTGATTTAATTCTATATCTACTCAGACAGTTTGTGTAGTGCCCTGAATGTTCTTGTCATAGAAAAACATAGAAACATAGAAAATAGGTGCAGGAGTAGGCCATTCGGCCCTTCTAGCCTGCACCGCCATTCAATGAGTTCATGGCTGAACATGCAACTTCAGTACCCCATTCCTGCTTTCTCACCATACCCCTTGATTCCCCTAGTAGTAAGGACTTCATCTAACTCCTTTTTGAATATATTTAGTGAATTGGCCTCAACAACTTTCTGTGGTAGACAATTCCACAGGTTCACCACTCTCTGGGTGAAGAAATTCCTCCTCATCTCGGTCCTAAATGGCTTCCCCCTTATCCTTAGACTGTGTCCCCTGGTTCTGGACTTCCCCAACATTGGGAACATTCTTCCTGCATCTAACCTGTCTAACCACTATTTCTAATTGAACAATTGCTGGTTTCCTCGTCTCCTACTTCTAAATTAATGAGTATTGTGTTCCTCTGGACCATATTGCACAATCAGTTGCCCTATTCTCCTGCCTCTACTAATTGAACAGTGGTTGGCTACTTCGTTTCCTACTTCTAAACGAATGGATTAATGTGTTCCTCTGGTTCATATTGCTAATCTCAGTTGCCATATTCCCCTGTCCACTATTTCTAATGAAATCATGACAGTGTTCCACTATATTCTCTTTATTCTATTTCTAATTAACATTTAGTGTATCTCTGCCTTAAATATATTCAATGAGCCAGCCTCCACAGCTTTATGGGGCAGAGAATTCCATCGATGTAAAGCCCCTGAGAGAAGAAAACCCCCTCATCTCAGTTTTAAATTGGCAGCCCCTTATTCTGAGAATAATCCCCCTAGTTTTAGTTTCCCTATGAGTTGAAAAATCCTCTCTGCATTCACCTTGTTGAGCCCCCTCATTATCTTATATGTTTCGGTAAGATCACCTCCCATTCTTCTGAACTCCAATGTGTATAGGCCAAACCTGCTCAACCTATCATCATAAGTGAAACCCTTTATCTCTGGAATCAACCAAGTGAACTATCTCTGAAGAGGCTCCAATGCAAGTATATCCTTCCTTAAATACGGAGACCAAAATTGTACACAGTACTCTAGGTGTGGCCTCGCCAATACCCTGTACATTTATAGCAGGACATCTCTGCTTGTATACTCTATCTGCCTTGCAATATAGGCGAACATTCCATTTGCCTTCCTGATTACTTGCTGTAGCTGTATAGTAACTTTTTGTGTTTTATGCACAAGAACCCCCAAGTCCCTCTGTACTGCAGCACTTTGCAATTCTTTTCCATTTAAATTATGATTTGCTTTTCTATTGTTTCTGCCAAAGTTGATAACCTCACTTTTTCAAACATTATACGCCATCTGCCAAATTTTTGCCCACTCACTTAGCCTGTGCAGATATTTTGTGTTCCCCTCACAATTTGCTTTCCCACCCATCTTTGTATCTTCAGTAAACTTGGCTACATTATTCTCGGTCCCTTCATCCAAGTCATAAATATAGATTATTAATAGTTGAGGACCCAGCACCGATCCCTGCGGCACCCCACTAGTCACTGTTTTCCAACTGGAAATGACCATTTATCTCGACTCTCTGTTTTCTGTTAGTTAGCCAAACCTCTGTCCATGCTAATGTATTACCAACCCCGTGAACTTTTATCTTGTGCAGTAACCTTTTATGTCGCACATTATCGAATGCCTTCTGGATATCCAAATACACCACAACCATTGATTCCCTCATATCCACCCTGCTCATTATATCCTCAAATTACTCCAGCAAATTTGTCAAACATGATTTCCTTTTCTTAATACCCTGCAGACTCTCCTTGACTAAGTCATGCTTTTCTAAATGTCCTGCTACACTTTGCTGAATAATGGACTTCAGCATTTTTCCACTGGTCTATAGCTGCCTGCTTTCTGTCTACCTCATTTTTTATATTGGGGGCGTTACATTTGCGGTTTCCCAATCTGCTGCGACGTCCACGGAATCAAGTGAATTTTGGTAGATTACAATCAAAGCATTCACTATCTCTGCAGCCACTTATTTTAAGATGCTAGGATGCAAGCCATCATGCCCAGGGGACTTGTTCACCTTTCGTCCCATTATTTTATTTTACCAAGTATTTCGATACTGACAGTGATTGTTTTAATTTCCTCCCTCCTTATTGCCCCTTGATTATCCATTATTGGGATGATTTTAGTAGCTTCTAACATGAAGAGCGATATAAAATATTTGTTCAATGTCTCTGCCATTTCCCTGTTCCCCATTATTAATTCCCCAGTCTCATCCTCTAAGGGACCAACATTTACTTTAGCCACTCTCTTCCTTTTTGCATACACGTAGAAACTCTTACTTTCTGTTTTTATATTTCTTGTGAGTTTACTTTCATAATATACCTCTTTTAATCGTTCTTTCTGTTTCAAAATTTTCCCAATCCTCTAGCCTCCCACTAGTCTTGGCCACTTGGAATGCCATTGTTTTCAATTTTAATACCATCCTTTATTTCCTTAGTCAGTGCAGATGGTTATCACATCTCTGAAATTCTTTCCTTATCACTTAAGGAATACATTTTTGTTGAGAGTTATGAAATATCTCCTTAAAGTCTTCCACGGTTCATGAACCATCTTACACTTTAATATGTTTTCCCAGTCCACTTTAGCCATCTCCGCCTTCATACCATTGTAGAGTCCTTTATTTAAGCTTAGTACACTGGTTTGGGATCCAACTTTCTCACCCTCGAACTGAATTTGAAATTCAACCATGCTATGATCACTCTTTCCTGGAGTATCGTTTACTAGGAGATCATTTATTAATCCTGTCTCATTACACAGTACCAGATCTAAGATAGCCTGCTCCCTGTTTGATTCTGCAAAGTACTGTTCAAGGAAACTATCCCAGATACGCTCTACGAACTCTTCCTCGAGGCTACCCTGGGCAATTTGATTTGTCCAATTAGTATGAAGATTAAATCGCCCATGATTAATGCCGTTCCTTTATTACAAGCCTCCATTATTTCTTGATTTATATTCCATCCAAGTGTGTAGCTACTGTTAAGGGGCCTATAGATTGCATTCACCAATGACTTCTTCCCTTTATTATTCATTTTCGCGATCCAAACTAATTCTACCTCTTGATCTTCGGAGCCAATTTCATTTCTCACTACTGCACTGATCTCGTCCTTTATTAACAGAGATATTGCACCTCATTTTCCTTTCTGTCTATCTTTCTTAATTTCAAAAACCCATGAATATTAGTTCCCAGCCTTGGTCACCTTGCAACCACGTCTCTGAAATTGCTATCAAACTGTTGTAGGCATTAGGCACCTTCTGAATATATCATAACACTAGGCATTAGGTACCTGCTAAATATATCTAAACTCATATAGGTTTAAAGTGGCCACATATAAAATGGCTGCCCACGCATGATGGGAACTCAGTTAGTCAAGCAATGAACTGTTCACTGAGGCTGACCGAGCAATGACCTGGTGAGGCCCACTACCGGAAATGCCTTGGATCTTCCGCTTGAGACAAGATAACTATAACGAACCATTATAGTACCTGGTATGGAATGTCCTTAATCAAGGACTTCGCACAGCAGAGCCCCGAGGAACAGAGATAAGGGGAGGCCTACCTCACATAACGAGGTCATTAATCAGCCCGAGCTGACAAGAACCGAACATACAGCCCCTGAGGTATCAGGGGAATTCTATTGGGTTAAAGAAACCTATATGTAATCTATAATCGTTATGATTGGATTGTGTCCAGCCGAAGTGGGCTGAGTAACTGTAATGAACTATTGTAAAACATAGAAATATCGATGAATTTCTTTGTTCATTGGAGAGAGGTGCCTGGATATAGACCAGAGGCTTCCTCCCCGCCAGCGTAATAAAAGGCCGCTTTGGCGTTGGAACCGACTCTGAGTGTTGAGTGATTCTTCCGTGAAAACTTTCACGCTAACAGTGGCGTCACGAACAGACGTCGCTAAATGCCCTTGGAGAAACCGGGTGAGTATACCTTAAACAAAAATTTTATAACGGGTGCCGAAGGTGGATGCTGGTTGATCGACATGAGGAGACGGTCCAATATCTCAAACACCTAGCCTGGGCCTGAATTAAGAGTACTTTAGTCCCACGTGACAGCCATTAACTAAGTAGGTGCCGGGAACACACTTGGACCATGGGATCGTGATACCGAAAGACATCTTCCGAACCCAGTAGTGTCATTTGAAATATACCCCTGGATAGAACCAGGCGGTGTACAGCGACTAACGGAATCCAAACCTGTGAACAGGGTCGGACCAACGGGCAGAGCGGTGTAGTCATTAAGGATACGTAGAGCGCTGTCAGGAATTGCTTAACCGCGTTGTAAGAATTGTATAAGTTTGTGTAAAAACAGACCTGTGACCTGACAGCAGCCCAGAGACGGTCTACTACAAGTTGTGCGAGGTAAAAGGCAAACCTCTGAGATAGATTCCTAACGGTTGTAGTCCTACCCAGGAATGTCCAATAAAGCAGATAAACTCGAGTGGGGACCGGAAGGCTCCCTTACCTGCCACCTGGCGGAAAAACAAAATAAACTAATCGAGAAAATGATTAAAGCAGGATGGGATCCTCAGGATCCACCAGCAGAACAGCGGGATGGTGGGAGAAGGAAAAGAAAGATAAAAATGAAAAGGCTGTGGTCTTGATACTGCGAGCCCACGTAAAATTAGCAGAGGAAGTAAATCAATATGTAAGAAATCAAAAAAAACCTGTTAGTGATTATCTTAAGTGAAGTATGGATCCAAGAATAGAGCCAGCTAAACAATAAACTTTGTTGAATGAAAAGAGACTTTTGTGAATGTCTGTCCAGGAATAAGATAAAGAACAGATAAGGGAAACTGTAATGCCTTAAAAAAAAGAAGCCTATGTGGGTGTGTCGAGGCTGCAGGCTGGGGAAGCAAGGTCCCATTTTTCCTTTGTGTAAAACCTTGACGCGAAAGCTTCTAGCTCAGTAAAGAGATGTTTACATATGCTGCGTCAGCAGCTAAAGCTTTAAAAAAATGTAATTTATGAGATACTGTATCACAAAATTGAAGTTACAGAGCAAAATATTAAAGATTTAGGCAAAAAAAACAGTATTACCATCTTTTACATTTTGTAATTCAACAATAAATATAAATTCGACAAAGGGGGAGCAGAAATTAGGATGGAAACAGTGAAGAATTAATTTTGTTGTGAAGGTTTCAAGTACCACTGGTTAAGAAAAGGCACAACAAAATGCGATATATTTAAAACAAAAAGTTAAATCTGATCTCTTTAAAAAAAAAGAAATAAAACTAAAAGATTTGAAAAAAGATGTAACGTACTAAATAAGTGCTGAAAAAAATGTGTTTGCGATGGAAAAAAATATAACTTACTAAATTCTAGTTGATGTTTGCTGTGAAAAAGATATTGGTTTAATTGGGAAAAGGAAAAAAAATTGGAAGAGGTAAAAGACACTCTACAGTGATAATGATTTTAAATTACGAGAAAGTTTCACTGCAGTTTGAAAAGATTTCCAGAATAGACGGTGTTTATCAAGAAAAGTCCCGAACAGTCTAAACAAGCAGGAGGGTTTTGAAAATAACCGAGGAGAAAAGATCTAAGCTATGCAAACTCAGCAGAGAGAGAAATAAAACACAAGATTTGCCCAGTGAATGGAACCGTTGAAAAAAAAACGAAATGTTGGAATGTATACAGCTTGTGTGAAAATTGGATTTCAGTCTCTCGTTTAAAAAAAAATCTTTGGCAAGTACTTGAATTAGAAGTTTAGAAAATTTGGAGTTTAATCTAATTTGCTGTCTTTCGCGATGAGAAGATTTTTATGACCACTTTACTAATGATTTCTGCTGTTTTAACGGATTCCTAATTTCTTAGCAAGTTTTGAAGGCACAAAGATTTGGATGATTACGCGAAGTCACGTAATGACATCAGGCCTTCTTACAAACCTGTAAAGGAGTTAACCCTTTCCATTGACAGCTGTTTTACACTGGACCTTACTAATTTGAATTTCTTACTAAAATAAAGAAGACTCACCTGACAGACAGAGGAAATGGTGTGATAGTCAGAATAAAAATAAAACAGAACTAGCTGGTCAAGAATTAAATGTTAAGATAAACAGGCTGGAAGAGATTGTTAAAAACGGGACCAGACGGATAGTGCAGTGTGCAGCCATAGCACCATCACCTATGGCAATCGAGCCAATGTACCCCACAGTGGGTAGGTGTAGCCCACAAACCCAACCTAACAGTAAAGCAGACTGGGATGTTTGGAGGAATAGTGGTGGCATTGGTGTTGATTGGAGTTTGGATAATATTTAGATGGGTCATCGTGCAGGCTCGAGCACAGCAGGCTCAAATACAAAACCGACGGCAGCCCAGACAGGGACATGAAGTGATAGAGATGGTATGACTATAAAGAATTTGGTAACCTAATCCTTACGTCCAATTCCACAGAGTGACCGCGACACAAGTAGTCCAGAACCTAACACCTGGTGACGACCAGGCTGTCTGTTTAAAATTGCAGATAAAACTGACCGAGATGGGACCGCGATGACTGATTCAACCCATAATATTGGGAACCTTAAGACCCACGCAAACACTGGATGATACCAACTGATTGCAGCGCACTCAGGAAATAAACAACTGCATGAACTATGGAGTCTTGTTTCATTTAACGGATGGAATGTGCATCCCAGCAGCCAAGGACTGGAGCAAGGACAGGACTTATTTTAATGCATGGTTACAAGTGAATCCTAATAAGAACCGGGTATGTGTACAGTGCTCCATGGGTATAAGGAGCAGCTGCACTAAATGGAGGGATGTCAAAGGGCCCGATGAATGTACCTTCGGCATAATTTGCGCGCCTCCGGGGCAGTCCCAGCAATCAGTCATCCACAAAAAGGGAGTGGGGCTGTGTGGGTACTACGAGGAGGTGGGAGCAGCTGCAATATCACTGTATGTATGCTTCTCACCTTCGCCGACGTCACGCTCCATATGAACCACTACATTGCCCGAGGAACTGTCTTCTCCAATAAATACCAAGGGGCCAGAAAATGGGATCGTAATGTACAACGAAGGGGAATTATTGTATGATAATGTTAAACATGAAATTGTGCCTGTCCTGATCAGTATTTCAGGCATCCAGATGCCGGAATACTGTACAGAACAGTCAAGGAAAATGTACAATGTATTAAGTAGAGTTGTAATGCAGCAGGCTGCCGATGCAATGGGTGCTAGTAGATTCCGAGGACAGGAGTCAGCCCCCAGGATAAAGAGGGGAATAGTTAATGATGTTGCTACTGGCTTCAATACAGGGACCTCCGTAGTAAACTCGATAGACATACAAGGGTTAAACGAGAGGGTGGAACAGCTTAGAGGGGTGATGAAGGGGTTATTAGAAAGGGTGGAGCAAAACCAGGAAGACCAAGCCAACCTAGGAAAGGAGGGTGCCGAAATCCAGTTGGATGGCATCTCAGTCCTGGAAGCTCACGCCAAAACTGTCAATCACCTCATTGATAGAGAAAAAGAAGATACCGGAAAGCAAAGACAGGGGCAACTCTGTCACGCTTATGGTCTGTGGATGGTGGGACAGATCCGCCACAATCTCGATCAGATCCAACGCGGAGAGGTACCCGACTGGATAGACAGTTCACATTTAGCTCAGTTGGCTAACCAGAGGGGGACACTAGATAATTGTACTCTGAAGGGACTGACCCGAGTATACCCAGCGATTCCAGATTGCCAGATGGGTAGGACTACTGTGATAGGGATAGTCCTGATGATCCCTATAGCCACGCCGGGCTCAGGATCGTTCCCCCTGTACCAACTAGAGAATATCGGAGTAATACGGGAAAATGTCTCCATACATTACTATCTGACCACCACCTCCGCCGTTCGCCGAAACGACATACTTACCGGGATTTCCCTAACATAATGCAAGCAAACGGGGGAGATCACAGTATGTCCTCACCCGGTGGGCCGAGGGGAGCTAGACGAGTGGGGGTTTAACCGAACCGACGGATGTGTACTAGAAATAGTGCCCGCACATAGGCACTTCGTAAGGGCAGGCTACGGAGGGAAGGGAAGGTACTGCGTTTCTACTACCCAGCGTTCATACTAGTATAATGACCTGCAGTGCCCGATACCACAGCTGAACTTTTGCTTTGTGCCGCTATGACCTGTCACGATCGGGCAAGCACATTTCACCCAGGTTAGACGCCGGAAGCCCGAAATTATTAATGTAACCGATCAGCTCCACGATCATTTGCAGGATTATGACGAACCAGATCAGGTCCCTATCCCATATCTAACCGAAGTATTACAAGAATTGAGGCTCAGGGTGGGTCAATCCGTAAAGCTCTACCACCAACTGCAAACTAAAATCAAAGTACTGGAAGAAGATATCGATGTAGACTTACAAAGTCAGAGTTGGTGGAGAGAGGTCTGGGACTGGGGAATAAATGTGAACATCCATCCTTGGATTCGAATAATTTCACACATACTAGTCGGGATACAATAACATGGGGCATAATGGCCTGCCAGGCATGCAGGCACCACGCACAACGAAGAGGGACCCATGACCGGTCCCCGGATACTAAACAAGCCTGTCTAATAAAGGGGCAGGAGGATTTGGCCTTTGTCAATTTGATTTAAGCAACCGGGACTCCTGAAACCGCGTGACTGGCCAGCACGTTGAGGCAGGGAGTACCGGGCCGTGCACAAAATCTAATAAAGGTAGGACAGTCGGTTAAAGGAGGACGACGACTAGTCCCTTTACCGAAAGGGGGGAATTGTTGTAGGCATTAGGCACCTGCTGAATATATCAAAATACTAGGCATTAGGCACCTGCTAAATATGTCTAAACTCATATAGGTTTAAAGTGGCCACATATAAAATGGCTGGCCAAGCATGATGGGAACTCAGTTAGTCAAGCAATGAACTGTTCACTGAGGCTGACCAAGCAATGACCTCGTGAGGCCCACTACCGGAAATGCCTTGGATCATCCGCTTGAGACAAGATAACTATAACGAACCATTATAGTACCTGGTGTGGAATGTCCTTAATCAAGGGCTTCGCACAGCAGAGCCCCGAGGAACAGAGATAAGGGGAGGCCTACCTCACATAACAAGGTCATTAATCAGCCCGAGCTGACAAGAACCGAACATACAGCCCCTGAGGTATCAGGGGAATTCTATTGGGTTAAAGAAACCTATATGTAATCTATAATCGTTATGATTGGATTGTGTCCAGCCGAAGTGGGCTGAGTAACTGTAATGAACTATTGTAAAACATATAAATATCGATGAATTTCTTTGTTCGTTGGAGAGAGGTGACTGGATCTAGACCAGAGGCTTCCTCCCCGCCGGCGTAATAAAAGGCCGCTTTGGCGTTGGAACCGACTCTGAGTGTTGAGTGATTCTTCAGAGAAAACATTCACGCTAACAAAACCATACTCATTTGTATCTATTTCTGCCGTCAACTCATCTATTTTGTTACGAATGCTGCCTGCATTCAGATAAAGAGCTTTTAGTTTTATTGTTTTACCATTTTTCCCTACTTTGGCCCCACTTTGTAATACACTCTTATGTGTATACATTCTGTCCCGTCCTGTGACGCTCTGGTTATCATTTCCTCCAGTGTTACCCTGCACTAATGCATTTTCCTTGCTCTTTCATTTTTTAAATTTCTGCTCACCTGAATCCCACCCCCACCCCCTCACCCAACCCCCGCCCATTAATTAGTTTAAAGCCCTCTCTACAGCCCTAGTTATTTGATTTGCTAGGTCACCAGTTCCAGCACGGCCCAAGTGGAGTCCGTCTGAATGGAACAGCTCACTCTTACCCCAGTACTGGTGCCGGTGCCCCACGAACCAAAACCCATTTCTCCCACACCAGTCTTTGAGCCACGTGTTTAGCTCTCTGATCTTATTAACCCTGTGCAGATTTGCACGTGGCTCAGGTAGTAATCCAGAGATTATTACCTTCATGGTTTGGCTTTTTAATTTGGCCGCGAGCTCTTCATACTCCCTCAGCAGAACCTCTTCTTTGTCCTATCGATGTCGTTAGTACCCACGTGGTCCACGACAACTGGATCTTCCCCCTCCCACTCCAACTTTCTCTCCAGTACTGAGGAGAACTCCTTAACCCTGGAACCGGGCAGGCAACACAGCCTCCGGGACTCATGCTCTCAGCTTCAGAGAGCCTTATCAATCCCCCTAATGATACTATCCCCTACCGTTTCTTTTTATCCTCCCCCCCCGCCCCTACTTGAATGACCCCCTGTATCATGGTGCTGTGGTCAGTTTGTTCATCCACCCTGCCGTCCCTGCTCTAGTCTACACAGGGAGCAAGAATCTCCTACCTGTTAGACAATTGGAAGCACCAAGGCTCCTCCAATATTAATTCCTGGGTCCCCATAACTGCCTTATTCATAGTCACACCTCCCTGTTCCTGAGCATGGATCAAATTTGAATTAATAATCTAAGCGGCGTGACTGCCTTTTGGAACTTATTTCTATATGCGTGGTTACTGTGTTCCATGAGCCCCAATTTCTAATTAAACCTTTACTCTTAAATCCCCCTTTCCTCTATTCCTAATTAAACAGTTACTGTGTTCCCTAATTCCCCTTGAACTACCGTTCTAATTAAATAATTACAGCAAACCCTAATCCGCTGTGTTTCCCATTTCGAATTAAAGCATTACGGAGTTCCATTAAAGAAACATTCATTCCATTTAGAATTCAATATTTACTTCCAGGTCCCACTGTCCTCTATTCTGAATTAAACATTATTTGTCCCCTTAGTTCTCCGTGTACCCCATTTCTAATCAAACATTCTCCTAAATTGCCCTGTTCTCTATTTAGAATTAAACAGTTATTTGTTCCTGTAAATCCCCGTGTTCCCAATATCTAATTAAACAGTTACTGTGTCGCAATAAAGTCATCTGTATTCTATTGCCAATTAAACTGTTTACCGTGCTCCCCTAAATTATCCTGTCTTCTGTTTCTAATAAAACATTTACTGTATTCCCCTATTGTTCCTTTTATTCGAGTTATAACTAAACAATGGTTGCATTCTGCTAAACTCTCCAGCCCTGTATTTATAATTAAACAGTTGCTGTATTTCTTTAAATTAACCAGCCCTGTATTGTAATCAAACAGATACCGTGTTACCGTGGACTCTCCTATGTTCCCCATTTCCCATCGAGTACTCTCCAAGCTCATTTATCCACGTGAAACACCACGTGCTTTCCCGACGCCATTACCACTAACTCCCATAAAATGGTTGACCACTCAATTTCCGTTCCCAGCCCCCAGGCTAGCTGATATTATGAATGGACCCCTCTGCTCTGGTACTGTCCCGCTCGCTTTCAAATCCATCATTATCACACACCTTATAACAAATAAATCTTAATTCTTCTTTTGCAAACTATCACACCATCTGCACATTTCTATTCCTCGCCAAAGTCCTTGAACTGATTGTTTCCTCCCAAATCTGTGCCCATTTTGGCCGCAGTTCTATGGTTGAATCTCTCCATTCATAGAAACATAGAAACATAGAAACATAGAAAATAGGTGCAGGAGCAGGCCATTCAGCCCTTCTAGCCTGCACCGCCATTCAATGAGTTCATGGCTGAACATGAAACTTCAGTACCCCCTTCCTGCTTTCTCGCCATAACCCTTGATCCCCCGAGTAGTAAGGACTTCATCTAACTCCCTTTTGAATATATTTAGTGAATTGGCCTCAACTACTTTCTGTGGTAGAGAATTCCACAGGTTCACCACTCTCTGGGTGAAGAAGTTTCTCCTCATCTCGGTCCTAAATGGCTTACCCCTTATCCTCAGACTGTGACCCCTGGTTCTGGACTTCCCCAACATTGGGAACATTCTTTCTGCATCTAACCTGTCTAAACCCGTCAGAATTTTAAACGTTTCTATGAGGTCCCCTCTCATTCTTCTGAACTCCAGTGAATACAAGCCCAATTGATCCAATCTTTCTTGATAGGTCAGTCCCGCCATCCCGGGAATCAGTCTGGTGAACCTTCGCTGCACTCCCTCAATAGCAAGAATGTCCTTCCTCAAGTTAGGAGACCAAAACTGTACACAATACTCCAGGTGTGGCCTCACCAAGGCCCTGTACAACTGTAGCAACACCTCCCTGCCCCTGTATTCAAATCCCCTCGCTATGAAGGCCAACATGCCATTTGCTTTCTTAACCGCCTGCTGTACCTGCATGCCAACCTTCAATGACTGATGTACCATGACACCCAGGTCTCGTTGCACCTTCCCTTTTCCTAATCTGTCACCATTCAGATAATAGTCTGTCTCTCTGTTTTTACCACCAAAGTGGATAACCTCACATTTATCCACATTATACTTCATCTGCCATGCATTTGCCCACTCACCTAACCTATCCAAGTCACTCTGCAGCCTAATAGCATCCTCCTCGCAGCTCACACTGCCACCCAACTTAGTATCATCCGCAAATTTGGAGATACTACATTTAATCCCCTCGTCTAAATCATTAATGTACAATGTAAACAGCTGGGGCCCCAGCACAGAACCTTGCGGCACTCCACTAGTCACTGCCTGCCATTCTGAAAAGTACCCGTTTACTCCTACTCTTTGCTTCCTGTCTGACAACCAGTTCTCAATCCACGTCAGCACACTACCCCCAATCCCATGTGCTTTAACTTTGCACATTAATCTCTTGTGTGGGACCTTGTCGAAAGCCTTCTGAAAGTCCAAATATACCACATCAACTGGTTCTCCTTTGTCCACTTTACTGGAAACATCCTCAAAAAATTCCAGAAGATTTGTCAAGCATGATTTCCCTTTCACAAATCCATGCTGACTTGGACCTATCATGTCACCATTTTCCAGATGCACTGCTATGACATCCTTAATAATTGATTCCATCATTTTACCCACTACTGAGGTCAGGCTGACCGGTCTATAATTCCCTGTTTTCTCTCTCCCTCCTTTTTTAAAAAGTGGGGTTACATTGGCTACCCTCCACTCCATAGGAACTGATCCAGAATCAATGGAATGTTGGAAAATGACTGTCAATGCATCCGCTATTTCCAAGGCCACCTCCTTAAGTACTCTAGGATGCAGGCCATCAGGCCCTGGGGATTTATCTGCCTTCAATCCCATCAATTTCCCCAACACAATTTCCCGACTAATAAAGATTTCCCTCAGTTCCTCTTCCTTACTAGACCCTCTGACCCCTTTTATATCCGGAAGGTTGTTTGTATCCTCCTTAGTGAATACCGAACCAAAGTACTTGTTCAATTGATCCGCCATTTCTTTGTTCCCCGTTATGACTTCCCCTGATTCTGACTGCAGGGGACCTATGTTTGTCTTCACCAACCTTTTTCTCTTTACATACCTATAGAAACTTTTGCAATCCGCCTTAATGTTCCCTGCAAGCTTCTTCTCGTACTCCATTTTCCCTGTCCTAATCAAACCCTTTGTCCTCCTCTGCTGAGTTCTAAATTTCTCCCAGTCCCCAGGTTCGCTGCTATTTCTGGCCAATTTGTATGCCACTTCCTTGGCTTTAATACTATCCCTGATTTCCCTAGATAGCCACGGTTGAGCCACCTTCCCCTTTTTATTTTTACGCCAGACAGGAATGTACAATTGTTGTACTTCATCCATGCGGTCTCTAAATGTCTGCCATTGCCCATCCACAGTCAACCCCCTAAGTATCATTCGCCAATCTATCCTAGCCAATTCTCGCCTCATACCTTCAAAGTTACCCTTCTTTAAGTTCTGGACCATGGTCTCTGAATTTACTGTTTCATTCTCCATCCTAATGCAGAATTCCACCATATTATGGTCACTCTTCCCCAAGGGGCCTCGCACAATGAGATTGCTAATTAATCCTCTCTCATTACACAACACCCAGTCTAAGATGGCCTCCCCCCCTAGTTGGTTCCTCAACATATTGGTCTAGAAAACCATCCCTTATGCACTCCAGGAAATCCTCCTCCACCGTATTGCTTCCAGTTTGGCTAGCCCAATCTATGTGCATATTAAAGTCACCCATTATAACTGCTACACCTTTATTGCATGCACCCCTAATTTCCTGTTTGATGCCCTCCCCAACATCCCTATTACTGTTTGGAGGTCTGTACACAACTCCTACTAACGTTTTTTGCCCTTTGGTGTTCTGCAGCTCTACCCATATAGATTCAGTTTTCTGTCTTCGTCACAGCACTGGAATGGCCTTTATCGAAGTCACAAACAACATCTTGGCTCATCCACGACTGGATTTCAAATAAAGCATTTGGCCCTTCGTGCTGCTCATGGCTGATCCCACTAAATGGCAGAGCAGGCTTGAGGAGCCAAATGGCCTACTGCTGCTCTTATTTATTATGTTGTTATCCTATCTGACTGTCACCAAGTTGCACTATCCTACCTCATTCTTCCCGGTTTTGACAGAGTTGACCACCCCATCCTTCTCCAACAGCTCTCTTCCTTTGTCCAGTTGAGTGCTACTGGCCACACTTAGTTCCTCTCTTGCCTGTGCAGTCAGAGCCAGAGAATATACTGCAATGGCTTATATTCGCAGACTCACAGCGTTACCTATGGAGTCTCTGAATGTTATACTCTTCCGTCCTCCTATTTCTAATCCATAAACTGCCCTTTGACGACATCATCTGAAAACACGTCAGATTCCACGTGTGTGCTGAAGACACATCGCCCTACCTCACCTCCACCTACCTGGACCTCTCCATTGCCTCAATTAATTCAATCCGCGTGTTTGACATCGAGTCGTGAATGTGCCATAGTGTCCTTCAATTAAACATTGTGCAGACTGGATCCATTGTCTTTGGTCCCAGTGACTCCATCCCCCAGGTTAACCAATATCCTAGGCTGAAACATACTCTTCACATCCACAGTGTGCCATTTGAGCCTGAGCTGAGCTTCTACCTCATATGGTCTCCATCCCAAAAATTGTGTAACTTCATCCAGCTCTGCCCTTTCTGCCCTCCATGCTTTTATCACCTCCAGATTTGATTTATCCAATACCCAACTCCCAACATCCACCCTCCATAAACTTAAGCTCACCCTGCACTCTGCTGCCCATAAACTAATTCGCCCCAAATTCCTTTCATGCATCACTCCTGTGCTCGTTCAATTACATTGGCTTTCGGACTAGCAACGTCTCGATTTTTAAAAATGCATCCGTTTTGTTCAAATCCTACTGTGGCTTCGGTCTCCCTACGTTTGTAATGTTATCCAGCCCTGTAATCTTCCGATAACTCTGCATTACTCAATCTCTGGCCACTTGTGCATCCCTCCACTTTACTCTTCCCACAATTGGCCGCTATGCCTTCAGCTGTCTATGGCTCCAAATCCTGGAACTCCCTCCCTTAACCTCTCTGTATCTCCTCTTTAAGATCCTGCTTAAAAACTACCTCTGACCAATCGTTTGCTCAGATGTACCAATGTATTCCTCTTTGGCCCAGTATTTGTTTTGTCTGATTACGATCACTTGAAACACGTTGGGGCATTTTACAAAGTTATGTGGCTATATAGATGAACGTTGTTGTAGTAATGAGCAGTCCAGCCTGGCCAAACCCCTCCCCCACTTATTTCTAGATGGTTCGTCCAATTATACTGATCACAGGGGTGTGTGTTGTTCTGAACTCGCTAGTGGTACTAAACCGTTAATCATAAGAACATAAGAACATAAGAATTAGGAACAGGAGTAGGCCATCTAGCCCCTCGAGCCTGCTCCGCCATTCAATAAGATCATGGCCGATCTGGCCGTGGATTCAGCTGCACTTACCCGCCCGCTCCCCGTAACCTTTAATTCCCTTATTGGTTAAAAATCTGTCTATCTGTGACTTGAACGCATTCAATGAGCTAGCCTCAACTGCTTTCTTGGGCAGAGAATTCCACAGATTCACAACCCTCTGGGAGAAGAAATTCCTTCTCAACTCGGTTTTAAATTGGCTCCCCCGTATTTTGAGGCTGTGCCCCCTAGTTCTAGCCTCCCCTACCAGTGGAAACAACCTCTCTGACTCTATCTTGTCTATCCCTTTCATGATTTTAAATGTTTCTATAAGATCACCCCTCATCCTTCTGAACTCCAAGGAGTAAAGACCCAGTCTACTCAATCTATCATCATAAGGTAACCCCCTCATCTCCGGAGTCAGCCTAGTGAATCGTCTCTGTACACCCTCCAAAGCCAGTATATCCTTCGTTAAGTAAGGTGACCAAAACTGCACGCAGTACTCCAGGTGCGGCCTTACCAATACCCTATACAGTTGCAGCAGGACCTCCCTGCTTTTGTACTCCATCCCTCTCGCAATAAAGGCCAACATTCCACACGCCTTCCTGATTACCTGCTGCACCTGCAAACTAACTTTTTGGGAATGATGCACAAGGACCCCCAGGTCCCTCTGCATCTCAGCATGTTGTAATTTCTCCCCATTCAAATAATATTCCCTTTTACTGTTTTTTTTCCCAAGGTGGATGACCTCACGCTTTCCGACATTGTATTCCATCTGCTAAACCTTCGCCCATTCGCTTAACCTATCCAAATCTCTTTGCAGCCTCTCTGTATCCTCTACACAACCCGCTTTCCCACTAATCTTAGTGCCATCTGCAAATTTTGTTGCACTACACTCTGTCCCCTCTTCCAGGTCATCTATGTATATTGTAAACAGTTGTGGTCCCAGCGCCGATCCCTGTGTCACACCACTAACCACCGATTTCCAACCCGAAAAGGACCCATTTATCCCGACTCTCTGCTTTCTGTTAGCCAGCCAATTCTCTAACCATGCTAATACATTTCCTCTGACTCTGTGTACCTCTATCTTCTGCAGTAACCTTTTGTGTGGCACCTTATCGAATGCCTTTTGGAAATCTAAATACACCACATCCATCGGTAAACCTCTATCCACCATGCTCGTTATATCCTCAAAGAATTCTAGTAAATTAGTTGAACATGATTTCCCCTTCATCACAATCTGCTGGTTCGCCACAGGAAAGGAATACTCTCCCCGTCCATAGCTCAATCGCCTGTAATCTGCACCTGGGCAGAGTGCTCCAGCTCAGTGACTGTTCTCAACGATGGACAAATATGTTTCTAAGAATGTAAATAACAGGGAGTCTCGCGTTAATATTTCAATAATAATTCAACTGAAATATCGCAATAAATTTACTTAATGCTGGTTGTATTTAAAATGTATTTGAGGTGATAGTTTATTACTAGTTTAGGGGTCAACGTGGGTTCACTGGGTAAACGTGGTGTTACCGGGTCAGTGTGGGCTAACGGGGTCATTGTGGGAAGTGCGATCACTGTGGGGTCACGGGGTGCTTGTGGGTTTACCGGGCAGTGTAACTATTTTTATTGCACTTTTTGTGACAGGCATACATGTGTCAAGCCTGCCGCCCCACCCCCCCCCCCCCCCCGCCATGCACGTACTGCACTTTTTTTGACAGGCATGCGCTTGTCAAGCCCTTCCCCCCACCCCTCCCCGCCCGCCCCCGCCCTCCAATGCCGCGTCTGTCAAGTTCCGCCACTCTGTCAAGCTCCGCACCCCCTCCCAATAATTCCATCATATGGTGCCGAGAAGCAGGACCGGAGGCCCCGACTCTCTCCCCCTCTCCGACCCCTATTGGGGGACCGGGAGCGGCGGCGGGCGGCCGAGAGCGACGGCCGGGGGGCCGACAAGGCCCGCGGGCGGCCGAGAGCGGCGGCAAGCAGAGAAGCAGCGGGGGCTGAGAGGTGGGTAGAAGAGAAAGAGAGATTGTGGAAGGGAGAGAGTCTGGGAGAGAGGGAGAGAGCATCTGGGGGGACAGAGAGAGGCTGGGGGATAGGGAGAGAGACTGGGGGAGAGAGAGAGGCTGGTGGGGGAGATAGCGAGAGACTCAGAGAGAGAGAGACACACTGGCGGGAGAAACACGGGTGGAGGGGGCGCAGAGACACGGCTGGGGCGGGGGGATCGGAGGGGTGAGAGGGAACTCAGGGAAGACGGATCACGTTCTTGCAAACCCCTACAAGGGATATCGTTGGAGTGGATGATATCCAGAAGTCGACACTGTTCACTTCATACCCAATAAACATGTTAACAATCCGTACACAATGCCTGCCCGATCTATGGTGAGGTGGTGTGGCAGGGAAGGATGCACTTACGCTGGGTTAAGGCACATTGGCTGGGAGAGAGATGCACTTGCGCTGGGGTAAGGCACTTCGGCTGGGGAGGGATACACTTCACTGAGGTAAGGTACTTCGGCTGGGAGAGGCTTACACTTGGACTGGGGTAAGGCACTTCGGCTGGGGGAGGCATGCACTTGGAGTGGGGTAAGGCACTTTGGCTAGCCCTTTCTATCGTCTGGGGAGCTCTGTCGCTTTAGGAAGTCATAGTGGATCGAGTTACAATTTTCAACTTAAGTGAGACCTTGGGATGGGCGTTTCTAGTGACACATTCTTTTGAAATTTCAGGGTGTAGCTTATCTTCCAAGGGGACCAATCATTGACAAAGGGTGGAGCATGATGGCCACTTTTGCAGTACAAATAAGCGCTTCATTTACTGGGTCACAGTGAGGTGATGTTATCATTTTGGAGTGACGGGGTCACCGTGCGGGAGAGGAGTCAATGTACGGTGACTGGGACAGTTACACAGAGTTGTCTCGAGTCTGCAGCACAGCAACAGGCTATTTGGCCCAAAAGTCCATGCCGGTGTTTATGCTCCACCCGACATTCCTCCGATCTATCTTCATCTAAGCCTATCAGCATATTCTTCTTTCCTTTAACCCTCAACTATTTATATATCTTCCCATTAAATTAGTCTACACTATTTGCCCTACAACTCCCTGACAAAGCGAATTTCAGATTCTCAACATTCTCTGGCTAAAGAAGTTTCTTCTGAAATCTCGATTGGATTTATTTATGGCTATAAAATAATTATGACCTCCAGATTTGGACTCTCGCAACTGGAAACATTTCTCTACGTCTAGCCTATCAAAAACTTTCATAATCTCCGGTATCATCCCGGGGCAATGCAATCAATAGACACCCACTTCAACCCGTGCATGGTGCACAACCCAGTCTGTGCCCCCTTCAAACACCAGCTCTTGTCCGCTTCACACACCAGCCCGTGTCCGCTTCACACCCAAACCCGTGTCCCCTTCACAGCTCAGCCCGTGTCACCACTCACACCCCAGCCAGTTTCCCCCTCACACCCCAGCCCGTGACCCCTTCACACCCCAGCCCGTGTCACCTTCATACCCCAGCCCGTGTCCTCTTCACAGCTCAGCCCGTGTCACCCCCCACACCCCAGTCAGTTTCCCCTTCACACCCCAGCCCGTGTCACCCCTTCACACCCAACCCGTGTCCCGCCTTCACACCCCAGCCCGTGACTCCACTTCACAACCTAGCCCTTGTACGCCCTTCACATCCCAGCATATGTCGCCCCTCACAAATCAGCTCGTGTCCGTTTTACACCCAGCCCATGTCTTCGCCTCTCACCGCATTCTGTGACCCGGCCTTACAACACAAGCCATGCCACCGCCATTCACCCATCCCGTGTCCCTGCCTTTCTCCCCATCCCATGTCCCCCGTCTTACATCCTATCCCATGCCCTTTTACACCACATCTCGTGCGCCTTTACACCCCATCCCGTGGCCACTTACATACCATTCCTTGTCCCCGCCTTACACCCCATCCCATCCTTCGCCTTACACCCTTGTGTGTGCCCAACCTTGCATCTCTTTCCGTGTCCTCGCTTTATACTCCATTCTGTGCCCCCTTACACACCGTCCCGTCTCCCCGCCTTACACACCAGTTCGCGTCCCTGCCGTACATCCCATCCTGTGATCCAGCCTTCCTCTGCATCCCGTGTTCTCGCCTTTCTCCTCATCCCGTGCCCCCGTACACCCCAATCCATGTCCCCACCTTAAACCCCATCCCGTGTTCCCTTACATTTCAGTCCATGTCTCCGCCTTACACCCCATCCCGTGTCCCCGCTTTACACCCTAATTCGTAAACCCGCCTGACACCCTACCCCGTGCCCACGCTTCTCTTAAAATGAAATTCAGCAGCAAACTACGCGCAGGCACTGGTGAGTGTGGTGCAGATGCACTCGGAGCAGCCGCGCACCTTCTATTGGTCCCGCCTCTCCCATGACACAGTACGCGATCCTCCCCTCTGTACCAGTGCGAGTTAGTGTCTGGGACTGAGCGCCGCCCGGCAGGGAGGGGTGCATGAGGATGGTCAGGTGTGCACGTAAATCGGCTTTTATACCAAAAGAGAAACATACTAATCGCTGATCCCTTCCTTTTGTTCATGTTCTCTCTCTCTCTCTGCAAAACGGCGACTGTTCCCTCTGATTCCTCGCACTCAGCCACAGTCAATACCCAGTGTGAGGGGGCAATATTAGGATTAACATGTCTCACTTGTAGTTAGAAACCATCCTTCTCCGCCCCCACACACCGGGACTTTACAGTTTACAGCGAACTACAGATATAGCTCGCCTCTCATAGTCAGTGAAAGAGACAGAGAGTCCCGTTGATGCAGATACACACTGGTCCTGGACATGGACGGGAAGAAAGATCAGAGAAAGTTCCATTGACTCAAATAAGCATTGGTCCTGAAGCCAGGACACAAAAGTTAAAGGTGAATAGGGAAATGGTGAGAACGAGACTGGGAGAGTCTGACCACCGAGCGCAATAATCCAGCATGGAATGGGACGTGAAGTGAGATCAGTTTCTGTCTCTAAACACACACTCACGAGTGAATTTGCGCGAGTTTTTGTGCAAAGGGATTTGATTTTAGCGAAGACTCCAGTCTGGGGCAGAACCCAGCAGGTATTAACTCTCCCCCTGTCCCCAGGATCAACTCGGAAAGAACCGACCTTTATGGCCTACATAATATCGATTTTATATTGCGTGTTAAGGTAATACCAGACATTCAAATACATTTCATATCCAACTCTCAATAAATAATCTTACAATACTGTTTGGAACTGCTAACAGTTACAGAATTTGATGTTTTTCAAAAAGTAGATTTTCAGAGGTAACAAGCCTATTTCCAGTAATGTGATTATTTTATCGATGTATTTCTGTAGATGCGGCGCTGCTTAATTTTCTGCACAGCTGAAACTGACGGTGCATTCATTAAATCCGATGTCAGGTCTAGTGGTGTAAAAATGCATTATTGGAATCGCAACTTCACTTTTAGAAACATTGCCTGAATGTTCAGGGTTAATGATCTTCACTAAACTCATAACATGTGGTGTAAGTTTTGTTACTTCCGTTTCAGTTAATTTCGATGAGTAATTTTCTATATTGCCAGGGTAACAATTTGTCAGATCTCAGCACAAGAGGCGTTGGCTCCAATTTATATCCTATAAACCGTGTATACAGTGTAAACCCTGTCTGTCTATTTAGCAGTCCAGGAGTAGGAAAATCCTCAGGAAGCCTGGAATAATTTCAATACAATGTTAATACAAGTAAAAATAAGATTATAAAGCTGTTGTCCCTGAGCAGTAGCGTATATAGATGCGCATAATTCCTAAGAATTCGTGCTGTCGTGGGTAATAACACTTTTCTTATACTGATACATCCTGTTTCAATACCTTTTTAATAGAGAATATTATTCCACATGTGATTCCACTAGGAGCACTGCAGCAAATATTCGCACATGTCCGCCTGCCATTCTGGACTCTTCCTACAAAGGCAGTGACAATATATTGCAGTCCTTCTGTGTACATATGATCAAAGCCATCGAGATTTACTGGTAATTAATTTAAAGTCTTGAATTAAAAGTCTTACTTATAACGCACACTTCCTATAAGCTTGACTCTTACTATTGCCCCAACACCGCCACCTACCACCCCCCCCCAGCCCCCCCGTCACATTCACTTCCTGTTAAATAAGAACATAATAAAATGAGAATTACGAGCAGGAGTAGGCCATTCGGCCTCTAGAGCCTCCTCCTCCATTCAATAAAAACATGAGAGAATCATAGAATCATAGAAATCTCCCGCACAGAAGGAGTCCATGTCGGCCCATCGTGTTCGCGCTTGCCGACCAAGAGCTATCCAACCAAATCCCAATTTCGAGCTTTTGGCCCATAGCCCTGTAGGTTACAGCACTTTAAGTACATCCACGTTTCTTTTAAATGTGATGAAATGTCCTGCCTCTACCACGCTTTCAGGAAGTGAGTTCCAGACCCCCACCACTCTCTGGCTGAAGACATTTCCCCTCACATCTCCTTTAAACCTCCCCCAGTTACATTAAATCTATGCCTCCTGGTTGTTGGCCCCTCTGCCAAAGAAAACAGGTCCTTCCAATCCACTCTCCAGGCCCCTGATAATTTTATATACCTCAATGAGGTCTCTCCTTAGCCTCCTCTGTTCCAAAGAAAACAAACCCAGCATCTCCAAACTTACTCATCGTCAAAATTCTCCAGTCCAGGCAACATTCATGTAAATCTCCTCTGCACCCTTCCCAGTGCAGTCAGATCTTTCCTATAATGCGGCGACCAAAACTGCAGACAGTACTCCAGCTGTGGCCTAACCTGTGTTTTATACAGTTCAAGCATAATCTCCTTGCTTTTGTATTCCATGCCTACACTAATAAAGGCAAGTATTCCATATGCCTTCTTAACCACCTTATCTAACTGGCCAAATACCTTCAGGGATATGTGGAACTGCACTCCAAGGTCCCTTTGTTCATCTACACTTTTCACTGTTCTACCATTTATTGTGTATTCGCTTGCCTTGCTATACCTCCCCAAATGCATTACCTCAAACGTATCCAGATTGAACTACATTTGCCACTATTCTGCCCACCTGTCCAGTACTTTGATATCTTCCTTCAGTCCGCAGCTTTTGCTTCATTATCAACCACACAGCCTATGTTAGTGTCATCTGCAAATTTCTTAATCATACCCAAAACATTTACATCCAATTCAATGATATATACCACAAAAAGCAAGGGAATCAGCACTGAGCCCTGCGGAAGCCCACTGAATACAACTTTCCAGTCATAAAAACACCCCTCAACGATTGCCCTTTGCTTCCTGCCTAGGAGCCAATTGTGAATCCAACTTTCCACTTTTCTCTGCATTCCATAGAAACACAGAAACATAGAAAATAGATGCAGGAGTAGGCCATTCGGCCCTTCTAGCCTGCAACACCATTCAATGAGTTCATGGCTGAACATGCAACTTCAGTACCCCATTCCTGCTTTCTCGCCATACCCCTTGATCCCCCGAGTAGTAAGGACTTCATCTAACTCCTTTTTGAATATATTTAGTGAATTGGCCTCAACTACTTTCTGTGGTAGAGAATTCCACAGGTTCACCACTCTCTGGGTGAAGAAGTTTCTCCTCATCTCGGTCCTAAATGGCTTAGCCCTGATCCTTAGACTGTGACCCCTGGTTCTGGAGTTCCCTAACATTGGGAACAGTCTTTCTGCATCTAACCTGTCTGAACCCATCAGAATTTTAAACGTTTCTCTGAGGTCCCCTCTCATTCTTCTGAACTCCAATGAATGCATGTCCAGTTGATCCAGTCTTTCTTGATAGATCAGTCCCGCCATCCCGGGAATCAGTCTGGTGAACCTTCGCTGCACTCTCTCAATAGCAAGAATGTCCTTCCTCAAGTTAAGAGACCAAAACTGTGCACAATACTCCAGGTGTGGCCTCACCAAGGCCCTGTACAACTGTAGCAACACCTCCCTGCTCCTGTACTCAAATTCCCTCGCTATGAAGGCCAACATGCCATTTGCTTTCTTAACCGCCTGCTGTACCTGCATGCCAACCTTCAATGACTGATGTACCATGACACCCAGGTCTCGTTGCACCTCCTCTTTTCCTAATCTGTCACCATTCAGATAATAGTCTATCTCCCATGGGCTATTACTTTCATGTACATGGCTGATCTTCGACCTCAGCTCCACTTTCATGCACTATCCCAATAATTCTTGAATCCCTTCATTTTTAAAAATCTATCGATCTCTGTCTTGAATATACTCACTGAGCCTCCACGACATTCTGCAGCAGAGAATTATAAAGATTCATCACCCTCTGAGTAAAGAAGTTTCTCCTCATCTCAGCCCTAAATAGCCGACCCCATTTCAGAGGCTCTGACCCCAGGTTCACGACTGCCCAGCTGGAAGAAAGATCTTCTCTGCATCTTCCCTGCCAAGCCATATAAGAATGTTGTAGGTTTAAATTCGATCACGTCTCATTAATACATAAGATCATTAGAAATATGAGCAGGAGTAAGCAATTTTGCCCCTCGAGCCCTGCTTCGCCATTCAATAAGATCATGGCTGATCTGATCTTGGTCTCAATTCTGAACTCCAGAGAATATAGGCCTAGTCTACTCAAACTATTCTCATAGCACAATCTCCCCGTCACAGGAATCATTCTGGTGAACCTTCGTTGCACTCCCTCTATGGCAAGTAAGGAGACCAAAGCCGACCCAATACTTCTGGTCCGCTCTCACCAGTGCCCTAAATAATTGCAATAAGATGATTTTAGACCTATACTCTAATGCTCTTGCTTTCTTAATTGCTTTTGTACCTGCATTTTAATTTGCAGTGATTCGTGTACAAGGACGTCGAAGTCTCTCTGAGCACTAACATTTGTCAATCTCTCACCATTTAAAAAATACTCTGTTTTTCTATTTTTCCTGCCAAAGTGGATAACTTCACATTTCTTCACGTTATTTTCCATTTGCCATGTCCTTGCCCACGCACTTAACTTATCTATCTCTCCTTGAAGCGTCTTTGCATCCTCCACACACTTACATTTCCAGCTCGCTATGTATCACCAGCACATATGGATATATTACATTTGGTCCACTCATCGAAATCATTGATATAGATTTTGAATAGCTTGGGCCCAAGAACCAACAGGTTTGTCAAACATGATTTCCCTTTTGTAAATCCGTTATTCATCAGACATCTAAGTTCCAATGTAAGCTCCCACTTGCTGATATTAAAGGCAGAGGATCTGATAATGTTGTTTAAATAAGACACGCTCTACAGTTTAAAACTGTTGAGAGAGGGCCTTGATGTAAATGATTGCTAATATTGATTCGAGATAATTAACCTATGGTAGACATATCGGAGAGTGCAAGATCACAGACAGGAACAAGATGAGACCATTCAGCCTCTCGATCCTGTTATGCGAATTACTTGTATGACAGTTGGGAGAGCGAACAGTCTCTTTCACGCACGCGCACTGTTGCTCCCTTGCTCAATTTCGCAGGCTTATTGTGCGAACTAACTTAGTGTAGCCAGTAAAGTTAGAAATACCGCTCCGTATTTCTTCATCCAAGACATTTATAAATATAGTGTAAAGCTGAATGCCCAAAACTTAGATAATTGCAGCGTTGCATATTTATTCTATCAAGCAAGTGCAGTGCCGCTCCAGCCGTGAATCCAGGGTTTGCCTGTTGTGCCAGGCGGGCGGCGCGTGCTGGTGTGTCAGTGATGGGAAGAAACAGGATAGTTGCCCAGGTTACAGGGGCGGGGGCGGTGTATGAGTGACGGGCAGACACAGGAGGTTTCTCGGGTTACAGGGGCCGTGCTCTGTGATTAAGGGAACTCGACTCCATTCAAAACACGGACTGCCTGCGAGGCTGCTCAGCCCGAGTGTTTCTATCACACAAGGAGGGGCTGGAAAGTGCAACAGGTAATGGTCTGGGATGCAAATCTGAGGGAATGTATCATAATACAGCGGATTTTGCATGATATAAAGCCCAGGGAATGTACTGACGCAGGTCACAATACAGGGGGGGGGGGCGGTTCGGGATGGAAGGCGTGGTGGTTTGGTCCGCAGTTTGGAAAGAGAATGGAGCAGTTCCGCCTTCAGGACTGAAAATACTGCTGATTCTGGCGGCCAGAAATTTAACGTGAGGAAAAACACAACAGTAAATACACAGACCTGGAGCTGAGTGTTCGGGGAGATGCAGCCTTAAAACAAAACGGCAGTGAGATCAGACAGTCTGTAGAGGATCTGTACTGCGTTACCAGTGAGGAGTGCTGAGTGCGTCAGTGATGGGACCTCTTTAATTCCCATTGGTGTCGCCAAGCTGGCCAGGGTAAAGGGCAGCCGGTGTACTTGCTGGTGGTCGGGATACAGTGTCAACATTTGGAGGGCGTGAGTGCGGCTAGGGATATAGGAGAATACAGATTATTTGATTATGTCAAGAGCATTAGCGCCATGGACGTTACGTGTGTTTGACCTGTGCACTCGTATAATCCGGAGTTAGTCATGAAGAAAAATATAACCGAAATTAAAGGGAGTTGTGCCGGTAAAGTCAGGTTAATGGAGCTCACAGAAGGCGGGTGGTAAGTACAATATTTAACGGTCCGTTCTTCAGATGCCATAGATACTCAGACAGGAACTGTGAGGGAATTGAATCTTAATTGTTAACTCTTCAGACACAGCAGAGAGCTCTAATCAATGGGAGGTAGAAACCGGTTGTTAGTTAGTGTACTTGAAACAGGGCAACGCTCCAGGAAAGTTACTGAGTTCTCTGAGCTGAATATATTGTCTGTCAGCTCTCTTTTTCTTTGCCTGAGATGCCACTGAAAGACAGCAATATACGATAGAAAGATAGACACGTGGAAACTGGGCGGATGTGTCTTGGATAGACTTCAGCTAAGAATGTAAAGGAATGAGCATTGATTACAGATAGCCAAGAAAGTTTCCAAAATATGAGCGACTCCTGGAAAATGCACGGCCGGTATATTAGGAGTGTCTAAATTGCGGATGGAGGATATTTTTTAATTTCATATCTCTTTTTGATTTTACGTATTACTTCAGGATAAGTTTACATCACATTCCAATTCCCACCGTCAGTATTGTTCTCATTTTCTGCCCTGCCATGATTAGATCTCCGAGTGAATGAGGGACTGATTGAGAAAGTTCCAAATCTGTAAGTAACGAGGGATTGTAGACTGAGGAACAACAGCAGGCGAACTAGCACAGGGTTGTGAGAGCACCAACCAGAGAGAACCCTTCCGATTCAAAGAGATTCCATAGATCGACTGTGGAGAGGAGAGTGAGAGAAAGTCCCATTTACTGAGATATACACTGGTCATGCAGACAGTACACACATGTTACAAGGTAAGGCAGGAAATGGTGAGAACGATACTGGGAGAGCCTGACCACCGAGAAATTATCGAGCATGAGGCTGTGCAATGGGATGTGAAGTGGGACCAGTTGTTGTCTCTAAACACACAGTCACAGTGAATCTTGTGTGTTTTAGAATAAAGGCATTTTATCTGTGAGGAGCCCAGCAGATGAACATAAGAACATAAGAAATAGGAGCAGGAGTAGGCCATTAGGCCGTTCAAGCTCGCTCCACCATTCAATAAGATCATGGCTGATCTGATCATGGACTCAGCTCCACTTCCCTGCCCGATCCCCATAACCCTTTACTCTCTTATCGCTCAAATATCTGTCTATCTCCGCCTTAAATATATTCAATGACACAGCTTCCACAGCTCTCTGAAGCAGTGAATTCCATAGATTTATAATCCTCAGAGAAAAAATTTAATCCTCATCTCAGTTTTAAATGGGCGGTCCCTTATTCTAAAACTATGCCCCTTAGTTCTAGATTCATCCATGAGTTGAAACATCCTCTCGGCATCTACCTTGTCGAGCCTAGCCATTCTCTTATGTTTCCATAAGATCAACTCTCATTATTCCGAACTCCAATTAGTACAGGGCCCAACCTGCTCAACCTTTCTTCGTAAGTCAACCCCTCCGTCTCAGTAATCAATCGAGTGAACCTTCTCTGCACTGCCTCCAATGCAAGTATATCCCTCCTTAAATAAGGAGACCAAAACTGTACGGAGTACTCTAGGTGTGGCCTCACCAATACCCTGTACAGTTGTAGCAGGACTTCTCTGCTTCTATACTCCATCTCCCTTGTAATAAAGGCCAACATTCCATCTGGCTTCCTGAATAATTGCTGTACCTGCATATACATTTTTTGTGTTTCATGCACAAGGACCACCAAGTCACTTTTTACTGCAGCATTTTGTAATTTTTCTCCATTTAAATAATATTTTTAAAAATTAGTTCTGCCAACGTGCATAACCCCACACTTTGCCACATTATACTCCATCTGCCAAATCTTTGCCCACTCACTTAGCCTGTCTATATCCCATTGCAGATGTGTTGTGCCTCCTTACAACTTGCTTTCCAAGCCATTTTTGTATCATCAGCAAACTTGGCTACATTCACTCGGTCCCTTCATCCAATTCATTAATATAGATTGTAAATAGTTGAGGCACCAGCACCGATCCTTGTGGCATCCCACTAGTTACTGTTTGCCAACCGGAAAATGACCCATTTATTCCGACTCTCTGTTTTCTGATAGTTGGCCAATCCTCTATCCATGCTAATATATTACCCCCAACCCCGTGAACTTTCATCATGTGCCGTAACCTTTTATGTGGCACCTTATTGAATGCTGTTGGAAATCCAAATACACCACATCCACTGGTTTCCACTTATTCACCCTGCTTGTTACATCCTCAAAGAACTCCAGCAAATTTATCAAACACGATTTGTCTTTCATAAAATGAACTGAATATGAAGCTGCAATGCAATAATCTGTTTGTACACGAATTGTATTCCAGTGTGAAAGCTTTCAAGGTCCAGTTAGTCTTGTTTTCAAAACAAATGAATAGCAAAGAGTTCGCCCTGAAATATTTGGAACTGTCGCCAGAACAGACAGGAAAGTACAGCAAAAAATTGAGCGCCTTGCACGGAGAATGTTCTCGTCGATTCCCTGATTTGATAAGATAGAGAAGACATTGGAGCTGGTGTCATGCCCACTTTCATTTGACTACGTGAAAACCCCATAATAATTATAACTTGATCTCATTGATCTCCAGTATGGTTCTACCTTCAAGGCAAAATACAATTCCTAAAAACTGGACTGGTTTTATGCCCCCTTGAGTGAAAATAAGTTCCTAAATATCCGCAAGGTGGCACAGAATATCCTTGTTTTGTTCGGCTTCACATATGTGTGTGGGAAAATGTTTTCCTGCTGAAATGCAACAAATCTCACGACAGATCTCAATTAAGTGACGAGCATCTCCGCTCCTTATTGCAGATTTTCACAACAAGAATGACACCAGACTTTGAATCCATTGTAAAGATGGATGATAAACAATATTGTTCACATTAGGCAACGAGGGAGTGAAACAGTGGGTATGTTTGGTTCCATTGTTTATTGCATCATTTCTAGAGCACTTGTGGCACGCCATACAATTTCCATATTCAGATGTGGCTCTCAAGTCGAAAGGTTTGCCCACCTCTGCTCCTTGGCCTCGCCACTGCCCCCACTCCAACGACCTATAGAGCTACAATCCCCCCAGATCTCTGCGCTGCTCAAATTCTGGCCTCTTGCATATTCCATATTTTCTGTGCTGTATCATTCTATGGTTCTATGATAATACTTCGACATCGCATTAGTGCCGGCGATTTTTGTCGACGGGCGACACACATCAGTACATTGCAGGTGCGCTGCTCATGGTTAATGTGCAGAAATGGTATGCATTTCTTGAATGTGTCCGGAATAATTTTCTGCAACTATATGTCCTTGAACCAACAGGCGGCAAACCTTATTAAATTTAGAAATGTGTAATGAGCCAGTTTAGTTAACAGTCGAATTGTGCATGAACTTTTATTTAATTTCGATCATAATATGTTCGAGTTCAACGTAGTGTTTGAAAGGGTGAAACACGAAACAGATGCAAAGATTTTAGTTTTATGTAAGGTTGACTTCAATGCATTGAGTCAGAGGCTGCCACAGTAAACTGAGGAAATCTGTTAATGGATCAAACAAAAGAAGGTCATTGGGACGTGTTTCAAAGTATTTTAAGGTGATACACAATCATTTTATACCCCTAAGGTGCAAGAAACCTACTTGCGAAAATAAAATGGCATGGAGGAAAAAAGCCGTAAGAGACAACATAAAACTAACATGTAAAGCATACAAAATAGCAAAATCTAGCACAAATCCTGGCGAATAGGAACGATACAAAGGACAACAAAGTATGACAAAACAGATAGTAAGAGCTACAAAAAACGAGTATGAAAATAAATTTGCAAGAGTTATCAAAATCAACACAAATGTTTTCACAATTATATTATGAAACGAGAGTGGTCGAAAGAAATGCGGACCCTCTTCAAAACTGATAACTGAGATATTGGAAATAGAACTATGGAAATGGCAGACATAATGAACAATTACTTTGTACCAGTAGAGGAAAAGGATAGCATGCCGAACATCTCAAGGCAAATAGCGGTGAATCAGGAATGGGGACATGCCAAAATAACGTAAGCAAATGAACAATGGTTAAGAATGGCAAATATACAGGAACATATGTTTTCTACCCCAGGGTTTTAAAGGAAGAAGATGAGAACATTGCGCATGCCCTAACTACAATCTTCTATAGTTCTCTCGATTCTGGAACCGGCCTTTTAGATTGGAAAATTGTGCATGCTATGCTCCGCTATATAAGGAAGATGAGAATGGGAAACCAACAAATTCTAGACCAGGTAGTATCACATATGTTCTCGGGAAATTATTACAATATAATACTAAAAATAGAGTGAGTGAACTCCGTGAAAAATATAGCTGATCGGAGAGTCAGCATGCATTTAAAAAAGGTAGGACATGCCTAACGAACGTTCTTGCATTTTTGGAATATGTGACTAAAATAGTGGACAGGGGATTGGCTACGGATGTTATTTATATGGACTTCCAGAAGGCTTTTGATATAGTCCCTCATAAGAGGTTGTAAGCTATAGATGCATCTCATGTAATTAAAAGCAAATTATTAACCTGGTTAGGACATTGGCTGAAGGACAGGGAGCAGAGAGTCGAAAAATAATCAGGTAATCTAATTGGGAGGATATGTCGTGTGGTGTCCCGCAATAATCTGTAATTGGCCACAACTATTTAATATATTTTTGTTAACGACTTAGATGATGGGATAAAATGCCACACACATCCTAGTATGCTGATGAAGCCAAGATAAGCGGCAGTGTAAGCAGTACAGATGAAGCAAAAAATTATAACGAGATAGTAATAGATTAAATAAATGGGCAAAACTGTAGATAAGTAAATAAGGATTTCCTTCAGTTCCTTCTTCTCCATCGATCCTCTGTCCCCTAGTATTTCCAGACAGATATTTGTGTCTTACTTCGTGAAGACAGAATCAAAGTATTTATTCAATAGGTCTGTCATTTCTTTGTTCCCTATTATAAGTTCACCTGATTCTGACTGCAAGGCACCTACGTTTGTCTTCACTATTCTTTTTCTTTCACGTATGTATAGAAGCTTTTGCAGTCAGTTTTTATGTTCCCAGCAAGCTTTCTTTCTTACTCTATTTTCCACCTGCTAAATAAACCGTTGTCCTCCTCTGCTGAATTCTAAATTTCTCCCAGTCCTCAGGTTTGCTGCTTTTTCTGGCTAATATATATGCCTCTTCTCTTGGATTTTACACTATCCTTAATTTCCCTTTTTAGCCACGGTTGAGCCACCTTCCCCATTTTATTTTTACTCCGGACCGGGATGTAAATTGTTGAAGTTCATCCATGAGATCCTTAAATATTTGCCATTGCCTATCCACAGTCAACCCTTTAAGTATAATTCGCCAGTCTATTCTAGCCAATTTGCGTCTCAACCATCGAAGTTACTTTTCCCTAAGTTTAGGACCCTAATCTCTGAATTAACTGTTTCACTCTCCATCTTATTAAATAATTCTACCATATTTTGGTGACTCGTTCCCAAGGGGCCTCACTCAAGAGGGTTGAACATTAGTCATTTCTCATTACACATCACCCAGTCTAAGATGGCCAGCCCTCTAATTGGTTCCTCGACATATTGGTCCAGAAATTCATCCCTAATACACTGCAGGAAATCCTCCTCCACCATATTGCTACCAGTTTGGTAAGCCCAATCAGTATATAGATTAAAGTCGCCCATGATAACTGCTATACCCTTAATTGCATGCATCCCTAATTTCTTGTTTGATGCCGTCCCCGACGTCACTACTCCGGTTTGGTGGTCTGTACACAACTCCCACTAGCGTTTTCTGCTCGTTGATATTCCGCAGCTGTACTCATACATATTCTACATCATCCAAGCTAATGTTCTTCCTTACTATTGTGTTAATTTCCTCTTTAACCAGCTATGCTACCCCACCTCTTTTCCTTTCTCTCTATCCTTCTTGAATGTTGAATGCCCCTGGATGTTGAGTTCCCAGCCTTGGTCACCCTGGAGCCATGCCTCCGTAATGCCAATTATAACATTTTTGTTAATAGTTGCCTGCGCAGTTCAGTCATCCATCTTATTATGAATACTCCTCGCATTGAGGCAGAAAGCCTTCAGGCTTGTCTTTTTAAGACACTTGGCCCCATTAGAATTTTGCTGTAATGTGGCCGTTTTTTAAATTTTTGCCTTGGGTTTCTCTGCCCTCCACTTTTACTTTTCTTTCTATCTTTTGCTTCTGCCACCATTCGACTTCCCTCTGTCTCCCTGCATAGGTTCCCATCCCCATGCCATATTAGTTTAACCCCTCCCAACAGCACTTGCAAATACTCCCCCTAGGACATTGCTTCTGGTCCTGCCCAGGTACAGACTGTCCGGTTTGTACTGGTCCCACCTCCCCCAGAACCGGCTCCAATGTCCCCGGAAATTGAATTCCTCCCTCTTGCATCATTCATCTTAGCTATCCTGCAATCCCTACTCTGACTAGCACGTGGCACTGGTTACCACCTTTGAGGTCCTACTTTTTAATTTAACTCCAACCTCCCTAAATTCAGCTTGAAGACCTCATCCCGTTTTTTACCTATATCGTTGGTACCTAAATGCACCACGACAACTGGCTGTTTACCCTTCCCCTCCGAAATGTCCTGCAGACGATCCAAGGTACCATCCTGCAGTCTTTATTGCGGCTACAGAAACATCTATCTATTCCCCTTACAGTAGAATCCCCTACCACTATAGCTCTCCCACTCTTCTTCCTGCCCTCCTGTGCTGCAGAGCCACCCATGGTGCCATGATTTTGGCTGCTGCTGCCCTCCCCTGATGAGTCATCCCCCAACAGTACCAAAGGCGGTTTTGGAGGGGGATGACCGCAGGGGACCCCTGCACTACCTTCCTTCCACTGCTCTTCCTGATGGTCACCCATTCCCTATCTACCTGAGTAACCTTTAGCTGCGGTATGACCAACTCACTAAACGTGCTATTCACAATATCCTCAGCATCGCGGATGCTCCAGAGTGAGTCCATGTGCAGCTCCAGTGCCACAATGCGGTGTGTCAGGTGCTGCAGCAGGATTACACTTCCTGCACATGTAGTCGTCAGGGACACTGTGAAGCGTCCCTGACTTCCCACATAGCACAGCAGGAGCATGACACGGGACTGGGCTCTCCTGCCATGACTTAACCCTTAAATTAACTTAATTTGGCAACAATGCCAAAGGTTACCTACTGATAAAGGAAAAGAGAAAGAAGAAAAACTACTCACCAATAACCAGCCAATCACTTACCCCCTTGGTTGTGATGTCACCCTTCGATTTCTTTTTGCTTCTTTTTTGCCTTCTCACCCTGCACCAGCTGCTCTCCTCGGCTGCCGCTGCACCTCCAACTGCTGCTAGCCTTTTATAGGCCTTCCCCGAACTCCCGCGCCACCTCCTCGACTGTCGCTGCACCTCCGACTGCCACTGGCCTTTTATAGGTCCCCCCGGATTCCCAAGTTTCTCAGCTTGCAACTTCTCAGCTTCTGTTCTTTTTCTTTTTTTTTTGGAATGCTGGCCTTTATTTCTAGATGACTATAATTCAAGGGGGGAAAGTTATTCTGCAGCTTTACAACGCCCTGGAGAGACCATATCTGGAGTAACTGCACAATTCTGTGCACCAAAAATTAGGAAGGCTATATTGGCCTTGGAGAGAGTGCATTGTAGATTTACCAAAATGATACCTTCACTGCAACGTTTAAATTAAGAGGAGGGTATACACAATCTATGGTTGGGCTCTCTTGAACTTAGAAGGCTAAGAGGTGATTGCAATGAAGTTTTCAAGTTATTCAGAGAAATTATAGGGTAGTTGGAGAAAAACTATTTCCGCTGGTTGCGGTGTCTAGGGTGCATAGTCTAAAAATTGAGCGAGATCTTTCAGGAGTAAAGTTAGAAAAACTTTCCATGCGCAACGGGTGGTAGAAGTTTGGAATTCCATTCAGCAGATGGCAATTGATGATAGGTCACTTGCTAGTTGAAATCTGGGATTTTATTTTGTTAACCAAAGGATTGAAGGGACATGGGCCAAAGGCCGGTATACTGAGTTAGCCCGAGGGGCTAAATGGCCCACTCCTGTTCCTATGCACATATGTTCCTATAATGTTACTGAATTGAAATTTATTTCATAACCAACTATCAAAATAAATAATCTTGCAATTCTCAACTAGAAGCTGGATTATACTTCTAAAAATTATTTCCCTAGTTGCATCTATTTCTGGATTTACCAAATGCCATTGACGTAAATGGCTACTAATGAACAATAAACCTGAGCTAAAATTATAATTAAATGTTATTTTTAAATTAACATTTCCAAAATTATTTCCAATTGATTATTTTGTGTGTTGTGCCAGAATGAAGGTTCGCGGTGGTCTCCTGATTCCGCTTCCTGCCTCGGTCGACGGTTGTTTTTTATTAAACACAGAGCGTTTTTTTCCAGATACTTTCTATATTTATTTCCCTGCTCGGTCACCACAGTCAGCTGATTACTGTGACGACCTAAGTTTAGCAGGAAGTGAAAATACGATGTTTCAGTCCTTCAAACACTAATTTATGTTCAAGAAATGTGTTTATTCAATGTAACATTTCCGATGTAAAAAGGTGTTGTGTTGTAGAATTCAGTAACTGGTCAGGGTTAAGTTACAGATGCAGATGGTTTAGGACGATCAGATTTTCAAAGGTGACACTTCGATTTTTAATAATGTGATTGGTTGTCGATGTACATCTCAAGATGTGATGCTGTTTAATTGTGGTTACTGCCAGTAATGACAGTGCACTCAGTAAATATGCAACTTGTGGTGTAAAATCTGTTATTGCAATCGCAGCTTCAAGGTTAGAAAAACTGGCTGAAAGTGTAGAGTAAATGGATTTAGCTAAACTCGGAACACGTGATGTTGGTTTTATTATTTCCGCTTCAGTTATTCTGGATGAGCCATTCCCTTTATTGCCAGGGTAACAATCTGAGATCTCAGTACAAGAGACGTTGACAACAATTTATTTCCGGAAGGCGGCGAGATATTCAGTGTAAACTGCATTCTATGTGTTCAGGAGTCCAGTAGTAGGAACAGCTTCTGGATATTTGGAATTAAAATATTTCTATACCAGTAAAATTATATTATAATAGGAACATAGCAACAGGAGTAGGCTATTCAGCCCCTCGAGCAATAAATGCCTGGTGAATTTGAGCTGCATCCACATCAAGATCAGTTTTTTCCTTCCTTATGTGAGGTGCCCAAAACTGAATGCAATGCGATAGATGGGGTCTAACCAGAGCTTTGTACAGCTGTAACATAAATTCTATCCCTTTGGATACCATCCCTTTTGAGATAGAGGCCAATATTATATTATGCTTTTTAATTATTATTGTACCTGCCCAATTTGTTTGAGTGATTTATATAATTGTACACCTATATTTCTCTGCTCCTCTGTAATTCCTAGCTTGTCACCATTTAGAAATTACTCTGACCTATATTTCTTAGGTCCATAGTGGGTGACCTCACGCTTTCAAACGTCGAATTATATCTACCACAGTTTAGCGCACTCACTTAATCCATCAATATCCCTTTGCAGCTTTATTTGCCATCTGCACTACTTATTGTGCGAACTAACATAGTGGCATCAGTAAATATAGAAATACGGTTCTTCGTTCATCCATGTCATTTACAAGTATAGTGAAAAGCTGAGTGACCAATACAGATCATTAGGGACATTCTGTGCACATTCTGTTGATTTTGAGCAGTAGGTTAATATATATATATTATGTGTGTGTGTGTAGGGATAATTCATAAGACTTCTTGTTGCAATGGTTTAGTAACACATTTTTTATATTGATAATGCTTGCTTCAGTTCCTTTTCAACAGAGAATATTATTCCACATGCTGTTGCTTATTCCCAGCAAAATGGTGTGCCGAGGTGAACATTCGCACATGTCCGGTTGCCATTCTGGTCTCCTCCAACCAACGCAGTGAGAAGACTTTCCTGTCCATTTGTCCAAATATGAGCCAGGCTTTGATGGTAATATTTTAGAAGTCTCATTCGTACCGGACACATCCTGTAAGCTTCACACTTATTGTTGGTCCAAATCGTGTCCTATCATGTTCATTTCCTGTTGCACATAAGAGCAATTCTAGTTTAACTTGTCACAAGCCATTACTAATACCAGGGGATTGGGTAATGCTGATAAAATAAGACGCGTGTTTCTGCTTAGAACTGTTGATAGCCTTTATGTAAGTGATTACTATTGGTTCCAGATAATTAATACATGATTGAAATATCGGAGAGTAAATAGCAGAGACATATAGAAACATGAGGAGCCTATTCCACTCCCGATTTTGTTCGGCCAATAAATTAGATGTTTGCAGTGTTGCATAATATTTGTTCGATCGAGCAGGCACAGCATTGCTTCCATGCTCTCCCGCGCAGGCGCAGTGCCGCTCCTCCTTTAATTCACGGATTCCCAGTGGGCGAGGTTTGCCTTTTTTGCCGGGCCGGGCGGGGCCTGTGTGTGAGTGAAGGTAAGAAAGAGGATGGTTGCCCGGGTTACAAGGGCCGCGTTCTGTCACTGAGGGAACTCGGCTCTATTCAGCACACGTCCTGACCGGGCTGTATAACTCATAAGACTTCCTATTGCAATGATTTAGTAACACATTTCTTGCATGTGCTGGTGAGACGATAAACCTTGCATGGCACCGAGTTTTCAATTCCACGTTTATTGGGTCAGTTTCCCTGTTTGGGTTTCATACATTTTAATTCTGTTCTTGAAATGCCTCTCTTTTACTCCGTAGATGATTCTTACATGTCAAATCCTTAATTTACTTTAAGTAGTTTCCAGGTCACTCAACTCCTGACCTTCCCTCGAACTCTGTCTGTTGCCTCTGGTCTCTCCTTTTCCCAGTCCCAGTAGAAATGTTTCCCTTTGTTTTCAGTCCACACTGTACCCGCACCGTTCCCCTGTCCTTTATACAGCCACTGACGGATCCGCTCGGCATGATCATTGTTTCACATTTACAATATGTGCAGTTTTATCCATTTATTTCCTATTTGGCCTGTTTCTCTTCTGTAACTTTATCTGATTCTAATATCTGATACCCTGCCAGTTCTGCGATGTATAAATAATCTAAACTCATTCTGTGTCCCTCCCAGTTTCCCGATGTTCTTGTCCACTGAAATGCCACTTGTATGTGAACAAGAAGCTGACTCCATTCACCCCTCCTTCCATCGGCTGTTCCAGTCTGTCTCGGATGAAATTCCTCAACTGGAGCAGCTGGTAATCGGCGCACTTTGTCAAGAACTCAGCGATTGTAGAGTTCGGATCTATGAACA
This sequence comes from Pristiophorus japonicus, assembly GCF_044704955.1. NCBI lineage: Eukaryota > Metazoa > Chordata > Chondrichthyes > Pristiophoridae > Pristiophorus > Pristiophorus japonicus. The sequence continues at coordinate 227,468,616 of NC_091985.1, forward strand.
CAAATGGAGAAAACAAAACACATTATCCACTTTCATTGCAAAATCAGAATTTTACGGTACAAAAAAAAGCCATTCGGCCCATCTTTTCTCTGTCGTCTGAAAAGGAGCAGTCCAGCCTAATCTCACTTTGCACCTCTTGGGCTTTGCAGTTTTCAGCACTTCAAGTGCATATCTAAGTACTTTTTAAAATGCTAAGATTGTTTCTGCCTCTACCTACATTTCAGGCAGTGAGTTTCAGTCCCCCACCAACCTCTGGGAGCAAACCATTCTCCTCAAGATGCTACAGGGGCAGGGAGGTGTTGCTACAGTTGTACAGGGCCTTGGTGAGGCCACACCTGGAGTATTGTGTACAGTTTTGGTCTCCTAACTTGAGGAAGGACATTCTTGCAAGTTACGGAGTGCAGCGAAGGTTCAACAGGCTGATTCCCGGGATGGTGGGACTGACATATCAAGAAAGACTGGATCAACTGGGCTTGTATTCAATGGATTTCAGAAGAATGAGAGGGGATCTCATAGAAACGTTTAAAATTCTGACGGGTTTAGACAGGTTAGATGCAGGAAGAATGTTCCCAATGTTGGGGAAGTCCAGAACCAGGGGTCACAGTCTAAGAATAAGGGGTAGGCCAGTTAGGACCGAGATGAGGAGAAGCTTCTTCACCCAGAGAGTGGTGAACCCGTGGAATTCTCTACCACAGAAAGTTGTTGAGGTTAGTTCACTAAATATATTCAAAAAGGAGTTAGATGTAGTCCTTACTACTAGGGGGATCAAGGGGTATGGTGAGAAAGCAGGAATGGGATACTGAAGTTGCATGTTCAGCTATGAACTCATTGAATGGCGGTGCAGGCTCGAAGGGTCGAATGGCCTACTCCTGCACCTATTTTCTATGTTTCTATGTTCCTACAAGATGATGCATTTCATCTTATAACAAACGGCTGAAGCCTCCGATGAGCCACATTAAGAAACACCTTTCTAAAACCCACATAGCCACATGCGCGACATGCCATTGAAACTCATAGTCTTGTCTCAACAAAGTTGCATCAAATTTGTCAAATACAACTTGTTTACAACTAATCAATTCCACCCTCCCCTCAGCATCCGCTCTACCTCTCAATCTTCACTACTTCGACCTGGAATTAACGTTTATTGGAGGTTGTCCGTAAATGACGTATACTAAATGGTCTCAAGTTACCTGATTGATCCCCTCTCCCTATATTTACAGAAATATTGCGTGGGCTCCTTCAATCCACCTATATATTTTTGATATAAATGACGATTGAAAAATTGTGGTCAGAGACTCTCTGGAGAAGGTCTCGGACAGTTCCCTGTGGATTAAGCCTCGGTTAGTCCCATCTGGAGGAAGGCTTGGTCAATCACCTCTGGAACAGATATCGGTCAGTCCCCTCTAGAGGAAGTCTCAGTCATTCCCCTCTTCAAAATGTCATGGTCAGTCACCTGTGGAGAAAGTCTCGGTCAGCCTCCTCTGTTAAAAATCTTTGTCAGTCGCCTCTGAAGGCGGTCTCAGTCAATCCCGTCTGTAGGATGTCCCGGTAAGTCTCCACTGGAAGAGGGTCTGGACAGTCCCCTCTAGAGGACGTCTGCGTCAGTCGACTATGGAGGAGGCCTTGGTCAGTGCCCTCCAGAGAAGTTCTCGGTCAGTTCCCTCTGGGGGCGATGTCTGTCAGTCGCCTGTGGAGATGCCTCGGCCAGTCTCACCTGGAGAAAGTATCGGACAATGCTCTCTGGAGGAGGTCTTGGTCAGGCCCCTCTGGTGGAGGTATCGGTCAGTCTCCTCTCGAGAATGTCTCGGTCAGATTATTCTGGAAAAGTTTTCGGCCTGTCCCCTCTGGAGCAAGTCTCAGTCAGTCTCTTCTGCCGGATGTCCTGGATACTCCCGTAGGGAGGAGGCCTTTATCTGTCCCCTCCGGAGGAGGCCTCGGTCAATCCTCTCTGAAGATGCCCTCGGTCAGTCCCCTCTAGAGAATATCTTTGTCAGGCCGCTCTGCGGAAGGTCTCGGTCAGTCCACTTTGGACAAGGTCTCCATCAATCATCACTGGAGGCGGTCTCGCTCAGTATCGTCTAGATGTAGTCTCGGTCAATCTCCATTGGGGAAGGTTTCAGTCACGCTCCTCTGGAGAAGATCTCCGTCAGTCTCCTCTGGTATAGATCTTTGTCAGCCACCTCTGGACTTTGTCTCAGTCTCCCCTGTAGAATGTCTCAGTCAGTCCCCTCTGGAGGAGGCCTCAGTCAATACCTTCTGGAGAAGGTCTCAGTCAATCCTCTCTCGGGAACGTTTCGGTCAGTTCGCGCTGGAGAATGTCTCTGTCTGTTCGCTCTAGGGATGCATTGGTCAGTCTCCTGTGGAGAAGGTTTCGGACATTCCCCTTTGGTGCAGATGCTGGTCAGTCTCCCGTGCAGGAGGCCTCGGTCAGTCTCCTCAGGTGAAGATTTCGATCAGTCTCCTCTGGAGGACGTTTCTGCCAGTGTCCACTGGAGAAGGTCTCGCTCAGTTCCCTGTGGGTGAGGTCTTGGGCAGTCCCCTATAGATGAGGCCACTGTCTGACGACTCTGGAGGAGGTTTCTGCCAGTTCCCTCTAGAAAATGTCTCGGTCAGTCCATTCTGGAAGAGGTCTCTGGCTGCCCACTCTGGAGGAAACCTCAGTCAGTCTTATTTGGAGAAGATCTCGGTCAGTCCTCTCTGCTGAAGGTCAGTCCCCTCTGGAGAAGGCCTCTATCCATCCTCTCTGGAAGAAGCCTCAATCTGTCCACCCTGGAGAACATCTCGGTCAGGCCCCTCTGCAGAAGATCTCGGTCAGTCATTCTCGAAAAGGTCTTGGTCAGTCCCCTATGGAGAAGGTCTCAGTCAGTCCCTTCTGGCGAAGGTCTCTGGCAGTTCCCTTTGGCGGAGGTCTCGGTCAGTCTCCTCCTGTGAACGTCTCTGTCAGTCCCCTCTGGGGAATACTCGGTCAGTCTCCTCTGGTGAACGTGTCGGTCAGTCCCCTCTGGAGGAGATCTCTGCCAGTCCCCTCTGGAGGACGTCTCGGTCACTCCCCTCTGGAGGTACCCTGCAGGTACCCTCGGTAAGTCCATTCCAGAGAAGGTCTCCACAGCAAGAGGTCTCGGTCAGTTTCATTTGGAGGATGCCTCAGTCAGTCCGCTCTTGAGATGATTTTGGTCAGTCCACACTAGTGGGGGCCACGGTCAGTCCGCTATGGATTAGGCAATGGTAAGTCCCCTTTGGAGAAGATCTCGGTCATTCCCTCCTGGAGAAGCTCTCGGGCAGTCCCCTCTGGATTAGGCATCACTGAGTCCCTTCCGGAGGAAGCCTTGGTCAGTCATCTCTGGACAACGTCTCAGTCAGTCGTTTCTGGCCAGGCCCCAGTCAGAAATAATAAGGGAAAGAAATCACTGGTGGGAGTGGTCTACAAGCCCCCAAAGAGCAGCCACTCTGTAGCATAGAGTATAGATCAATAAATAATGGAGGCTTTTAAGAAAGGTACAGCAATAATCATTGGCGATTTTACTCTTCATATTGATTGGACAAACTAAATTGGCAAAAGTATCTTTACGAAGTGTGCACAGAATGTATGCGCGATGGTTTCTTCTCACAATATGTTGTAGAACCAACAAGGGAGCAGACTATTTTCGATCTAGTAATGTGTAACGAATCTGGATTAATTAATGATCTTGCATTGAAGGATCCTCTTGGGAAGAGTGATCATAGCATGGTAGAATTTCAAAATCATTTTGAGGGTGAGAAAGCTAGGTCTCAAACTAGTGTCCTGAACTTAAAAAAAGATAATTACAAAGGCATGAAGACAAAGTTGCTTAAAGTGGAATTGGAAAATATATTAAAGGGTAAGGCTGTAGAAAAGCAGTGGCAAACATTTTACGAGATATTTCATAATTCTCAGCAGCGGTTTATTCCAGCGAAAAAAAAATATGCTTAGAGAAGGATGAACCATCCCTGGTGAACTAATAATAATAAGTTTTATTTATATAGTGCCTTTAACGTAGTAAACCTAAGGAAATAACAGAAGGTATAAATTGAAAACAAAGGCATACAGTGTTGTGACGTAAAGTGGAAGGCCAGGCGATTGGGAATTTTTTAGAAAAAGCAGAAAAGGACGACTAAAAACAATGATAAAGTCAGCGAAGATAGCGTATGAGGGTAAACTAACAATACATTTTAAAACGGACATTAAGAGTTCCTACTGGTACATAAAAAGGAAGCAAGTAGCTAAAGAAAACGTTGGTCCCTTTGAGGATGAGACTGGAGAATTAATAATGGGAAACAGAAAATTGGCAGAGACGTTGTACAAATATTTATTATCAGTCTTCAACGTAGAAGACACGAATAACTTCCCAATAATGGACAATCAAGGAGCTATTGGGGCGGGCGGGGGGTGGGGAATGATCTTAAAACAGTAACTTTCACTAGTTATAAAGTAGTAGCCAAGCTAATGGGACTACAGGTGGACAAGTCCCCTGGACCTGATGGCCTGCATCCTCGGGTCTGAAGAGAGCTGGCTGCAGAGATAGTGGATGCTTCGGTTGTGATCTACCAAAATTCCATGAATTCTGGAGAGGTTCCAGCAGACTGGAAAACCACAAATATAACACCGCTATGTAAGAAAGAGGGATCAGAAAGCAGGAAACTACAGATTAGTTAGCCTAACATCTGTCATTGGGAAAATGCTAGAGTCCGTCATTAAGGAAGTAGTCGCAGGACGTCTGGAAAATCATAATGCTGTCAAGGAGAGTCACCATGGTTTTATGAAAGGGAAATCATGTTTGACATATTTGTTGGAATCCTTTGAGAATGTAAATAGCAGAGTGGGCAAAGGGGAACCAACTGATGTCGTGTGTCTGGATTTGCATAAAACAATCGATAATTTGCCACAGAAAAGGTTGCTGCATAAGATAAGAGCTCACGGGGTTGGGGGTAATATATTAGTGTGGATCTAGGATTGGCTAACAAACAGAAAGCAGAGAATTAGGATAAATGGGTAATTTCAGGTTGGCAAACAGTAACTATTGGGATGCCAGAGGGATCATTGCTGGCGCCTCAACTATTTACAATTCATATTCATGACTTGGATGAAGGGACCGAGTGTAACATATCCAAATTTGCTGGTGATACAAAGATAGGTGGGAAAGCATGTACGCAAATAATGTACAACGGGAGATAAATAGGCTTGGTGAGTGGGCAAAAATTTGGCAGAATGTGGGAAAATGAGAGGTTATCCACTTTAGTAGAAAAAAATAAAAAAAATCTAATTATTATTTAAATGGGTAGCGATTACAAAATGCTTTAGTACAGAGTGATCTGCAGATTCTTGTACATGAAACTCAAAAGATTAGCATGCATGTACAACACCTAATTAGGAACGCAGCTGGAATGTTGGCCTTTATTGCAAGAGGGGAGTATAGAAATAGAGAAATTCTGCTCCAACTGACCAGGACGTTGGTAAGGCCTCAGCTGGAACACTGCATACAATTTTGGTCTCCTTATTTAAGGCAATTCAGAAAAGGTTCACGAGGTGGTTCCTGAGATGAAGGTGGTGTCATGTGAAGAAAGCTTGAGCAGGTTGGGCCTACAATCATTGGAGTTTTGAAGAATGAGAGGTGATCTTAATGAAAAACAAATATTTTGAGGGGGCTTGAAAGGTTAGAGGCAGAGAAGATATTTCCCCTCATGGGGAATCTAGAACTAGGGGCATAATTTCAGAATAAGGGGTCACCCATTTAAAACAGAAATGAGGAGGAATTTCTTCCCTCTAAACCTTCTACCAATTGCTTTAAATTTATGCCCCCTGGTTGTTGACCCATTTGCTAAGGGAAAGAGGCCGTTTCTATCCACGATATCTAGTCCTCTCATAGTATTATATACCTCAATAACGTTTCCCCTCAGCCTCCTCTTTTCCAAGGAAAACAAACCAAGCCTATCCACTCTTTCCTCATAGTTAAGATGTTACACTCCTGTCAAAATCTCCTCTATATCCTCTCCAGTGCCATCACATCCTTCCTGTAATTCAGTGAGCAGAACTACTCGCAGTACTCTTGCTGTGGCCTAACTATTATTTGTACAGTTCAAGCATAACCCCCCTGCTCTTGTATTTTATGCCTCGGCTAATAAAGGCAAGCATTCCGTATGCCTTCTTAACCACCTTATCTACCTGGACTACTACCTTCAGCGATCTGTGGACATGCATTCCAATGTCCATTTGTTCCTCTTAACTTCCCAGTGTCCTACAAGTTAACGTGAATTCCCTTTCCTTGTTAGTCCTCCCCAAACACATTACCGCACACTTCTCCGGGTTGAATTCCATTTGCTACTGTTCTGCCCACCTGACCAGTTGATTGATATCTTCCTGCAGTCTACAGCTTTCTACTTCATTATCAACTATGCAGCCGATTTAATTATCATCTGCAAACTTCTTAATCATACCCGTTATATTCAAATCTAGATCGTTGATGTATACCACAAAAAGCAAAGACCCTGGTACTGAGCCCGATGGAAATCCACTGGAAACAGCCTTCCAGTTACAAAAAAGTCCATGAGCCGTTACTCTCTGCTTCTTGTCTTTGAGCCAATTTTGGATCCAATTTGCTACTTTGCATTGGATCCCATGGGCTTTTACTTTCATAACCAGTCTACCATGTCAAAATCCTTGCTAAAATCCATATACAGCACATCAAAGGCACTATCCTCATCGACCTTCCTTGCTACCTCCTCAAAAAAATTCAATCAACTTAGTCAGACACGACCATCCCTTAACAAATCCGTACTGACTGCCCTTGATTAATCTGCGCCTTTGTAAATCAAGATTTATCCTGTCCTTCAAAATATGTTCCAATAATGTTCCCACCACCAAGCTTAGGCTGACTGATCTATAATTTCTTGGTCTATCTCTTTCTCCCTTCTTCAACAAAGGTGCCACATTGACAGTTCTCCAGTCGGCCGGCACCACAACTGAAGCCTGAGAGGATTGGAAAATGATGGTCAGAGCTTCTGCTATTTCCTCTTTTGAATTTCGGTTAACAAACTGGGATACATTTCAGCCACCCTGGGGACTTATCCACTTTCAAATCTGCTAAACCCCTTAATACTTCCTCTCTTGCGATGTTTATTTCATCTAATAATTCACACTCCCCCTCCCCGATAGCAATGTCTGCATCGCCCTTCTCTTTTGTGAAAACAGGTGCAACATATTCATTAAGAACCATACACACGTCTCCTGCCTCCACACACAGATTGCCCTCATGATCTCTATTAGGCCCTACTGTTTCTTTAGTTATCATCTTATTCTTAATAAATTTAAGAAGCATTTTAAGGTTTTCCTTGATTTTACTTGCCAAAAACGTGCATGCTCTCTCTTTATCTTCCTAATATCCTTTTTAATTTCACCTTACACATTCTATACTTCTCGAGATTCTGCATTATTTAGCCCTGAGTATCTGTCATCTATTTTAGTTGCACCCTTTTTATTTAAGGGCAATATTTAGTTTGAACCATTCAGAAATCCTCCTTGAATGCTTCCCACTTCTTTGACACTGATTTACCTTCAAATAGCTGTTTCCAATCCACTATCGCTAGATCATCTCTTAGCTTAGCAAAATTGGCTTTTCTACAATTTAGAACTTTTATTCTTTGTCGATCCTTGTCCTTTTCCATAACTACCTTAAATCTAACTGGATTATGGTTATGAACACTTAAATGTTTTCCCACTGATACCCCTTCCACCTGCCCAGCTTCATTCCCTAAAACTAAATGCTGAACCGCCCCCTCCAGTGTTTCCTTTGCTACATCCTGGCTAACAAATGTCCCCTGAATGCATTTTACGAATTATGCACCCTCTATACCCGTCACACTAATTTTATCCCAGTTAATAGAAGAGAAGTTGAAATCCCCCACTATTACTACCCTATATTGTTTGTACTTCTCAGAGATTTGGCTACATAATTGCTCTTCTATTTCGAGCTCACTGTTTGGGGGGTTATAGTACACTCCCATCACTGTGATCGGTCATTTTCTGTTTCTTAGATCGACCCATATAGCCTCACTTGATGATCCCTCCAACATATTATCCCTCCTCACAGGTGTATTAGTTTAATTAATTAAAACCGCGACTCCCCCCTCCCTTTTTACCATTATATCCCGTCTGAAGATACTGTAACGAGGAATGTTGAGCTGCCATACCTGCCCCTCATTTAGCCATGTCTCTATAATAGCTATAATATTATACTCCGGTGTCTGGAGCTCTCAGCGCATCTGCCTTATTCGCTATACACCTAGCATTGGAGTAAGTACCATTTAGTACAGCCAAACCCCGTTGTTGATGACTTTCTAGCCCTTGTTTCCTCTGTACTTCAAATTCACTTACTATATTTTTGCTTTCCAATTCCACCATTACTTCCCTCCCTACTGAATCGCTTCTCATGTTCCCATCCCCGCTGTCAAGCTAGTTTAACCCCTCCCCAACAGCACTAGCAAACCACTCCGCAAGGATATTGGCCACAGCTCTTCTGAGGTGCAACCAGTCCGGCTTGTACAAGTCCCACCTCATAAAGAAGCGGCCCCAATACATTAGGAATCGAAGGCCCTCCCTCCTGCACTATCTCTCCAGCCACGCATTCTATCCTCTTATTTCTGTGCTCACTAGCTAGTGGCACGGGGAGTTATCTGGAGATTACTACCTTTTGAGGTCCTGCTTATTAATCTCTTTCCTAGATCCCTAAACTCTGCCTGCAGGATCTCATCCCTCTTTCTACCTATATCATTGGTACCGATATGGACCACAACCTGTGGCTTGTCACCCTCTTCCTCCAGAATGCCTTGCAGCCGCTCGGTGACATCCTTCACCCTGGCACCAGGGAGGCAACATATCATCCTGCAGTAACGTCTGCAGCCACAGAAACACCTGTCTGCTCAACTAACTATTGAATCCTCTACCACTATAGCTCTTCCATTTTTCTTCCTACCCTCCGCTCCCTCCGCCATACTGTGTAGCTCAGCCATTCGTGGTGCTCTGGACTTGCCTCTGGCCGCACTCCCCAGAGGCACCATCGCCCTCACCAGTACTTAGAAGAGATTACTGGTTGGAGAGCGAGATGGAATCAGGGGAACGCCTACACTACCTGCCTACTCCTCCTCTTCTGTCTGACGGCCATCCACTCTTTCTCTGCCTACACAATCTTAAGCTGTGGAGTTCAACCCCTAGAAATGTGCTATCCACATAGCTCTCAGCCTCACAGACGCATTGTAGTGACTCGAGCCACAGCTCAAGTTTCAAAACCCGGAGTTTGAGCTGCAGTAGTTCGTGACATTTGCTGTACATGTGGTTATCCAGGCTATGCGAGGCATCCAGAACTTGCCACATGGCACAGGTTGTGCACTGCACGGTACTGAGTTGCACTGCCATGCTTCTTTTTGATGGACTAAGATTTAATCCATCAGAAATAAAATTTTAAAAAAACATTCAGCAACTACAGACCAATCAGATCTTTTCATTTATTTTATAACTTATTAACTAACTTAGCAGGAATAACCGTAAACCTTACAAAAGTACACTCACCAGCTACTCACCAGTCAGCTCCTTCCCTTGTGATTACGTCAAAGTTTCAACTCTGACCGTCACTTTTTCAAAAACTACCTCTCTTGATTTGCTGCCGCTGTGGATTGCTCACCACTCCTCTGATACTGCCACCGCTGTTTAACCTTGGTCAGATCACTCCCTTGGTGCTCGGCAAGTCCCCTCTGGAGGAGGTCTCGGTCAGTCCCTTCTGGAGGGGGTCTCGGCCAGTCCCCTCTGGAGAAGGTGTCGGACCGTCCCCTCTGGAGGAGGTCTCGGTTAGTCCAGGAGGTCTCGGTTAGTCCCCTCTGGAAGAGGTTGGTCCCCTCTCGAGGAGTCCTCGGTCGTTCTACTCTGGAGGAGGTCTCTTCGCCCCCCTCTGGATGAAACTGTTCTCCAAAGATTACTCTTCTCCAAACTTTCTTTCTCTGCATCTTCCCATTGCTGTTTTCTGGTGAGTCAGAAAATTGATTAAAACAAAGTACAATGATTAAAGACACCGCACGGGCCCAGGGCCCCCTCTCTCTCACTTTCACTCAGTTATATGAACAATTTCTCAGCAGCAGCAGTTACCAACCAATCCCAGTTATGAAGCAGAGAAACTGAAGAGTAGAATATTGAGAGACAAGATAGATGTTGAGGACACACATGAGGGACAAGACTGAAAGGTTTTTCCTCTACAGTGCGGGGGAGGCTCACCCACCCTTGGGGTTCCCAATCTGGGGTGCTCACATCCGATCACCACCTCACCTAGAGACCCCCCAAGCAGGGACCCAGTAATCGAGACACACCCCATCAAGGGATCCAAACATCACCACACCCAGAGACCTATTTAATCAGATTCCAACCAATCAAGACGCAACCCACCCAGAAACCAATCCATCCAGAAACCCTGCAACCCTCCAACAGAGACACACCCCACACTGGGACCCACCAACCGAGACAACACACATACTGCGACACACTCACCTGGAGACCCGCCAACCTGGGCATCCACCAACCAAGCCACACCCCACATTTGGACAGTCCCACCCAGAAACGAGCTCACACCAAGACCAAACTGTCCAGCAACACACCAATTGAGATACACCCCTCACTCATTTAGGCCCATCCAGATGCCACCGCACACAAAGATACACCCACCCAGGGACTCGCCAACCGAGAGACGCAGCACACTGAGACAGACCCAATCAGACGTTACCCCACCTGGAGACCCACTCACACAGTGACCCATCAACCGATCCATACCCCACATTGGGATAGACCCAGCCAGACACCACACCAGTCAAGGACCCACCAACCAGGTACGCACTAACCGAGCCGCAATCCATGCATCACTTCAGCCAGAGACCCATCCACCCAGGGAAAGACCTAACGAGGCACACCTCACGCTGGGACCCAACTACCCAGGTTGAGCAGTTTGTAGATTGCAGGCTGCAGTTCCTCCCAAGAGCCTTTGACATGTTGGTTTATTGCTCTTGCATGCCATGTTTTTCTGCCCATTCTCATGATAATCCGGGCTAATGTTGTCCAGGACCGGGCTGCTTTGTCAAGGAATAATCTCGGGACTGCTCATTGATTTGAAACCTTGGTATTTGTTGTGAATATTACTGCAGTTTAAAATAGTCCTAAGTACTGATTCCACTCGCAGACCCTCCACAGAGCTGGGACAAGGACAGGCTTCAAGGAAACAGTTCAATTCTACCACGGTTCGGACTAAAACACATAGATAGGGCTGGAAGGAACAAGTGTGACATGGGACCGAATCCTTTCTAAACCTCTCCCCTCCGCCCCTGCTCCAAAACCCTCTATGTGTATTACAAGTCTGGGGTCATCCTCTCCCTCCCTCCCCTATTTCACACTCCCCTGAAACGACTGATTATCTGGTACATCCCATCTCCTCCAGAAAGTGACGAACTTTCCCTTTAAACTGAGTTTAACGTGATGATTCATAGAAGCATAGAATCATCATCATCATGGGCAGTCCTTCGGAATCGAGGATGACTTGCTTCCACTCTTAGAATGAGTCCTTAGGTGGCTGAATAGTCCAATACGAGAGCCCCTGTCCCTTCCACAGGTGAGAGAGACAGTCGTTGAGGGTAAGGGAGGGAGAGACAGGATTGCTGCGCGTTCCTTCCACTGCCTGCACTTGTTTTCTGCATAAATTCGGCGATAAGACTGGAGGCGCTCAGCGCCCTCCCGGATGCATTTCCTCCATTCAGGGCGGTCTTTGGCCAGGGACTCCCAGATGTCAGTGAGGATGCTGCACTTTATCAGGGAGGCTTTGAGGCTGTCCTTGTAGCGTTTCCTTTGTCCACACTTGGCTCGTTTGCCTTGAAGGAGTTCCAATTGTCCAGGGCCGTGTCTTGATAACTGCTGCACGGTGAGGACAGGCTGGTTGAGGACCTTTGTCTTGCAGTTGTTTAGCTTAAGGCCCATGCTTTCGTCTGCCTCAGTAAATACATCGACTATATCCTGGCGTTCAGCCTCTGAATTTGCACAGACGCAGGCGTCGTCCGTGTATTGTTGCTTGACGACAGAGATTGGGGTGGTCTTGGACCTGGCCTGGAGGCGGCGAAGGTTGAACAGGTTTCCACTGGTTCTGTAGTTTAGTTCCACTCCAGAAGCATACCAAAAGAAGTAACTTACTATTAACTTTTATTTGAAAATTTAAACAACTTGGGAAACTTTTATAATCTCTGGAGAAACTTTTAAACAAATTGGGAAAACTTTTAAAACTTCTGGAGAAGCATAGAATAGTAGAATCGTTACAGCACAGAAGGAGGCCATTCGGCCAATCGATCTCGTGCCGGCTCTCTGCAAGAGCACTTCACCTATTTCCATTCCCCTGATCTTTCCCTGAACATTTTTCTGTCGCTACTGATACAATTCCATTTTGAAAGCAACGATTGAGCCTGCCTCCACCACACTTTTAGGCAATACATTCCAGATCATAACCATGCATTGCAAAAAATGGTTTTCCCTCATGTCGCCTTTGAAGCTTCTGCCAATCACCTTAAATCTCTGTCATCTGGTTCTCGACCCTTCTGCCAATGGGAATATTTAATATTTATCTATGCTTCCTGGAGCCATCCTGATTTTCAACACCTCTATCAAATCTCCTCTGAACCTTCTCTGCTCCAAGGAGAACAACCCCAGCTTCAGCAGTGTCTCCATGTAACCGAAGTCCCTCATTCTTGGAAGCATTCTTGTAAATCTTGTCTGTACCCTTTCAAAGGTCTTCACATCCTTCCTACAATGCGATGCCTAGAAACATAGAAACACAGAAACATCGAAAATAGGTGCAGGAGAAAATAGACCCTTCGAGCCTGCACCGCCATTCAATGAGTTCATGGCTGAACATGCAACTTCAGTACCCCGTTCCTGCTTTCTCGCCATACTCCTTGATCCCCCTAGTAGTAAGGACCTCATCTAACTCCTTTTTGAATATATTTAGTGAATTGGCCTCAACAACTTTCTGTGGTAGAGAATTCCACAGGTTCACCACTCTCTGGGTGAAGAAGTTTCTCCTCATCTCGGTCCTAAATGGCTTATCCCTTATCCATAGACTGTGACCCCTGGTTCTCGACTTCCCCAACATTGGGAACATTCTTCCTGCATCTAACCTGTCTAAACCCGTCAGAATTTAAACGTTTCTATGAGATCCCCTCTCATTCTTCTGAACTCCAGTGAATACAAGCCCAGTTGATCCAGTCTTTCTTGATGTGTCAGTCCCGCCATCCCGGGAATCAGTCTGGTGAATCTTCGCTGCACTCCCTCAATAGCAAGAATGTCCTTCCTCATGTTAGGAGACCAAAACTGTACACAATACTCCAGGTGTGGCCTCACGAAGGCCTTGTACAACTGTAGTAACACCTCCCTGCCCCTGTACTCAAATCCCCTCGCTATGAAGTCCAACATGCCATTTGCTTTTAACCGCCTGCTGTACCTGCATGCCAAACTTCAATGACTGATGTACCATGACACCCAGGTCTCGTTGCACCTCTAATTTTCATAATCTGTCACCATTCAGATAATAGTCTGTGTCTCTATTTTTACGACCAAAGTGGATAAGCTCACATTTATTCACATTGTTGAGGGTGGTGCGGAGTAACCGCCACCAGACATCATCACAGCGCAACGTCACCACGGCTTTCCCCTTCACTAAAAGAGAAGAGCCTTTGCAATTAAAACTTCGGCCCACTGCACCACGAGGGGAAATTTCGGCCGGTCCAACGGCCTAGAACCCAAGAGTGGGTGCCAGACTGCCTGTTGGTGGCCCAGCCGAACCTGGAGGCATAATTGTCGGGATGACATGGTAGCTGAAAAAATAATCATGGCGGCATCCCCATTAACGGAAGCTGCACCGCCATTGCAGAAGATTACAGCCTCACAGGACCATCGGGAAAAAACAGGTTTTGGCACGGCTGGGCAGGCCAAAGATTTTCAGAGGGGAATGTTGCCATTAGAGACAGGGGCTGGGGGGCTGGAGTAGGCCGGCGATGCATATGGTGATGACGCATTTAACATGGATCCTCAGCATGCATCGAAGGAGGATTGCAATATTATGGTCAGTACCGACGCAATTTCCATCTTTACTTCCATCAGAATCATAGAATGCATCCCATCCGGTGCTGGTGACTTATCTACTTTTAAGTACAGCCAGATTTTCTATTACCCCGCTCTTGTCAATTTTTATCCCATTCAGTATCTCAACTACCTCCACTTTCACTGTGACCTTGGCAGCATCTTCTTTCTTGTTGAAGGCAGAACCAAAGTACTCAGTTAATACCTCAGCCATATCCTATGCCTCCATGCGTAGGTCTCTTTGAGGTCCCTAATTGGTCCCATTTTACAAACGGTTTACTATTTATATGCCTATAGAATACATTGCGATTCAATTTTACGTTAGATAAATTTTATGGAATCGAATTTGAACAGAACCAGAACCATAAGCTCACACAGGTGAGATGGACCAGAGTTAGACAGACATCACGTGGGGCCCAAGACTTCCAGATTGAGGGGCTGAGGGTTACCAAATATCACAAATCAGATATTCCAGCTCAATTTTTGTACAGTACTGAGGCGATATAACATGTACAATGTGAGTAACAGGAAGTGGGGGACGAAATGGAAATTGCCATGTGTAAGGAATTTGAGCATTTTCTCGTCTCTCTCTGCCTGTGTATGGCAAGTTAAGTCCTTGTGTCAAACTAGCTGAGCATGCATGTTATTGTTTGGAAAATAACAGCTGTAGGAGCCTGACACTTACCGATAACAGATGGGTAACAACGTAGTCTCATGGCCAAGTCCAGAATGTACGCAATTAGACCCCGGCATATTGGATGTAATTATCCGATGAAATGTCAGTGTTTTGGAGCTCTCGGACAGTCTGTATCACCCCTTTACCAATGGAAGCTGGGATCTGATCAACTCACGATACAAGATGGTCAGGTTCAATAATGGATTATTGTTATCATACTAATGTTAATATTAGCTTCAATAAACTTAATCTTTGTACAGTACCTCGCCGGTCAGAATCTGGCTTTTGCACAGAATTAAAGTGCTGACATTCTGGCGTACTCTCATGGCCAAGTTGCATGGGCAGAGAATGGTTTAAGCTCCTGTGCAATGCTTTTGTTGTTGTTAGTATCGATGTAAAAGGATATTATAGACCGGGAAAAAAATCCATATATTGATGGGCCAGTAACAAGGGAGTGTTGGGGTGGACCAAATATGGTTACCAAGTCATGTACGGTTAGCCCGCTATGTGGTCCGGTTGAGACGATGAGAGAAAAAGACCCAGAAGAAATTAAGCATTCAGTGTGCGCGCTGGTAGAAAAAATTAACAAATGTGCTCCGAATTAAATAGTGATTCATGCACTAGTTGGTAAGAACATAAGAACATAAGAATTAGGAACAGGAGTAGGCCATCAAGCCCCTCGAGCCTGCTCCACCATTCAACAAGATCATGGCTGATCTGGCCATGGACTCAGCTCCACTTACCCGCCCGCTCCCCGTAACCCTGAATTCCCTTATTGGTTAAAAATCTATCTATCTGTAATTTGAATACATTCAATGAGCTAGCCTCAACTGCTTCCTTGGGCAGAGAATTCCACAGATTCACAACCCTCTGGGAGAAGAAATTCCTTCTGAACTCGGTTTTAAATTGACTCCCTCGTATTTTGAGGCTGTGCCCCCTAGTTCTAGTCTCCCCAACCAGTGGAATCAACCTCTCTGCCTCGATATTGTCTATTCCTTTCATTACTTTAAATGATTCTATAAGATCACCCCTCATCCTTCTGAACTCCAACGAGTAAAGACCCAGTCTACTCAATCTATCACCATAAGGTAACCCCCTCATCTCTGGAATCAGCCTAGTGAATCGTCTCTGTATCCCCTCCAAAGCTAGTATATCCTTCCTCAAGTAAGGTGACCAAAACTGCACGCAGTACTCCAGGTGCGGCCTCACCAAAACCCTGTACAGTTGCAGCAGGACCTCCCTGCTTTTGTACTTCAATCCCTCTCGCAATGAAGGCCAACATTCCAGTCACCTTCATGATTACCTGCTGCACCTGCAAACTAAATTTTTGGGATTCATGCACAAGGATCCCCAGGTCCCTCTGCACCGCAGAATGTTGTAATTTCCCCCATTCAAATAATATTCCCTTTTACTGTTTTTTTCCAAGATGGATGACCTCACATTTTCCAACATTGTATTCCATCTGCCAAACCTTAGCCCATTCGCTTAACCTATCTAAATCTTTTTACAGCCTCTCTCTGTCCTCTACACAACCCGCTTTCCCACTAATCTTTGTGTCATCAGCAAATTTTGTTACACTACGCTCTGACCCCTCTTCCAGGTCATCTATGTCTATCGTAAACAGTTGTGGTCAGAGCAACGATCCCTGTGGCACACCACTAGCCGCCGATTTCCATATGTAAAGAGAAAAAGGTTAGTAAAGACAAACGTAGGTCCTCTGCATTCAGAATCAGGGGAAGTCATAACGGGGAACAAAGAAATGGCGGACCAATTGAACAAGTACTTTGGTTCGGTATTCACGAAGGAGGACACGAACAACCTTCCGGTTATAAAAGGGGTCGGGGGGTCTAGTAAGGAGGAGGAACTGAGGGAAATCCTTATTAGCCGGGAAATTGTGTTGGTGAAATTGATGGGATTGAAGGCCGATAACTCCCCAGGGCCTGATGGACTGCATCCCAGAGTACTTAAGGAGGTGGCCTTGAAAATAGTGGATGCGTTGACAGTCATTTTCCAACATTCCATTGACTCTGGATCAGTTCCTATGGAGTGGAGGGTAGCCAATGTAACCCCACTTTTTAAAAAAGGAGGGAGAGAGAAAACAGGGAATTATAGACCGGTCAGCCTGACATCGGTAGTGGGTAAAATGATGGAATCAATTATTAAGGATTTCATAGCAGTGCATTTGGAAAGAGGTGACATGATAGGTCCAAGTCAGCATGGATTTGTGAAAGGGAAATCATGCTTGATAAATCTTCTGGAATTTTTTGAGGATGTTTCCAGTAGAGTGGATAAGGGAGAACCAGTTGATGTGGTATATTTGGACTTTCAGAACGCGTTCGACAAGGTCCCACACAAGAGATTGATGTGCAAAGTTAGAGCACATCGGATTGGGGGTAGTGTACTGACATGGATTGAGAACTGGGTGTCAGACAGGATGCAAAGAGTAGGAGTAAATGGGTACTTTTCAGAATGGCAGGCAGTGACTAGTGGGGTACCGCAAGGTTCTGTGCTGGGGCCCCAGCTGTTTACACTGTACATTAATGATTTAGATGAGGGGATTAAATGTAGTATCTCCAAATTTGCGGATGACACTAAGTTGGGTGGCAGTGTGAGCTGCGAGGAGGATGCTGTGAGGCTGCAGAGCGACTTGGATAGGTTAGGTGAGTGGGCAAATGCATGGCAGATGAAGTATAATGTGGATAAATGTGAGGTTATCCACTTTGGTGGTAAAAACAGAGACAGACTATTATTTGAATGGTGACAGATTAGGAAAAGTGGAGGTGCAAAGAGACCTGGGTGTCATGATACATCAGTCATTGAAGGTTGGCATGCAGGTGCAGCAGGCGGTTAAGCAAGCAAATGGCATGTTGGCCTTCATAGCAAGGGGATTTGAGTACAGGGGCAGAGAGGTGTTGCTACAGTTGTACAGGGCATTGGTGAGGCCACACCTGGAGTATTGTGTACAGTTTTGGTCTCCTAACCTGAGGAAGGACATTCTTGCTATTGAGGGAGTGCAGCGAAGGTTCACCAGACTGATTCCCGGGATGGCGGGACTGACCTATCAAGAAAGACTGGATCAACTGGGCTTGTATTCACTGGAGTTCAGAAGAATGAGAGGGGACCTCATAGAAACATATAAAATTCTGACGGGGTTAGACAGGTTAGATGCAGGAAGAATGTTCCCAATGTTGGGGAAGTCCAGAACCAGAGGTCACAGTCTAAGGATAAGGGGTAAGCCATTTAGGACCGAGATGCGGAGGAACTTCTTCACCCAGAGAGTGGTGAACCTGTGGAATTCTCTACCACAGAAAGTTGTTGAGGCCAATTCACTAAATACATTCAAAAAGGAGTTAGATGAGGTCCTTACTACTAGGGGGATCAAGGGGTATGGCGAGAAAGCAGGAATGGGGTACTGAAGTTGAATGTTCAGCCATGAACTCATTGAATGGCGGTGCAGGCTAGAAGGGCCGAATGGCCTACTCCTGCACCTATTTTCTATGTTTCTATGTTTCTATCCCGAAAAGGACCCATTTATCCCGACTCTCTGCTTTCTGTTAGCCAGCCAATTCTCGATCTATGCTAATACATTTCCTCTGACTCCACGTACCTTTATCTTCTGCAGTAACCTTTTGTGTGGCACCTTATCGAATGCCTTTTGGAAATCTAAATACACCACATCCATCGGTACACCTCTATCCACCATGCTCGTTATATCCTCAAATAATTCTAGTAAATTAGTTAAACATGATTTCCCCTTCATGAATCCATGTTGCGTCTGCTTTTTTGCACTATTCCTATCTAGATGTCCCGCTATTTCTTCCTTAATGATAGCTTCAAGCATTTTCCCCACTACATGATTTTACAGATGTTAAACTAATCGGCCTGTAGTTACCTGCCTTTTGTCTGCCGCCTTTTTTAAACAGAGGCGTTACATTAGCTGCTTTCCAATCCGATGGTACCTCACCAGAGTTCAATGTATTTTGGTAGATTATAACGAATGCATCTGCTTTAACTTCCGCCATCTCTTTTAATACCCTGGGATGCATTTCATCAGGACCAGGGGACTTATCTACCTTCAGTCTCATTAGCCTGTCCAGCACTACCCCCCTAGTGATAGTGATTGTCTCAAGGTCCTCCCTTCCCACATTCCCATGACCTGCAATTTTTGGCATGGTTTTTGTCTCTTCCACTGTGAAGACCGAAGCAAAATAATTGTTTAAGTTCTCAGCCATTTCCACATTTACCATTATGAAATCCCTCTTTTCATCTTCTAAGGGACCAACATTTACTTTAGTCACTCTCTTCCGTTTTATATATCGGTAAAAGCTTTTACTATCTGTTTTTATGTTTTGCGCAAGTTTACTTTCGTAATCTATCTTTCCTTTCTTTATTGCTTTCTTAGTCATTCTTTGCTGAGGTTTCAAATTTTCCTAATCTTCTAGTTTCCCACTAACCTTGGCCACCTGAAACGCATTGGTTTTTAATTTGATACTCTCCTTTATTTCCTTGATTATCCACAGATGGTTATCCCTTCTCTTACTGCCCTTCTTTTTCATTGGAATATAGTTTTGTTAAGTACTATGAAAGAGCTCCTTAAAAGTGCTCCATTGTTTCTCAATTCTGCCACCGTTTAGTCTGTGTTCCCAGTCTACTTTAGCCAACTCTGCCCTCATCCCACTGTAGTCCCCTTTGTTTAAGCATAGTACACTCGTTTGAGACACTAATTCCTCACCCTCAATCTGTATTACAAATTCAACCATACTGTGATCACTCATTCCGAGAGGATCTTTTACTAGGAGATCGTTTATTGTTCCTGTCTCATTACACAGGACCAGATCTAAGATAGCTTGCTCCCTTGTAGGTTCTGTAACAAACTGTTCTAAGAAACAATCCCGTATGCATTCTATGAATTCCTCCTCAAGGCTACCCCGTGTGATTTGCTTTGACCAATCGATATGAAGATTAAAATCCCCCATGGTTACTGCCGTTCCTTTTTCACATACCTCCATTATTCCCTTGATTATTGTCCACCCCACCGTGAAGTTATTATTTGTGGCCTATAAACTACGCCCACCAGTGACTTTTCCTCTTACTATCTCTTATCTCCACCCACAATGATTCAACATTTTGTTCATTAGAGCCAATATTGTCTCTCACAACTGCCCTCATATCATCCTTTATTAACAGAGCTACCCCACCTCCTTTCGCTTCTTGTCTATCGTTCCAAATTGTCAGGCACCCCTGTATGTTTAATTCCCAGTATTGGCCACCCTGTAACCACGTTTCTGTAATGGCCACCAAATCTTACCCATTTGTAATGATTTGTGCCGTCAACTGATTTACTTTATTTCGAATGCTGTGCACGTTTATGTAGAGTGTTTTAATACTAGTTTTTAAAACATGATTTATAGTTTTGACCCCTCCTGCAGCCCCTTTATATTCATACATATTGTCCCTTCCTATCACCTTGTGGTTTACACTTACCCCAGTGCTACTCTGCTCTGTTGCCTCCTGGCTTTTGCATTCTTTCTTGGGGTCCTGTTCATCTGAGCTCTCATCCACTCTAACTAGCTCAGATACCTCTCCTGGGTTCAGAATACTCCTCGCATTGAGGCACAGAGCTTTCAGGCTTGCTTTTTTATTGCACTTTGACCCTTTAGAATTTTGCTGTACAGTGGCCCTTTTTGTTTTTTGCCTTGGGTTTCTCTGCCCTCCACTTTTACTCATCTCCTTTCAGTCTTTTGCTTTTGTCTCCATTTTGTTTCTCTCTGTCTCCCTGCATTGGTTCCCATCCCCCTGCCATATTAGTTTAACCCATCCCCAACAGCACGTGCAAACACTTCCCCTAGGACATTGGTTCCGGTCCTGCCGAGGAATGCAATACCTGAAAGAAACTGGAGGGTCGAATTCAACAACTGGTTAAAGATTAGAGAATGGGGAGGCTTACTGGAAGGCAGTTGCAACTCTGATCCAAGCACAGGAACTAGCTAGGCTGCGACAACATCTGAAGCATTCAGAAAGGAAACTAAGAGGTATGGGAGAAGATTAGGCCATTGCAGAAATAGGTGACTAAACACAGGCAGTGTGAGCATGTAGTACAGGACTCGCCGATACACCTACACACTAATATGGCCAGTAAGACTCACAAACTGAGAGCAGTGAAAGAGGAACACGAGTATTTAAGATTCAGGGTGGACAAACCAAAGAGCAAGTTGTACGAGCTGGTCGTTTCCATTCGTATCATGGCAGATAGGATAAAGAAGGATCAGGAACTGCCAGGGGGCGATCTTGCCACGCTGCCAGCCGACAGATTATGGACCATTTAAGGAAGTAATAAAATCTACCAGGACATGGACTGTGAGACTGAGACCCTGAATCAGTTCAGAATGGAATTAAGTAGCGAACATCCCATATTGAAAGTTGGTTTAAATGAAAAAGAATAAATGAGTTTATAATGGAACAAAGAATGAGAAGAGGAAGATCCAGGCTCTGTTCTACAGAAGTTTTTTTTTAGTGTGCTGCCTCCTTAAAAGTCCTGCGTGACAGGGAACAGAGTGAACGGTTGTTTTTCGGAATGGAGGAAGGTAAACAGTGGTGTTGCCCAGAGGCTGATTCTAGGATCACTGCTTTTCTTGATATATATTATTGACTTGGACGTGGGTGTACTGGGCAAAATTTCAAAATTTGCAGATGAGACAAAACTTGCAAGTATACTGAACGGTGAGGAGGAGCGTGCAGACGTCGGCAAGATGTGGACAGGCTAAAGAAT
Source organism: Pristiophorus japonicus (assembly GCF_044704955.1). Taxonomy (NCBI): domain Eukaryota; kingdom Metazoa; phylum Chordata; class Chondrichthyes; family Pristiophoridae; genus Pristiophorus; species Pristiophorus japonicus. The sequence continues at coordinate 227,490,222 of NC_091985.1, forward strand.
TGAACAGACATGTGGCAGATTAAATTTGACACAGAAAAGTGCGAAGTGATGCATTTTGTGAGAAAGAAGTAGGAGAGGATATATAATCTAAATGGTACAATCCTAAAGGGGTGCATGAATAGAAAGAACTGCGGGTATGTGTACATAAATAATTGAAGGTGGAATGGCAGATTAAGAAAGCAGTTAAAAGGTTTACCGGATCCTGGGCTTCATAAATAGTATAGAGTACAAAAGTGTGGGAATTATGATGGACCTATGTAAAACATTGGTTGACCCCAATTGGAGTACCGCATCGAATTCAGGGCACCAATTCAGGGCACCACACTTTAGGAAAGCTGTGAAGGTTTTAGAGTAGATGCACAAAAGATTTATGAGAATTATTCCAGAAATGATGGAATTCAGTTACTTGGAGAAGTTGGGGTTGTTTTCTTTGGAGCAGAGACGATTAAGAAAGGATTTGATATAAGTATTCAAAATCCTGAGCCGTCTGGACAGAGAAGATAGAAACTATTCCAACTGGGAGAAGTGTCAGCAACGAGAGGACAGAGATTTAAGGTGATTGGCAAAAGAACCAAAGGTGATGTAAGAAAAACTTTCTTTTGCAGTGAATGGTTAAGATCTGGAATGCACTACCTGAAAGGGTGGTGGACGTGGATTAAATGTTATCTTTCAAAATGGAGTTGGATAAGTATCTGAAGGAAAAAATGCAGGGCTACGGGGAAAGTGCTGGGGAGTGGAACTAGCTGAGAGTTGGTACGGGCCGAATGGCCTTCTTCCATGCTGTAACCATTCTATGATTCTATGATTCTGTAACTGGTTCTATCCAGTTCAAATACCTGTGGTTATATTTCTCTTTCATTGACTGTGGCTCCGCCCTCTTCTTTTCTATCTGTATCTTGGTTAGTTATTTGGATTTTTTAAGATCAACTGAACTATGTATTTTTTAACATTAACTGAACTATGGAAATGGGGAAAAGACAGATTTGTTGTGGTCACTGTGAACTTCTGGTTATTGTAAGTCCTTCTGTGCATGAGATTATCATATAAAAATTGTACTTTTTGAATTGATGACCCACGCCAAGGACTCAACGATTTGAGGTGATTCTGATTGTTGACTTGTTGTGTTTGTATTGGAATATGACAGCTGTAGGCAAACTGACAGCACTCTTTGATTCTGAGATTGACGGTGGTCACAACAAGGTGACCGGGAGAGGATATAATGGTTAAATGTCACAGCCTGGTTACAGAACTGGACTTAAGATATTTCCTCTCACAGGCTCGGCATTAACCTATTCAGAGTCTGATAAAAGTTGAATGAAACTTACACCAGACAAACAAATGAGTCGAGACATGTATGTGAAGCTAATAAGATTTAAACCTTGGATAACACCATAAGGGGTCACCAGAGGATGTTGGAGATTAGGACTGAGAAGTAGTAAACGAAACAATTTTCTTGGATGAATCTGTACTTTAAAAACTCTAACATTAAATGAGTGACAGTGCATATGAAACAACGTAATGCTGACAATGAAAAGGGCAAATCTACCCATGGGATTCGAATGGTCTGATGGGAAACACGGGCCCCGACTGAGGTCCCATTTGCTGCAGCACACCATTTGTGGTGGAGATTGTGATTGATAATATTTCTGGGGTCGGGAGATTTAACTTCCTGTTACCAACACCGTCCTTGGACTGAGCACCTGGCTCGAGCCTCGCTTCTCCTCCTGTACTTCTATTCGGTACATCCCCGTATCTGCTTTGGGCATTTCGTGCATTGTCAGGTGCAACATTGGTGAGTCCGTACATATCCTCCTCTTATATTTAATTCCTTTCATAATCGGGGCTGGAATCCTAATTATGGGTTCCTGAGCGGTTACTGTAGATCAGGGGAGCGGATCTGAGGCAGTCAGCGGGAGAGATGCAGAATATTGGAACAGCCCCAAAGCAACTATGAGAGATCCCAGTCCTGCAATACTAGAATACGAGGCGAGTCAGTAGGAGTTGGAACTTACCGTTTAGAAATAGAACTGGGTAAACATGACATTGTTTGGGGAAATTTCTGATGATCGAGTTCACCCCACAGAGCTGCAGCCGCAGGAGTGAAATTGCAGTATACTCTGATGGTTCTGAGGGCTGCAATGGGAGACACATCGGATTCTATTCGCCAAATAGGTAGATACAGTGCCTCTAAAATAATTTGGGTTCAGGCCTGTCGAATCAGACATGGCGACAGATATGTGCACATGCTAAAATCAAATGTAAGCTTTAATCTGACAAACATGAAAATGAACAAAACAGCAACAGTCCCCAACAATAAGATTATTATTTCGCTACATCCCACAATCACATACCCTTACCTTTCCCCACACACCAATCACATCGTGCACTCTCTGTCAGGGGAACTGTGCCAGCTGAGGCTCTTCCATGGAGGGTTCTCGCAATTCACATTCTAGGTGGGAAATCGCTATTTTATTCCTTTTCTTATCATTGTCCCCATAGATATGTGACTGTCAGCATTTCTCACCAGTTGTATCCATTCCGGTTCCCACACTCTAATTCACAGGAAGTGTCAAAACTGATGTTTCTCCTCCTGCAGCCTAACACCTCGGGACTGTTCACCGTTCCTACAACCCCATCGCCCAGCACATACAACAAGTATGTTGCTGGTCATTCGTCTCTCACTGGGAGCTCTGAACTATCTTTCTCAATGTCGTTTATCTTTGGATACCTGCGTGTCTGTTACTAGTGTAGTTCACCATCTATTTTCACACTGGGTCGCCTCATTGTGTCAAGATAATAAACAGGTTCGTTTGCCTCCTGCTTTTCATCTCTCCTTTTGGATGAGAACCCTAATGAACCGAAAGTTCCCCTTTCACACACATTTGCAATAGTGGCTCTTTCTTATAGTCTGCTTCGATATGGAAGTTAGACTATCGTATTAACAGACAGGAGCTGAGAATGAACATGAGCACACTCTCGCAGTTACTTATTAATGAACTATCATGAACCTGCTCTATTTGCGCTACAGGATCCCTGCTAGTGTTGCTGCTGGTGTTGCTGCTGCTGTGGCGAACACTTGAGTAGTCGCTAACTTCTGCAGATTTTATGTCATTTTATTGATATAATTTCCAAACATCTACCATTTTGAGATTACCAGAAAAAAGACATTTTTTATAACGGAAAAAGTTGACATTTCGCTTTAGTAATGATATTAATGTTTGGTTTGACAATGTTTTTTGACATTTTTAATTAATTTGAGAGTTAGTGTCCAGGGAGACTTCAGCACATTCTTCAACTGCTCTCTGAAATTCCTCTGGGTCGCTGCATAAATACACGTGTTTGTGCAGGAACTCAAATACATGAGCAGATATCCACTTTCTGTGGCGATATATCCAGGGTTTGAGTAATCGCCCTGGTAATAAACGGTGCTTGAAAGCCTGGTGGCTGCAAAACTGCCGACAGCGGTTAACCAAAGGAGTATAAAACTGCTCGATATAGTGAACAGTAAAATGATGGATTTCCTTCTGTTCTCCATCTCTGGGTCTATATGATTCTCAGAGCTCGGACTCCGGAGTCCCCTGCGGGCTCTGTTGGCCACTAAAATACGCCTGACGGTCAAGGAATTAAACAGGGCCATGAAAGCAAAGGGAAGCACTGGGACTGATAGAGTCTGGATCCAGCTGTATGCTGACCACGCGGGTAATGTAAACACGTCCACCTTTGTCCGGCAACCCCACTGCACATTGTTAATTATTTTTTCAGCTTCATATGAAAACAAAAGCGGGACGCCCTTTAAATAGGTCAGGGCCGAGACCGTTACTGCAACCGCCGTAGCGGTTCTCTTGGTGCAATACTTCCCTCGAAACTCCTGACAGCAGATCGCCACATATCGGTCAAATGTGAACGAGACGGTAAACCACACTGACATATCCAGGTTGGCAAAGGCCAAGTACAACAGGAACTTACAAACAGCAGTGTAGGAGAGGAATGAAAATGGAAAGTGATAATTGATTATCAAATACACTATTACGTTGAAGGTCATGACCAGTAGATCCGCTGCTGCCATGGCAACCATATAGACAGAGATACACCTGGAAAGACCGCAGCTTCCTCGGGATAGAATCACAATTGTCAATACATTTGCTGTAAGAGAGGGAAGAGGAAAGTTACTGGAGGACCCACACGGCAATGTTCAGCTGTATTGCTACCTAGGGTGATGCACAAGGGCACCTTTTCAATAGCCAGCATTAAAGAGGCTGTTAAAAATGAAGTGAACATTACACAGACAAAATAGACAGATAAAAGACCGTGGCCCTTCCAGCAGAGCCGGCTGGAGATTGCCAAGGAAGCGGAATCGGGAGGGTGGCTGGGAGCAGGGTTAGGAAGCGTAAAGTGAGATGGAGATAGCTTTAATCCGAGTAATTATCGACATTAAGTAAAGTGATCAACATCAATAACTGAGTCAGTATCACAGTAACCAGGCAGACAATATTTAGTGAGCGGCCTCCTGTACAATGGGAAAGAGAACCCGGCGCTCCCGCGGCACGGGGAGGATATTTGAGCATCCACTTCCCACAATTAATCGCCCAGAATAGCGGCTCTCCGGCTGCGCAGACTGGTGAGTGAACCCCTCATATTCACTAATTTATTCCAACGGCTCTGTGATTTTACAGTGAGGATAAATCGGGAAGTGGTACAATATCCAACAGTCAGAGCGTCAACAACTATTATTCAACAGGACACCCTTACTTACCGGGAACGCCAAATGCTGCGAGAAGTGGGTAGTAAATGTCCTTTATCTGAAGAATTGCTGCTTTGCCCATTGTTACGAGAACAACCACATTATCGCCGCACTCCTCGGTTCCCACTGAAGTATATCTTAGATCTGTTAACGCTCTCCTTTTATAGAACAATTGGTGCCCCGGTGAGAAAATCAGGTTACCTAATCATTGGCGTTAGTTATGGTCACTTAACAAATAAAGGGCGATTTTCCACTTCGGTGCACCCGGGAGCGGCAATTGCGAAATTGTGCCCCTCGTTTCATGAAGCTCCGTCCATTAAAATTTCTGAATAACAAGTGATCCCAGAGGTAATGCACTCTGGGCACGACCTTGACTCCCTGAAGCGAACGTCTCTGCTGGATTCTGGGTTAAGTACTTGGGATCGAAAATCTGAAAATCAGTGGAAAATGTTTAACGGTTCAACTATTCACTACTCAGGAATGCATACACTGATATTACAGATGGTGAACCTAATCTAATATTACTAGTGGTGACCCTACTCTAACATTACTAGTGCTGACTCTACTCGAATATTGCGGGGGTGACCCTACTCAATCATTACTGGTGGTGAAACTATTCTAAAATTACTGGTGGTGACGTTATTCTAACATTACTGGTGGTGATTCTACTCGACTATTGCGGGGTGACCCTACTCTACCATTATGGTGGTGACCCTACTCTAATATTAATGGTGGTATTCCTACTCGAATATTACTGGCGGTGACCCTACTCTAACGTTACTGGTGGTGACCCTACTCTAACATTACTGGTGATGATTCTACTCGAATATTTCGGGGATGACCCTCCTCTCCCATTATGATGGTGACCCTACTCCAACATTACTGGTGGTATTCCTACTCGAATATTACTGGCAGTGGCCTCACTCTAACATTACTGGTGATGACCCTACTCTAACAGTACTGGTGTTGATTCAACTTTAACATTACTGGTGGTGACCTTACTCTATGTGTGCAGGAAGAGTGTCCAGCTGCAGTTCCTGACAGGCCACATTGTTGCACTGGAGCTGCGCATGGATTCAATCTGGAGCATCCGCGATGCTGAGGATGTCATGAATAACACGTTCAGTGAGTTGGTCACACCGCAGGTAAAGGTTACGCAGGCAGATAGGGAATGGGTGACCAGCAAGCAGAGCAGTGGAAGGAAGGTAGTGCAGGGGTCCACTGCGGTCATCTCCCTCCAAAATAGATATACCGTTTGGGTACTGCTGGGGGAGATGACTCATCAGGTCAAAGCAGCAGCAGCCAGTTCATGGCACCATGGGTGTGCTCTGCTGCACAGGAGGGCAGGAAAAAGCGTGGGAGAGCTATACTGATAGGGGATTCTATTGTAAGGAGAATAGATAGACGCAATCGAGTCTCCAGGATGGTATGTTGCCTCCCTGGTGCAAGGGTCAAGGATGTCTTGCAGCGGCTGTAGGGCATTCTGGAGGGGGAGGGTGAGCAGACAGTTGTCGTGGTGCATATAGGTACCAATCATATAGGTATAAAACGGGATAAGGTCCTACAAGCTGAATTTAGGGAGCCAGGATTTAAATTAAAAAGTAGGACCTCGAAGGTAGTAATCTCAAGATTGCTGCCAGTGCCACGTGCTAGTCAAAGTAGAAATAGCAGGATAGTTCAGATGAATATGTGGCTTGAGGAATGATGCAAAAGGGAGGGATTCAAATACCTGGGATATTGGAACCAATTCTGGGGGAGGTGGGACCAGAACAAACAAGACAGTCTGCACCTGGGCAGGAGGGAAACAATGTCCCTGGGGGAGTGTTTGCTAGTGCTGTTGGGGAGGGTTTAACTAATATGGCAGGAGGATCAGAATAAAAATAAAACGAATAAAGCCTATGTAATAATATGCGCCTGCTACAGAGGACAGATAAAAGAAATAGATACCCGAACAAAACAAATTCAAGAGTTAGAAGTAAAGATCAATAAGCTGGAAGAAATAAAAGACGAGATGTTGAATGACGAGCTAGGAGAAGCCCATCAAAAGATAATTAAGTTGGGATTTAAAGTGGGGCATAAGAGCAAAAATAGCAGCAGAGTCGAAGGGGGAGGAGACACATCCCTGCGCAGCTCGCGTTATCTTTTAGTTGCAATAAGGGAGGAGGCGCAGGAAGGCTAGGCCCCAACAGGCAATGAAGGGAGCATACTTTTGCAGTATGTGCATGATATCCTTATTGCCTCCAGCACAGAATAACAACACGTACTAGCTTTAACTACAAAGATAGGAGCTCCAGAGAGTGCAGTATTAAAAATAAATCCTAGGAAGGTGCAGGTGGGAAGGAGCGAAGTAACGTATCTAGGATACATAATATCACAAGGGAAGAGACAGATGCCTAAGGACAGAAAGGAAGCAATTCGATCAATGTCCAAGCCAGGAACCATGAAAGGGGTCAGGCAGGTACTAGGGCTATTCAACTACTGCAGAAATGCCGAGATCAGGAAATTGTGATTGTAAGATTAAAACAAGCTCTCATAAGTGCTCCAGTCCTGGGAGTACCCGACCAGAATAGACCCTTCCACATCTATACCCACCACAGTAAAGATCATTATATGGGGACAGGCATAGGCCAGTGGCATAGTAATGTCGGGACACATACCTAGCATACTTTAGTAGAATTGCTTAAAACAGGAAGGTTAAAAACTGTATCCGAGTTGCGAAGGGCTAGGTGGGAAGCAATGCTCTTTGAAACATAGAAACATAGAAACATAGAAAATAGGTGCAGGAGTAGGCCATTCGGCCCTTCGAGCCTGCACCGCCATTCAATGAGTTCATGGCTGAACATGCAACTTCAGTACCCCATTCCTGCTTTCTCACCATACCCCTTGATCCCCCTAGTAGTAAGGACTACATCTAACTCCTTACCCCCCAGCGGGAAGGTAACAATAAAAGACAATTGCAACAACCCTGCAGGATGGGTTATTACACAGGGAAAGGAGCATCAGTGTAGTCCAACAGGAAAAGAAGAGGGAAGTAGTCAGGCTTGTGGTGGCAGACATGGAGCTATATGTAAATTAGTATCGGCGCTATATCAGTGTGACACCACAGATGGGATGGGCCGTGGTTGATAGCAGCGGACAGGTCAAAAAGGAAGGATGCTTAGAAGGGGGTCTATCAGCCCAAGTGGCTGAATTAGTGCCTCTCACTGAGGCTTTGAGGCTGGCTAGGGGAAAAAGAGTAAACATCTATACAGACAGTTGATATGCTTTTCGAGGAAAGCAAGATTACGTGATAGCCTGGAGCAGACGGGGATACATGTCCTCAGGAGGAGGGCTGATTAACCATGAGGAGATTGTTAAAAAAAAGTAGTGGAAACCTCCCTCCTACCCTAGGTGTGTGCGATAATAAAGGTCAAAGCACACATAAAAATTATCGATCAACATCAACAGGGAAATGCGTGGGCAGATAAGGCAGACAAGCGAGTGCCAGAGACAGGTACATTTGCCTGGGGAGCCCAGGTCGGAGCATGTACAATCGGGCCTGAGGAAGTAAACATCCTTACGGTACAGAGAGAAGCCACACCACAGGAAAAGGAGGGGTGGAAGTAGAGAGGGGCGCAACAAGGGACTGACGAGATATGGAGGAAAGATGGGAATGTGGAGGCCCAGAATGCATCCACAGGAGCCTACTAAATTTATACCACGAGTATGTCCATACAGTAAGAATCAAGATCATAAGCTCGATGTCCAAAGCTGGTGGAGGAAGGAAATTGATAAAGATATAGAGCATCACTGTAGTCGATGCGTGACATGCACAATATACAACTCAGGGGGGAAAGTAAAGGTCTGAATGGGACATCAGCCTCGACCGAAAGAACCCTGGGAAAACTTGCAGATAGATTTTACTGGATCGTTACCCAGCAACAAGGGGAAGACATTAATGCCTAGTTATAATATCCCGATGGGGAATGCCACTGTAGCTAGACTCAGATCAAGGTTCACACTTCACAGATAAGATAATTAAACAGGCCTGCGCTTTACTAGGGATCAGACAAAAATGAGACTGCCAGAAGTCTTGGTTACAGGAAGTGAGGAAGACGGACCTTATAAAGAAAGAATATAGAGGTTTGTGATGGAACTCTTTAAGCAGTTACATAATGTAAAGGCACAGGCTAGAGATCAGCAAATAATCAAGGACTTAGAGAATGATCACTAAGGAACAGAATGTCCAAATACCCCAAATAGTTAGTCAGGTTATAACCCCAGAGAGGTCCATGCTTGCACCCAAATGGACCGGACCCTTTCAGGTAATAATGGTAAGTTATGGTAGTTATAAGGGGTATCGGCAAGTTGAAACATTGGACCCAGTTGAAAAAGCATAATCACTACATTAACCAGTGACGACCGGAAAATATTGTTTTTTTGCAGCACTCTAGTGCTCGTGGAAACAACATGGGATAACGCAGCCTCATATCAAGGATAACAGGTTGAGGGATGGCAAGGCCTGTAATTCAGGGATTCGGGCGACATTAGTTTAATAAAGTATCAAAAACAATGATGGTGACAGACGGAGCAACAGTAGACTTAAGTAACGGGTATCAAACAACGTAACAAGGAAAGGAAACAACATTGGGGATGGGCCAGTAATAATTAGTGGAAATAAGATCACGGTGTGTTTTATAATCAGGAGGATCAGAGATACTGCACCCGGAGGAAGGGGCGCAGATTTCACTCAACATCTATGAAAGGTTGTGGAGGGGTATCTCCCGAGATAGACCCAGCAACACGGCCCCACTTCAGCATCAGTGAGCGCTACCAGGGCCCCGACCACCACACCCCCAGCGCCACAAACGTGTCCAATTATGAATTCTGGGGCAAAAGGAGGATTGATAAGGCAGACCAAGGATAAGATACAGTTCAGGATACGTCAGCGAAGAACTACTGTATTCCTAAATTTAAATACTATAATCATCCCCAACTTCTGCGGGTTAAGCACCATAAGTCTGTATAGAAAACTGATCCTGCGGGCACTTAAAGGCCCTGAATCAAAAACCATGACGTTTAACGTGGAATGAGGGCCAGGTAAAAAGCGGGACCAGGGAAAAAGAGCGATACTAGAAATGGTAGGTGCATGATTCGTGGCAGGAGTTGCGATGGTAAACATTATAGACCTGCATACGATAGATGATCGAGTTAACGCCCAAACACGAACCTTTCAGGGATTGCTGGAAAAGGATGAGGATACCGAAAATGTACAGGCACAATTGGGTAATGGCACGGAAAGGAAATTATTACAAGTGGCCCACACATTGCGAGACCACTCCAGAATTATAAATTCGATAAATAGAGCAGAATGAAACCATACAAACAGAACTAGTATGTACAGGATACGAAGCATTGTTGCTCAGTGGAATACAACATAACCTAGAGCAGCTTCCGAATGTAAAGGTGATGGATTGAATAACACTTGATGTGTTTACCAACTGGACCTTGTAGAAAAACATGACTCATGCCTGCGAGGTGCGGAGACACAGTCATGCTTGGGTCGCAAAGGCCAGATGTGTAACCGGACATTTAACAATAATAGGTTTTGTATTATCTATACCACAGTATGATGTGACAAAGGGAGATCCTCTATACCAAACAAACAATGTAGGAGAAATAAGAAATCAAACTCGAGTGCGGTACCATGACAATCCAGAAATGTAACTGAAGAGAACAACAGTACTAAGAGTCTCAGCATAGATAATTGTTGTTATAAAAACAACCAAGTTGCTTTATGTTGAGATAAACTACGAATGATCAAAGATGAGCTATGGATATTGACTTCTGCTTTACTCCGCTTGGTGAGACAGGTATTAACGGGTTTATTATAACCCTGAACTAAAGCAGAATCCATCGATGGGACGATGATGGACATTACCCGAGGAGGTTATGAGAAGGCTATCGGGCCACAAGGAAAACCCATACTCGAACTGAAAGAGGAACAAACTCGACTGAATTGGACACCATTCGACAACATAGAGGATACCCCAGGCGGGGAAGAAATTTGGCAGAATAGAGAAAACCCCAAGTGGAGGAAAGATAGAAAAAACAGAGAATACAGCAGGCGGGACACAATTCGAACACAGAGAAAATGTTGGCAAGAAAGGACTTATACTTGAACTATGCTGGACTTAATGTACAAGTGCATCCGTGGATATGGATAGTGTCACATATACTGATTCTAGTGCAAGGGGTCATCTTGGGCATCCTACCATTGTCAGCTTGTAAGAAGTGTGACTTATGTAAGAGACAGGCCGTAGCTCGTGCTATATTTAATAAAACATTGAATTAAGGAAATGAGACAGTCTGGCATAACAATTTACAATATTCTTGAACAGAAAGCCAAATGGAAGGCCCTGCACCTCGGGAAGTAGTTCTAGAAACATAGAAAATAGGTGTAAGCCATTCGGTCCTTTGAACCTGCACCAGCATTCAATAAGATCATGGCTGATCATACCCTCAGTACTCCTTGCCTGCTTTCTCTCCAGACACCTTGATCCCCTTAGCCGTAAGGGCCATATCAAACTCCTTTGTGAATATATCGAATGAACTAGCATCAACAACTCTCTGCGCAGGGAATCCCACAGGTTAACAACTCTCTGAGTGAAGATGTTTCTCCGCATTCCAGTCCTAAATGGCCTATCCCTTATCCTAAGACTGCATCCCCTGGTTCTGGACTTGCCCAACATCGGGAATATTCTACCCGCATCTAACCTGTCCCGTCCCGTCAGAATCTTATATGTTTCTATGAGATCCCCTCTCATCTTTCTAAACTCCAATGTATAAAGGCCCAGTCGATCCAGTCTCTCCTCATATGTCAGTCCTGCCATCCCGGGAATCATTCTGGTGAACCTTCGCTGCACTCCATCAATAGCAAGAACGTCATTATTCGGATTAGGAGACCAAAACTGAACACAATATTCCAGGTGAGGCCTCACCAAGGCCCTGTACAACTGCAGTAAGACCTCCCTGCAGCTATATTAAAATCCCCTAACCATGAAGGCAAACATACCATTTGCCTTCTTCACCGCCTGCTGTACCTGTATGCCAACTTTCAATGACTGATGAACCATGACACCCAGGTCTCGTTGCACCTTCCCTATTCCTAATCTGCCACAATTCAGATAATATTCTGTCTTCACGTTTTTGCCCCAAAGGTGGAGAACCTCACATGTATCCACATTATACTGCATCTGCCATTCATTTGCCCACTCACCTAACCTGTCCAAGTCATCCTGAAGCCTCCTAGCGTCACACTCACAGCTCACACCATCACCCAGTTTAGTGTCATTTGAAAATTTGGAGATATTACACACAATTCCTTCATCTAAATCATTGATGTATATCGTAAAGAGCTGGGGTACCAGTACTGAGTGCTGCGGCACTCCACTAGTCAATGCCTGTCATTCTGAAAAGGACCCGTTTATCCCGACTCTCTGCTTCCTGTCTGCCAATCAGTTCTCTATCCACGTCAGTATATTACCCCCAATACAATGTGCTTTGATTTTGCACACCAATCCCTTGTGTGGCACCTTGTCAAAAGCCTTTTGAAAATCCAAATATACTATGTCCACTAGTTTTCCCTTGTCCACTCTAGTAGTTACATCCTCAAAAAGTTCCAGAAGATTTGTAAAGCATGATTTCCCTTTCGTAAATCCATGCTGACTTGGACCGATCCTGTCACTGCTTCTCAAATGCGCTGCTATTTCATCCTTAATGATTGATTCCAATATTTTCCCACTACTGATGTCAGGCTCACCGATGAATAATTACCCGCTTTCTCTCTCCTTCCCTTTTTAAAAAGAGGTGTTACATTAGCTACCCTCCAGTCCATAGGAAGTGATGCAGAGTCGATAGAGTGTTGGAAAATGATCACCAATGCATCCACTATGTCTAGGTCCACTTCCTTAAGTACTGTGGGATGCAGACTATCAGGCCCTGGGAATTGATCGGCCTTCAATCCCATCAATTTCCCAAACACAATTTCCTGCCTAATAAGGATATTCTTCAGTTCCTCCTTCCCACTAGGCCTTCGGTCCCCTAGTACCTCCGGAAGGTTATTTGTGTCTTCCTTCGTGAAGACAGAACCAAAGTATTTGTTCAATTGGTCTGCCATTTCTTTGTTCCCCTTTATAAATTCACCTGAATCCGATGGCAAAGAACCTACGTTTATCATCACTAATCTTTTTCTCTTCACATATCTATAGAAGCTTTTGCAGTCAGTTTTTATGTTCCCGGCAAGCTTCATCACGTCCTCTACTTCCCACTCTTAGTTAAACCCTTTGTCCTCCTCTGGTGAATTCTAACTTTCTTACAGTCCTCAGGTTTGTTGATTTTTCTGGCCAATTTATATGCCTCTTCCTTGGATTTAACACTTTCCTTAATTTCCCTTGTTAGCCACGGTTGAGCCACCTTCCCCGTTTTATTTTTTACTCCAGACAGGGATTGCTGAAGTTCATCCATGTAATTTTTAAATGTTTGCCATTGCCTATCCACCGTCAACCCTTTAAGTATAATTTGCCAGTCTAATCTAGCCAATTCACGCCTCAAACCATCGAAGTTACCTTTCCTTAAGTTGAGGACTCTAGTTTCTGAATTAACTGTGTCACTCTACATCTACCATGTTATGTTCAATCTTCCCCATCGGGCCTCGCACAACAAGATGGCTAATTAGTCCTTTTTCATTACACATCACCCAGTCTAGGATGGCCAGCTCCCTCGTTGGTTCCTCGACCTGTTGGTCTAGAAAAGCATCCCTAATGCACTCCAGGAAATCCTCCTCCACTGCATTGCTACCAGTTTGGTTAGCCCAATCAATATGTAGATTAAAGTCACCCATGATAACTGCTGTACCTTTATTGCATGCATCCCTTATTTCTTGTTTGATGCTGTCCCCAACCTTACTACTACTGTTTGGTGGTCTGTTCGCAAATCCCACTAGCGTTTCCTGCCCCTTGGTATTCCGTAGCTCCACCCATACCGATTCCACATCATCCAAGCAAATGTCCTTTCTCACTGTTGCACTAATTTCCTCTTTAACCAGCAATGCCACCCCGCCTCCTGTTCCTTTCTGTCTATCCTTCCTAAATGTTGAGTACCCCTGGATGTTGAGTTCCCAGCCTTGGTCCCCCTGGAGCCAGTTTAACTCCTCCCCAATAGCACTAGCAAACACTCCCCCTAGGACATTGGTTCCGGTCGTGCCCAGGTGCAGACCATCCGGTTTGTACTGGTCCCAACTCCCCCAGAACCGGTTCCAATGTCCCAGGAATTTGAAACCCTCCCTTTTGCACCACTCCTCAAGCCACGTATTCTTCTGAGCTATCCTACGATTCCTGCTCTGACTCGCACGTGGCACTGGTAGCAATCCTGGGGTTACTACTTTTGAGGTCCTACTTTTTAATTTAGCTCCTAGCTGCCTAAATTCGTCTCGTTGGACTTCATCCCGCTTTTTACCTATGTCGTTGGTACATATATGCACCACGACAACTGGCTTTTCACCCTCCCTTTTCAGAATGCCCTGCACCCGCTCCAAGACATCCTTGACCATTGTTCCAGGGAGGTAACATACCATTCGTGGAGTCTCGGCTGTGGCCGCAGAAACGTCTATTTAATCCCCTTACAATTGAATCACCCATCACTATAGCTCTCCCACTCTTTTTCCTGACCTCCTGTGCAGCAGAGCCATCCGCGATGCCATGAACTTGGCTGCTGCTGCCCTCCCCGATGAGTCATTCCCCTCAACAATACCCAAAGTGATGTATCTGTTTTGCAGGGGGATGACCGCAGCGACCTCTGCACTACCTTCCTTGCACTGCTCTTCCTGTTGGTCATCCATTCCTTTTCTGGCTGTGTACCCGTTACCTGCGGTGAGACCAACTAACTAAACGTGCTATTCAAGTCATTCTTAGCATCGTGGATGCTCCAGAGTGAATCCACCTGCAGCGCTAGTGCCCCAACGTGGTCCGTCAGGAGCTGCAGGCAGATGCACTTCCCGCACATGTAGTCTTCAGGGACACTGGAAGCATCCCTGATTTCCCACATAGTACAGGAGGAGCATAATACATGTCCGAGCTATCCTGCCATGACTTAACCCTTAGATAAACTTAAATTGGCAACAACAATGTAAAGGTTACTTACTGATCTAGAAAAGAAAAAGAGAAACTACTTACCAATCATTGACCGATCACTTAACCGCTTGGCTGCGACGTCACCTTTCAATTTCTTCCAGTTCTTTTTTTCCTCCCTGCTGCAGTTGCACTAGCTGGCCTTTATAGGCCTCCCATGCTGCTGCTCCGCCTCTCGAACTGCCGCCGATCCCCGGACTCCCGCTGGGCCTTTATAGGCCTCATTCGCGCAGCTGCTCTGCCTCCCGAACTGCCTACCACAAGAGAAAGGACAACCCTGGAAGCTCACCTATGAGAAAGTAATTTGGAAATGGCCTATCTTGGGCATATAGCCAAGGGCCATTAGGAGGGAATTGTAAGGGATAAATTGTAGCAGACAGAAAGATGGTCAGAACACAATGCTGATCGTGGTGAACTAATTGGGATTCGGGGGTCTGAGAAATTACCTATGTATGTAACACTTGCTTATGTAGGTATAGCACACTTATAACGCGTTAAAACTGTACCCTTAACCTTAGGAGCACTTACAAGTCAGCAGTTACAATTTTGATTAGAAGTCTCTGAGGAAGAGATAAGACAGTCAGTATTTTGAGAACAGTTATTTTAGGCGACGTGCAGACTGTGGCAGAGGGCAAATAATGGAACAACACAATGATGGGAGATGGACAATTCCATATACCACTCAGAGCCAGTCTGATAAGAGTCGACAAATGAATGTAACTCCGCTGATAGCAACAGATCTATCGATTATACTCAAAACCTCATGTATTTTGAAGGTTCCACGACTGAACCTTCCCTTGCATTGCTCGAAATAAAGCGGGTTGAACCTGAAGTTTTGTTTTTTACTTCAGTGGTCATTATACGGAGGGCAACGGGCGAGGTGTCGATTATCTATATCAAGTCGACCGCCCCGAGGAAGGGAAGCCTTCATTTTTACCCCTTACACTGTTGCACATTAATCCAAATAATAATAGAAAAATACCAGCAACATTGAATCAGCTTCAAATTGTCCATCGCTGATCTCGCCTGATTGTGTGAGAAACACCAAGGAATGGGAATGGACACTCAATGGGAAGGAGCTGAAGGGTGTGGATGGAGTATGAACGATAGGGATACACATACTAAATTCATAGAAATTGTGTTTGCAGATGTATAATTCCATGATAAAACAAACAACAAATTGTGCTTTATAGATATGGGCATAGATCATAAGTATAATCAAGTGATGATAAACCTCTACAAAATTCGAGTGAGGCCACCGTTGGAACACTAGGTCACCAGGTACTGCTTCGATCCCTCATATTGGGAAATCCATTAAAACCACCGAGAGCAGGCAATGTAGATACACTAGGATGTTGCCATTAATCAGAACTATACTGGTCATGAGGGGTAGCATTTTGGAATTTTTTGCACTGGAGCAGCGAAATCTAGGAGAATATGTAATACAAGTTTGAACATTTTTTGAACAATTTTGGCAGTGACGAGGGAGAGATTATTCCATCTCATCGATGAGTCAGCAATAAAGGGTGATCGACTTAAATGGTCACAAAGAGAATGTGCATAGAGGTGAGCCGAAACTTCTTTATGCAAAATAATTGCTGGAGCATGGAATGTTTTGCCCCAGAGAATAGCTGAGGAAAATTTAGATAAGTATTTGAAACAGAGGAGACTAAATGTCTGTGGAGAGAAAGGAGGAGAGTTTTGGTTAGTTGTTGATTGTTGTATCAAAGAACCCAGTACAGTTGAAATGGATCAACTAATCTACTCTCGCCCAGTAATTTTTAATAGTTTTATAGTGTTAGCTATGTTGATATCATTTTCATTGTTTTTTGTTTCTAAGTGATATGTCCATACTATACAGTATAAATGCACACGAGGCCCATACTTGAGAGAAGGTCACTCTGTGATCAGTAACCTTTATTAGCTGGCACTGACGTGTGAAGGTGGGTGGAGCTTCCTCCTTTATACCTGAAAGTCCAGGTTAGGAGTGTGTCCCACAAGTTCACCACTAAGTCGTCAATGTTCTCACAGTGTACAACTTAGGTCAGTTTATACATGGTTTACAATGACAGTTAAATACATGACATCACCTCCCCTCCCCCCCCCCCCCACCGACACAGGTTAAGTCTCTCTGGTGGTTTATGCTCCCTTGTAGAGCGCCTGAGTTGGTGCTCCGGTTGTTGGGCGTTGGCCTGAGTGTCTGCTGTATGCGGTGCCTCAGGCCTATCTGGACTGCCCATAGTGACTGGGCTCTCCTCCACTTGGTTCCTGTGTTCGGTCACTTGTGGAGGAGTGAACTCTACATCGTGTTCTTCCTCTGCTTCTTCTATGGGGTTGCTGAACCTCCTTTTTGTTTGATCCACGTGTTTGCGGCAGATTTGTTCATTGGTGAGTTTAACTTGCAGAATCCTATTCCCCTCTTTGGCAATCACAGTGCCTGCGAGCCATTTAGGCCCTGCAGCATAGTTGAGGACAAAGACAGGGTCATTGACATCAATACATCACGCCCTCGCATTCCCGTCATGGTAGTCACATTGTGACTGGCGCCTGCTCTCAACAATTTCTTTCATGGTGGGGTGTATGAGGGATAATCTGGTTTTGAGCGTCCTTTTCATGAGCAGCTCTGCAGGTGGGACCCCTGTGAGCGAGTGTGATCGGGATCTATACGCCAACATGAGGCGTGATAAGTGGCTTTGTAGGGAACCCCCTGGATTCTGAGCAGCCCATGTTTGATTATCTGCACTGCTCGTTCCACCTGGCCGTTTGAGGCCGGCTTGAACGGTGCTGTTCTGATATGGTTGATACCATTTCCTGCGATGAAGTCCTGGAATTCAATGCTTGTAAAGCACGAGCTATTGTTGCTGACCAAGACGTCTGGTAGACCATGGGCGGCGAACATTGCCCGTAGGCTTTCTACCGTGGCAGAGGATTTGCTTAACTTGAGAATGTCACACTCGATCCATTTGGAATAGGCGTCTACTACAACCAAAAACATTTTTCCCATGAAAGGACCTGCGTAGTCCACATGGATGCGTAACCATGGCTTGGCAGCCCAGGACCAGGGGCTTAGGGGGCCTTCCTTGGGCGCATTGCCCAGCTGGGCACACGTGTTGCACCTGCGAACACAACGTTCCAGGTCTGCATCTATTCCTGGCCACCAAACGTGTGACCTGGCAATTGCCTTCATCATGACAATGCCCGGGTGCTCATTGTGGAGTTTTCTGATGACAATCTATCTGTCCACCTGGGGCATGACTACTCTGTTTCCCTATAGTAAGCAATCGGCCTGAATCGAGAGTTCATCCTTGCATCTGTGAAATGGTTTGAATTCCTGAGTGCATGCCCCGTATGTGGCTACCCAGTCCCCATTCAGGACACATTTCTTGACTAAAGACAGTAGCGGGTCTCTGTTTGTCCAGACTTTAATCTGATGGGCTGTCACGGGTAAGCCTTCACTTTCGAAAGCTTCAATAGCCATTACCATCTCAGCAGTATGCTCGGTTGCCCCTCGGTGGTGGCTAGTGGGAGCCTGCTGAGTTCATCGGCACATTTTTCTGTGCCCGGCCTGTGCCGAATTGTATAGTCATAGGAGGTTAACCTGAGTGCCCACCTCTGTATGCAGGCTGATGCATTTGCATTTATGGCCTTGTTGTCGGTCAAAAGGGACTGTAGGGGTTTGTGATTTGTCTCCAGCTCAAATTTCATGCCAAACAGGTACTGGTGCGTTTTTTTACAGCATGTACACATGTAGGCGCTTCCTTTTCTACCATCCTGTAGCCCAGTTCTGCCTGGGACAGACTTCTGGAGGCACAAGCTGCAGGCTGTAACTGACCGCTGGCATTAACATGCTGCAACACACACCCGACCCCATAGGACGACACGTCGCACGCTAAAACGAGTTTCTTACATAGGTCATATCGCGTTAACAGATTGTTGCAGCATAACAAATTTCCTGCTCTATCAAAAGCCCTTTCCTGGCTGTCCCCCCAGACCCATTCACGGCCTTTGCGTAGGAGCACGTGTAGCGGCTCTAACAGCGTGCTCAATTTGGGAAGAAAGTGACCACAATAGTTCAGGAGCCGCAGGGACGAACGCAGCTCCGTCGTGTTCCGGGGTCTGGGTGCTTCTGGATCACTTCTGTTTTGGAAGGAGTAGGTCTGATCCCGTCTGCTGCTACCCTCATCCCCAGGAATTCTACCTCTGGAGCTAGGAAGATGCACTTCGCTTTTTTCATTCGCAGACCTACCCGGTACAGTCTGCGTAGTACCTCCTCCAGGTTGTGGAGGTGTTCTTCAGTGTCAGAACCCGTGATGAGGATGTCGTCTTGTAAAACTACTATCCTTGGAATCGACTTGAGGAGGCTTTCCATATTTCGTTGAAAGATGGCGGCGGCCGAACAAATCCCAAACAGATATCTGCTGTATTCAAACAACCCCTTTTGTGTCTTGATTGTGGTCAGCTTCCTCGACTTTGATCTCAATCAGTTTCCTGAAAACCCCAATGTGCCCGATGCCCTCAATAAAAAAAGTCTCGCAGCATCTCCGCTCTGCATGCATCTGGGAACTTACATAGGCTATCCAGTCGCCAGAGGTCTGCCACAAAGTCTGGAATGTTTCGCCCTTCTCGCCACCAGTATGTGTAAAACTAGTGCCTTGCCATGTGCATACTGCTCACCGGTTTAAAGTGTTCCCCGATCAACTTACTGAGCTCTTCAAAAGTGTTGTCCGCCGGCTTCTCTGGCACTAGAAGATCCTTCATCAAGGAATAAATCCTGGATCCACAAACCGTCAGGAGATGAGCCTTGCGTTTGTCGGCTGAATCCTGTCCCAGGATTCCATAGTGACGAAACTTTGCTGTAGCATCTTAATAAAATCGTCCCAATCAGCACCAACACAGTACCTCTCGTCTGTGCTGCTAGTGGCCATGCTCGCGTGGTTTAATTCCCAGTTTATCATCGCCAATGATATGTCCTTACTATACAGTATAAATGCACACGAGGCTCATACTTGAGAGAAGGTCATTCTGTGATCAGTAACCTTTATTAGCCAGCACTAAAGTGATGAAGGTGGGTGGAGCTTCCCCTTTTACACCTGAAAGTCTAGGTTGGGAGTGTCTCCCACAAGTTCGCCACCTAGTGGTCAATGTTCTCACAGTGTACAACTTCGGTCAGTTTATACATGGGTTACAATGACAGTTAAATACATGATACTAAGGTACCCTCATCTCCTTTGACACCATTAAGGAAAGCATTAAAACTAAACTGGTAGCAAGGAAGGTCCCAGACGTTCAATCGTCACCCGTCCCTTGCAGGTTACATTTGTCAATAAGCAACATTCATTTTGTAATTAACTTACTGTGCAGTGCCAGATCTCCCACCCCATCCCTTAATTTATCACCGTTTATAGATGTGCAACCTTGTCCGCTGCTTCGTTATAATCCAAATGCGTCATTCCAATTGAATTTCTCTGCCCTACGGGCCAGTGTTTCAGAAACTCCGGCAGGTTAGTTAAAGAGGACATATCGTCCCTCAAAGCCTTTTGTTCCTTTCCCAGGTGCTCACCCACTAGATATCTCCTGTCATTATTTAAAACACTGGGGTTGTTTCAGCCACTCTCTGGCCCTCAGGGTTCGTCTACAATTGAGGAAACTCGCAAAAAATGATCGTAAACCATCACGCCTGTCAGTTCTCATTGCATTGATCTCCTGGTGTCTAATGCCAGATCCCCATGTTATGTGGTTGAATATTGTAACTACATTTATAACTCGGCTTGATCGCTGCCACTCAAACAAGCACCCTTTCAATGATTTCTTTGTATAGTACTCCGAATATTTACCAAACGGTCTTTGCTGGGCCTAAATATCTACCTGCTCGATTTGTTAGATAATTAAAAGACTTCTTCTTAATCCTTAATGTTGTGTCCTACAAGCTACAGTGCGACAATGTTATTAAAATGGATAAAAGCATTTAAATTCCTCACTCACTAACACTTTCTTAACTGCTTTTCGTTTTCTACTCTCACACTGGGATCTGCCAGACCTGCACCACGGCCGGAGTCTCACACGCACAATGGACAAATTATCGAAAAATTATGGAACGCTTCCTCAACTTTCATGCCAATGACATTAAAGGGCGGGCAAAGCCAGCAGTATATAATCATAGAATTAGAAAGCACATAAGGAAGCTATACAGCCTATTGTGCCTCTCTTGGCTATTTTCTCTAGGTATCCAATTAGTCGATATCCCCTGCACTCTGCCCTTACACTAGCAAGTCTTGCCTTTTGAATTATAGATCCAATTCATTTTTGATCATTATTATATTAATAAAGGTGTCAGCAGTGACTCTGTGGTAACACTCACACGTCTGAATCAGATGGTAGTGCGTTAAAGTCTCGCTCCAGAGATTGAACACAAAGTCTATGCTGACACCTCAATGTAGTACTGAGGGAGTGCTCCACTGTCGGAGATACTGTCTTTGGGATGGGACGTTAAACCGAGACCCTGCCTGCCCTCGCAAGAGGATACAGAAGATTCCTATATCAAAGAAGGGATTCTCCACAGAGTCCTGGTCAATAGTCATCTCCCAACCAACATCAGTAAAACAGATTATCTGGTCATTGTCTCATTGCTATTTGTGAGACATTGCTGTGTACAACTTGGCTGTCCTGCTTCCTACATCACAACAGTATATACACGTCAAAAGTACTTCATTCGCTATCAAATGCTTTGTGTCTTCCTGAGGTCGTGAAAGGAGCAGCATACGTGCAGGTCTTTCTTTTTTTTTATTAATGTATCTGCTTCCATGACCATTGTAGCCAATTCATTCCAGATCATAACAGTTCGGTATTGAATGAACAAATATCTGATCAGCTCCTATCTAGATCATTTGTCAGTAGTGACTACGGATTATCAATAACAACAACTTGTATTCATATAGCATCTTTAATGTAGTGAAACCTCCAAGGACACTTCACAGGAATATTATGAAATAAAACAAACAGACACCGTGCCGCATAAGGAGACATTTGGGAACGTGACCAAAAGCTTGGTCAAAGAGGTAGGTTTTATGGAGCGTCTTAAATAAGAACATAAGAAATAGGAGCAGGAATGGGCCATATTGCCCCTCGAGCCTGCTCCGCCATTCAATTAGATCATAGCTGACCTGATCTTGGCATCAACGGCATGTTCTTGCCCGTCCCCCATAACCCTTGATTCCCCTATCGTTAAAAATATGTTTTTCATCTTTCTTCATCTCAGGAAACAACCGAGTGAAAATTATTTATTCTGCCTCCAATGCAAGTGTATCCCTCCTTAAAAAAGAGACGAAAACTACACAGTGCTACAGATGTGATCACAACAACGCCCTGTAAATTTGGCACAAAACTTCCCTACTTTAATATTCCATCCCCCTTGCAATAAATTCCAATATTCAATTTGCCTTCCTTATTAACTTCTGTACCTGAATGCTAACCTTTTGTGTTTCATGTTAAGGACTCCCAGCTTCCTCTGTCCCACAGCATTTTGTAGTCTCTCTCTATTTAAATAAGAATTTGTTTTTTTATTCTTCCTACCAAAGTGGATAACCTCACATTTTCACACATTATACTCCATTATACTCCATATCCCAGTTTTGCCCACGTTTGCAGATTCTTTGTATCCTGTTCACAACTTGCTTTCCCACCTATCTGTGTATGAACAGAAAATTTAGAGAGGCAGAGAGGTTTCGGCAGGGAATTCCAGATCATACGGCCTAGGCAACAGAAGGCACGTCCAGCAAAGGTTGAGCCATTATAATCAGACATGCGTAGAGGGCAGAATTAGAGGATGCAGACATCTCGGCGGGTAGTAGGGCTGGAGGAGATTACAGAGATAGGGCGGGGTGAGACCATGGAGGAATTTCAAACCAAGGATGAGAATTTTGAAATAGAAGCTTTGCTTAAACGGGAGCTATTGTAGCTCAGCGAGCACAGGGGTGATGGGTGAGCGGGACTTGGTGCCAGTTAGTACACGGGAAGTCGAGTTTGTGAACACCACAAGTTTATATCGGGTAGAATGTGGGAGGCCAGCCAGGAATGCATTGGAATAATCAAGTCTGAAGGTAACAAAGGCATGAATGAGGACTTCAGCACAGATGAGCTGAAGAAAGGGCAGAGATGGGCGATGTAATGGAGGTGGAAATAGGCGGTCTTAGTTTTGGTGCAGATATGTGGTGGAAAGCTCATTTCAGGGAAAAATATGAAACCTAGTTTGCGAGCAGTCTCGTTCATGCTCAGTCAGAAGTTGGGGAAAGGGAGGGAGTTTGTGGCTAGGGAATGCAGCTTGTGGCGGGGACTGAAAACAATGGCTTCGGTCTTGCATATATTCAATAGGAGAAAGTTTCTGCTCATCCTGAACAGGATGTCGGACAAACAGTCTGACAATTTAGTGACCGAGGATGGGGTCGAGAGAAGGGATAGTGAGGTAGATCTTGGTATCATCAGCGTCCATGTGGAAACGTGTCGATTATAAATAGGAAGGTGGCGATTACAGATCATTGTGGGACACCAGAGGTAACGATGCTGGAGTGGGAAGAGGAGCCGTTGCAGGTGATTCACTGGCTCCGATTAGATAGATAATGGAACTGGGTAAGTACAGTCCCACCCAGCTGGACGAGAGTGGAGAGGTGTTGGAAAAGGATGGAGTGGTCAACCGTGTCAAAGGCTGCAGACAAGTCAAGAAGGACGAGGAGGGATAGTTTGCCATTGTCACAGTCATAAAGGATATCAAGATGTGAGTAAGTACATGCCCTCGGCAGCCTTTGCCTGGTATCCTCAAGTGTAGCTCAGCGAGCTCTAACTTCAGTTTTTGATATATCGAAAGTTTTACTTCCTTCTCCATCCTCCCCTGGGAAAAAACTCCCTTCAAAATCTCTTACAACAGCATTTATCAACTCCAAACTGTTCAGCCTTTGGCCCTCCTTTCACCATGACGTTTCTGCAGCCACCGATCTGCTCAAATGCACCATCACCACCTTTGATGCGCTAGCCTCTATTAAAACCATTACTTGCTCTCACCCTAGACGTTCCCCCTGGTACAGCTCTCATCTTCACTCCCTCAAGTCCAAGGGGCGCAGAGTTGAACTGATGTGATAGATAACTGGTTTAGCCTTTCACCGCCAGATGTGGCATTATCCAGTCACTGTCGTCTGCCAAAACTGATCACTATTCCAGGATCATTCTGGAATGCAAAGAAAACCCTCGGCTAATATTCTGTACTGATAACCGTCTTCTTAAACTCCTCTCCCTTGTCTCCACCACACTCAAATCAAGTGTGAGGAGCTCAAGGACCTCTTTGTCTCAACGATTGAGACCATCTGATCAGCTCCCTCCTTCCCCTAGCCCACCCAGACAAACTTCCTCTGAAGTTCCCCTCTGCGCCAGCCCTAAAGTCGCATATTTCTCCAGTTTCTCTCTGATCTCCCATCTTGACCAATCCACGCTCATCTTGTCCATGAGACTCACTTCATGCTCCCTTCATCCTTTTCGCAATAAACTGCTGACCACCCAACTTCCTTTTCTGGCTCCCATGTTAGCCGACATTGTTAACGGTTCTCTTTCCTCAGGTATTGTCCACCTGTCCTTCAAATGTGCAGTGATCACCACTCTCCTAAAATAAAACAACCCTTGACTTGACTGTGCTCATCTCCAACCTCCCTTTCCTGTCCAAAGTCCTTAAACGTGTTATCGACTCTCAACTACATATCCATCTTTCCCGGAACACCATGTTTGAATATGTTCATTTGGTTTCCGCCCCTGCCACAGTACCGAAACGGCACTCATCAAAGTTACAAATGACATCATTTGTGACTGTGACAATAGTAAACTATTCCTCTTCGACCTGTCTGCAGCCTTTGACACAGTTAAGCATTTCACCTTTTCCCAACACCTCTCCGCTGGTAGGGACTGCACTCGCCTGGTTTCATAGAAACATAGAAACATAGAAATGTACAGTGCAGAAGAAAGCCATTTCGGCCCATCGTGCCCGCCCCGGCCGATAAAGAGCCGCACGGCCCTTGGTCAGCAGCCCTAAAGATTACATATAAACCTATGAACAATGATGGAAAGGCAAAGAGCACCCAGCGCAAATGGTCTGCCTCACACAACTGCGACACCCCTTATACTGAAACATTCTACACACAACCCAACCGGAGCCATGTAACCTCCTGGGAGAGATGAAACCCGGTAAAAACCCAGGCCAATTTAAGGAGAAATAATCTGTGAAAATTCTTCTCCGACCAATCCAGGCGATCAAAAATAGTACAGGATATCACGCTGGCAGTATTCTATTCCCTGCAATACTTAGCATTACATCAACGCTGTCCAACCAACGCTCATCCAGTCTAATCCGAATTACCAGCTCTCGGTATGTATCACTGCAGGTTACTGTATTTTAAGTGCACATCCAACCACCTCTTAAAAGTGGTGAGGGTTTCTGCATCCACCACTCTTCCAGGTAACGAATTCCAAATCCCCACAACCCTCTGCATAAAGAAGATTCCCCTCAAATCGCCTCTCAACCATCCATCAACCACATTAAAACTATGCCCACTCGTTATAGACCCCTCCACCAATGGAAATAGGCCCTTAGTATCTACTATATCCAGGCCCATAAATAGTTTTTACACCTCAGTGAGGTCTTCTCTCAAGCTCCTCTATTCTAATGAGAACAAACTCAGCTTATCCAATCTGTCATCGGAACTAACATTCTCCATTCCAGACAATATCCTAGTCAATCTCCTCTGCATCCTCTCTAGTGCAATCACGTCCTTCCTATAATTCTTTTCTATCTATTCGTAGCCACAAAAGCTCCTGCAAAATTTATCTCCCCACTCCCTCATCATTACCTCTAATGCTCCACAAAGATCTATCCTTGGCCCGCTCCAATTTCTCATCTATATGCTGTGTCTTGGCGATATCATCCAAAAACACGGAGACAGTTATCACTTCTACACTGATGACACCCAGCTCTACCTTTCACGAAAGGAAAACACCATGGGATCGACGGTAAAGTGGCAAGTTGGATCCAAAATTGTTTCGGAGGCAGGAAGCAAAGGGTAATGGTTGATGGTTGTTTTTATAACTGCAAAGTTGTATCCAGTGGGAGTCCGCAGAGCTGAGTGCTCGGTCCCTTCTTTTTTGTGCTATATATCAATGACTTGGACTCGAATGTTGGAGGTATGTTTAAGAATTTTGCAGATGACACAAACATCTGCTGTGTGCTTGATAAAGAAGAAAGTTGCGGGCTGTAGGAAGGTATCAATGAACTGGTCAGGTGGGCAGTACAGTGATAAATGGAATTCAATCCAGATAGAAACATAGAAACATAGAAACATAGAAAATAGGTGCAGGAATAGGCCATTCGGCCCTTCGAGCCTGCACCGCCAGTCAATGAGTTCATGGCTGAACATGCAACTTCAGTACCCCATTCCTGCTTTTTCACCATACCCCTTGATCCCCCTAATAGTAAGGACTACACATAACTCCTTTTTGAATATATTTAGTGAATTGGTCTCAGCAACTTTCTGTGGTAGAGAATTCCACAGGTTCACCACTCTCTGGGTGAAGAAGTTTCTCCTCCTCTCGGTCCCAAATGGCGTACTCCTTATCCTTAGACTGTGACCCCTGGTTCTGGACTTCCCCAACATTGGGAACAGTCTTCCTGCATCTAACCTATCTAAACCCATTAGAATTCAAACGCTTCTATGAGATCCCCGCTCATTCTTCTGAACTCCAGTGAATACAAGCCCAGTTGATCCAGTCTTTCTTGATATGTCAGTACCGCCATCCCGGGAATAAATCTGGTGAACCTTTGCTGCATTCGCACAAAAGTAAGAATGTCCTTCCTCAAGTTAGGAGACCAAAACTGTACACAATACTCCAGGTGTGGCCTCACCAAGGCCCTGTATAAGTGTGAGGTAATGCATTTGGGGACGTCTAACAAGGCAAGGGAAAACACATTAAATGGTACGTCACTGAGAAGTGTAGAGGTCCACAGATCCCTGAAGGTAGAAAGCCAGGTAATAAGGTAGTTAAGAAGGCATATGAAATTCTTAACTTTATTAGTCGAGGCATGGAATACAGGAGCAAGGAGATTATGTTTGAACT
The DNA here is from genome assembly GCF_044704955.1 of Pristiophorus japonicus. Taxonomy (NCBI): domain Eukaryota; kingdom Metazoa; phylum Chordata; class Chondrichthyes; family Pristiophoridae; genus Pristiophorus; species Pristiophorus japonicus. Next base: position 227,517,270 of record NC_091985.1, read on the forward strand.
GTATAAAACAATGGCTAGACCGCAGCTGGAATACTGTGTGCAGTTCTGGTCACCACATTATAGGAACAATGTGATTGCACTGGAAAGGGTGCAGAGGACATTTAGAAGAATGGTGCCTGGACTGCAGAATTGCAAACATAAATGTTGTGCATCACCTCACGTTAAATGTTACATGATTCACAACATTATACATTAGTGTTGATAGCTAGTGGGGTATTATACATCATAACATTATACATTAGTGTTGGTGGTAACTAGTAGGGTATTATACATCATAACATTATACATTAGTGTTGGAGGTAACTAATGGGGTATTATACATCATAACATTATACATTAGTGTTGGTGGTAACTAGTGGGGTATTATACATCATAACATTATAGATTACTGTTGCTGGTAACTAATAGGGTACTATACATCAAAACATGATATATTAGTGTTGGTGGTAGCTCGTGGGGTATGAGACATCATAACATTATACAATAGTATTGGTGGTAACTAGTGGGGTATTATACATCATAACATTATACATTAGTGGAACAGTGGTAAATGACCTAACCACCTACAGTGCTCATTATTCAGGTCCTGACACCATGAGAGTCCTGGTAAATATATTCAAATAGAAGGACACATCTCCATGAACATACGGACAATGTCACTGCTCATACAGACCAGAGGAATCATGCCCAGCTATATAGAAACATAGAAATCGATGCAGGAGTAGGCCATTCGACCATCCGAGCCTGCGCCGCCATTCAATAAGATCATGGCTGATCATTCCCTCAGTACCGCTTTCTTGGTTTCTCTCCATACCCCTTGATCCCCTTAACTGTAAGGGCCATATCTAACTCCCTCTTGAATATATCCAGTGAACTGGCATCAACAACTCTCTGCGGCAGGGAATTCCACAGGTTAACAACTCTCTGAGTGAAGAAGTTTCTCCTCATCTCAGTCCTAAATGGTGTATCCCTTATCCTAAGACTATGTCCCCTGGTTCTGGACTTCCCCAACATCGGGAACATTCTTCCCGCATATATCCTGTCCAGTCCCGTCAGATTCTTATATTTTTCTATGAGATCCCCTCTCATCCTTCCAAACTCCAGTGAATAAATGCCCAGTTAATCCAGTCTCTCCTCATATGACAGCCCAGCCATCCCTGGAATCAGTCTGGTGAACCTTCGCTGCACTCCCTCAATAGCAAGAACGTCCTTCTGCAGACTAGGAGACCAAAGCTGAACACAATATCCCAGGTGAGGCCTCACTCAGGCACTGTACAGCTGCATTAAGACCTCCCTGCTTCCATATTCAAATCCCCTAACTATGAAGGCCAACATAACATTTGCCTTCTTTACCGCCTGCTGTACCTGCGTGCCTACGTTCAGTGACTGATGAACCATGACACCCAGGTCTCGTTGCACCTCCCCTTTTCCTAGTCTGCCGCCATTCAGATAATATTCTGCCTTCATGTATTTGCCCTCAAAATGGATAACCTCACATTTATCCACATTATACTGCATCTGCCATGTATTTGCCCAATCACCTAACCTGTCCAAGTCACCCTGCAGCCTCTTAGCGTCCTCCTCACAGCTCACACCGCCACCCAGTCTAGTGTCATCCGCAAACTTGGGAGATATTACACTCTATTCCTTCATCTAAATCGTTCATGTACATTGTAAAGAGCTGGGGTGCCAGCACTGAGCCCTGTGGCACTCCAGTAGTCACTGCCTGCCATTCTGAAAAGGACCCGTTTATCCCAACTCTCTGCTTCCTGTCTGCCAACCAGTTTCCTATCCACGTCAATATATTACCCCCAATACCATGTGTTTTGATTTTGCACGCCAATCTCTTGTGCGGGACCTTGTCAAAAGACTTTTGAAAGTCCAACTACACCGCATCTACTGGTTCTCCCTTGTCCACTCTGCGAGTTACAGCCTCAGAAAATTGGAGAAGATTCGTCAAGCATTCTTTCCCTTTCATAAATCCATGCAGACTTGGTCCGATCCTGTCACTGCTTTCCAAATGCGCTGCTATTTCATCCTTAATGATTGATTCCAGCATTTTCCCCGCTACTGATGTCAGGCTAGCCGGTCTATAATTATCCGTTTTCACTCTCCCTCCTTTTTTAAAAAGTGGTGTTACATTAGCTACCCTCCAGTCCAGAGGAACTGATCCGAGTCGATAGACTGTTGTAAAATGAACATCAATGCATCCACTATTTCTAGGGCCACTTTCTTGAGTACTCTGGGATACACACAATCAGGCCCCGGGGATTTATCAGCCATCAATCCCATCCATTTCCCTAACACAATTTCCTGCCTAATAAGGATATCCTTCAGTTCCTCCTTCTCACTAGACCCACTGTCCCCACTACCTTCGGAAGGTTATTTGTATCTTCCTTCATGAGGACCGAACCAAAGTATTGGTTCAATTGGTCTGCCATTTCTTTGTTCCCCATTATACATGAACTTGAATCCGACTGCCAGGGACCTACGTTTGTCTTTACCAATCTTTTTCTCTTCACATATTTATCGAAGCTTTTGCAATCAGTTTTTATATTCCCTGCAAGCTTTCTCTCATACTCTATTTTCCCCATCCTACTTAAACCCTTAGTCCTCCTCTGTTGAATTCTAAATTTCTCTCAGTCCTCAGGTTTGTTCCTTTTTCTAGCCAATTTATACGCCTCTTCCTTGGCTTTAACACTATCCTTAATTTCCTTTGTTAGCCATGGTTGAGCCACCTTCCCAGTTTTATTTTTACTCCAGACAGGGATGAACAATTGCTGAAGTTCATCCATGTGATCTTTAAATGTTTGCCACTGCTTATCCACCGTCAACTCTTTGAGTATCCTTTGCCAGTCTATTCTAGCCAATTCACGTCTCATACCGTCGAAGTTACCTTTCCTTAAGTTCAGGACCCTAGTTTCTGAATTAACTTTGTCACTCTCCATCTTAATAAAGAATTAGATCCTATTATGGTCACTTTTCCTCAAGAGGCCTCGCACAATAAGATTGCTAATTAGTCCCTTCTCATTACACATCACCCAGTCTAGGATGGCCAGCTCCCTGGTTGGTTCCACGACATATTGGTCTAGAAAACCATCCCTAATACTCTCCAGGAAATCCTCCTCCACCCCATTGCTGCCAGTTTGGTTAGTCTAATCAATATGTAGATTAAAGTCACCCATGATTACTGCTGTACCTTTATTGCACACATCCCTTATTTCTTGTTTGATGCTGTCCCCAACCTCACTACTACTATTTGGTGCTTTTTACACAACTCCTACCAGCGTGTTCTGCCATTTGGAATTGCGCAGCTCCACCCATACCGATTCCACATCATCCAGGCTAATGTCCTTCCTTACAATTGCATTGATTTCTTCTTTAACCAGCAATGCCACCCCACCTCCTTTTCCTTTCTGTCTATCCTTCCTAAATGCTGAATACCCTTGGATGTTGAGTTCCCAGCCTTGGTCATCCTGGAGCCATGTCTCCGTGATGCCAATCACATCGCATCCATTAATATATTGCCTATGTGGATAGATATCGTATTATCAACTATTGGATTGGATAAGTACCGAAGGGACAGAAACTGCAGGGCTACGGGGAAAGGACGAGGGAGTGGGACCAGCTGAATTGATCTTGCAGAGGGCCGGCACTGGCACGATGGTTAGAATAGCCTCATTCTGTGCTGTAACCATTCTATGATTCTATGTATTCATAAATTATCATAATTGAATATCAAAATTCAAATCAAACATGTTAAATAAAAATCTGTGAATAAAAACAATATAATGCTGCCAAACTGTGTAAAATCGAATGAAGTATAATTTAATTCATCAATGATCACCCGCTCCATATTTCCCTGCAGAATATTCTCCAACTCGGGAATAATTCGGCAGAGGAGGAGAAAGGGTTTAATTAGGAGGGGGGAAATAGTGTATGAGAGGAAGCTTGCCCGAAACATAAAAACTGACTGCAAAAGCTTCTATAGATATGTGAAGAGAAAAAGATTAGTGAAGACAAATGTAGGTCCCTTACAGGCAGATTCAGGTGAATTTATAATGGGGAACGAAGAAATGACGGACCAGTTGAACAAATACTTTGGTTCTGTCTTCACGAAGGAAGACACAAATAACCTTCCGGAAATACTAGGGGACCAAGGGTCCAGTGAGAAGGAGGGACTGAAGGAAATCCTTATTAGTCAGGAAATTGTGTTAGGGAAATTTATGGGATTGAAGGCCGATAAATCCCCAGGGCCTGATCACCTGCATTCCAGAGTATTTAAGGAAGTGGCCCTAGAAATAATCCATGCACTGGTGATCATTTTCCAACAATCTATTGACTCTGAATCAGTTCCTAATGTAACACCACTTTTTAAGAAAAGAGGGAGAGTTAAAATGGGTAATTATAGACCGGTTAGCCTGACATCAGTAGTGTGGAAAATATTGGAATCAATTATTAAAGATGAAACAGCAGCACATTTGGAAAGCAGTGACCGGATCGGTCCAAGTCGGCATGGATTTATGAAAGGGAAATCATGCTTGACAAAACTTCTAGAATTTTTTGAGGATGTAACTTGTAGAGTGGACAAGGGAAAGCCAGTGGATGTGATGTATTTGGACTTTCAAAAGGCTTTTGACAAGGTCCCACACAAGAGATTGGTGTGCAAAATCAAAGCACATGGTATTGGGGTAATGTACTGATGTGGATAGAGAACTGGTTGGCAGACAGGAAGCAGAGAGTCGGGATAAATGGGTCCTTCTCAGAATGGCAAGCAGTGATTAGTGAGGTGCGGCAGGGATCAGTGCTGGGACCTCAGCTATTTGCAATATACATTAATGATTTAGATGAAGGAATTGAATGTAATATCTCCAAGTTTGCAGAAGACACTAAGCTGGGTGGCAGTGTGAGCTTTGAGGAGGACGCTAAGAGTCTGTAGGGTGACTTGGACAGGTTAGGTGAGTGGGCAAATACATGGCAGATGCAGTTTAATGTGGATAAATGTGAGGTTTGGGGCAAAAACAGGAAGGCAGATAATTATCTGAATGGTGGCAGACTAGGAAAAGGGGAAGTGCAATGAGACCTAATGCAATAGTCATTGAAAGTTGGCATGCAGGTACAGCAAGCGGTGAAGAAGGCAAATGGTATGTTGGCCTCGTAGCTTGGGGATTTGAGTATAGGAACAGGGAGGTCTTACTGCAGTTGTATAGGGCCTTAGTGAGGCATCACCTTGAATATTGTGTCCAGTTTTGGTCTCCTAACCTGAGGAAGGACGTTCTTGCTACTGAGGGAGTGCAGCGAAGGTTCACCGGACTGATTCCAGGGATGACAGGACTGACATATGAGGGGAGACTGGATCGACTGGGCCTGTATTCACTGGAGTTTAGAAGGATGAGAGGGGATCTCATATAAAATTCTGACGCGACTGGACAGGTTGATGCAGGAAGAATGTTCCCGATGTTGGGTAAGTCCAGAACCAGGGGACATAGTCAAGGATAAGGGGTCAGCCATTTAGGACTGAGATGAGGAGAAACTTCTTCATTCAGAGAGTTGTTAACCTGTGGAATTCTCTGCTGTAGAGAGTTGTTGATGCCAGTTCATTCGATATATTCAAGAGGGAGTTAGATATGGCCCTTACGGCTAAAGCGATCAAGCGGTATGGAGAGAAAGCAGGAAAGGGGTACTGAGGTGAATGATCAGCCATGATCTTATTGAATGGTGGTGCAGGCTCGAAGGGCCGAATGGTCTACTCCTGCACCTATTTTCTATGTTTCTATGTTAAGGCTGGTTTGCACCTACCCTGTGAGTAAATCTCACCAATGGGCGTTCCCAGTGCCGTTTCTCGGCCGACGGGAGCCCATCTGGAACTGGCTTGTGGAGATCAGCGGGACTCACTGGATCTCACTGGGCAGCTGTCTGTGTCACACCTGATGTGGCGAGTTGATCGTAATACTCAGGAAATGCTCGATCCCAAAGATAATAGCTGTTGCACTGATGAAGGAGGAGGGACTGGGTATCGTGTTGAACAAGGCAACGTTCTGCTTCTCATTTAATATTTCGGTCTAACCCTCCTGTTAACATATTTATTATAGAGCATCAGAAACTGGGGGCATCTGTCACCACCATGGTGAAGGTCCAAACAGGGGAGAAGATCCAACACCTTCAACAAAAAATGAGAATGGACTCTGGTATGTTCACAAAATACTTTAAAGTATAATTTCTGTCCTGACAAAGGATCCAGGTCCCATGGAAGAAGCTGCAGTTCACACAAGAAGAGGGATGGGACAGGGGCTGAGTATAAAGGGAGAGGTGAGTGACCATCTAGAGGGGCATCGCAGTCACAGGTGGCGGGAGCTCCTGAGTACTGAAACTTTCCAATAGATACCTGATATTGGGGACTGAAAGGTGGACAGAGACACTGAGCAACAGTGAGGCAGGGGTGAGAGGCAGGTGGGGCACAGGAATAGGAGAGCGATAGTGGTGAGACATTCCATAGTCAGTGGACGAGACAGACTCTTGGGCCCTGAGCAGGTCCCGAATGGTAAGTTGCCTCCCTGGTGCCAGAGGGAAGAACATCCTGGAACGAGTGGAGCCATCTCGGGGAAGGAAAGGAGAGCAGAAATTAATCATGATCAGAACCAGAAACACCAATAGAAATAAGTTTATAGAGGGAATATTAAGACTGAGCCACAAGACTAAAAATAAAGGCCTCAAGGTTGTGATCTCCAGATTGTTATGCACTGAACTGCTGGAGAAGGGAAATATGACACAGGAAGATGTAAGGCTGCAGGGCTGGAGCAGGAGGGAGAGGTTCACATTCTTGGGGCACTAGATAGAGTGAGTTCGATAAAAAGGGAAGGGAGGGCCGCGATCTGAACCGACAAACAATGGTGTTGCAGAACAAATGAATAGAGCAATGAGAGGGTGTCAGCTGATGTGACTGGAGGTTGAGAACTATCTGAGATTGAAATTCAAGAAACTGTTGGAGCAGGAGCAGGGAATATTGAAAAGCTATTAGGAGGAAATAAGAAAGGATGTTTTGAAGTAGTGAGAGATGAAGTCACTTGCTGTTAAAGAAAAAGAAAACAAAAAGGAAATGTTTCAAACTTCCAAAAATTGGAGTTCAAATTGAGTGTTCAGGAAGTAGTACAGAATTACCAGAAGTGACATGAGGACACATTGCATTACACAGCGAGTTGTTGTGATCTGGAATGCACTGCCTGTGCGGGTGGTGGAAGCAGATTCGATAGTAATTTTTGAAAAGGGAATTGGGACAATACTTTATAGGAGAAAAATGACAAGGCTATGCGGAAAGAGCGGGGTAGTGGATCTATCTGGAGAACTCTTATCAAAGTACTAGCATAGGCACGATGGCTGAATGGCCGTTGTCTGTGTAGTTTCATTATATAATTCTATGTGAATCTACAAATCATTCCAAACACATTTGGAAAGTCAGAAGCATGAGAGATGTGATATCGTGTCGATAAGACAGAGCCTGGGTTTTCACAGGTTTCAAAGCGAAATGTTGCTGGTTACAACATTTTCAGGCGAGAGAAATATAGTTGTGGGCGCCCGTTTTAATAAAGGATTCCAGGACAGCGCAAGAACAGCAACAAGAAAACTTGCATTTAATGAACTTAATGTAGTAAAACTTCAAAGGGCACTTCACAGGAGCGTTATTGGAGCCACAAAAAGAGATATTGGGGCAGGTGACCAAAAGCTTGCTCAAAGGAGTAGAGCGTCATAAAGGAGGAAAGAGAGGTAGAGTGCTTTAGTGAAGATGTGCCAGGGATTTATTAAAACAGATTTTATATGAATGGAGTTCATTAATCGGAAGATAAATAACACAATTCTCGGTAGATTTTGCAGGGCAGTAAGCAGTGGAGGTGAGATATTGGGAGGTAAAAAAAATATTCTATTTGGTTTCTAAAAATGTTGCTCTACTAGAGGAGGATGTGGGATCATAGTTAGAGATAACTGTAGAGAGGGATTCGGATACGATCAAAATATCCGAGGTGGATAAGCCACTGTGCTCAGTGATAACTCATCTCAGGCAGTTAAAGGAAGTCAGGGAGGAGATAGATTCATAGAAATTTACAGCAAGGAAGGAGGTAATTTCGGCCCTTCGTATCCCCGCCGGCCGATCAAGAGCTATCCAGCCTAATCCCACTTTCCAGCTCTTGGTCCGTAGCCCAGTAGGTTATGGCACTTTAAGTGCACATTCAAGTATTATTTGAATGAGGTGAGGGTTTCTGCCTCTACCACCCTTTCAGGCAGTGAGTTCCAGACCTCCACCACCCTCTGGGTGAAGAAATTTCTCCTCGTCTCTCCTCTGTACTTTCCCCTAATTACTATTCCCCCTGGTTGTTGACCCGTCTGCCAAGGGAAACCGGTCCTTCTTACCAACTCTATCCAGGCCTCTCAACCTCAATCAGGTCTCCCCTCAGCCTCCTCTGTTCCAAAGAAAACAGACCCAGCATCTCCAATCTTTCCTCATAGTCAAAATTCTCCAATCCAGGCAACAGTCTTATAAATCTCCTCTGCAACTTTTCCAGTGTAATCACATCTTTCCTGTAATAGGGTGATCAGAATTACACAGTCCTCCAGCTTCGGCCTAACCAGTGCTTTATGCATTTCAAGCATAACTTCCTTGCTCTTGTATTCCATGCCTCGACTAATAAAAGAAAGTATTCCATATGCCGCCTTAACTACCTTATCTATCTGGCCTGCTTCCTTCAGGGATCTGCAGACCAGGAGGGACTCTGACCACAATTTTTCAATCATCATTTATAGCAAAAATATACAGGTGGATTGAAGGAGCCCAAGCAATATCTCTGTTAAAATAGGGAGAGGGGATCAATCAGGTAACTGGAGACCACTTAATCTATGCCATTTATGGGCAACATCCACAAAACGTTAATTCTAGGTCGAAGTAGTGACCATTGAGAGGTCGTGCGGATGCTGAGGGGAGGGTGGAATGGATTCGCTGTAAACAAGTTGTATTTGACAAATTTGATACAGCTTTGTTGAGTCAAGACTATGTGGTTCGATGGCATGTAGTGCATGCGGCTATATGGGTTTTAGGAAGGTGTTTGAGATATGGCTCATCGGAGGCTTCAGCTGTTTGTTATAAGAAGAAATGTATCACCTTGTAGCATCTTGAGGAGAATGTTTTCCTCCCAGAGGTTGGTGGGGGACTGAAACTCACTGCCTGAAATGTAGAGGCAGAAACCCTCGACCCATTTTAAAAAGAAGTACATAGATATGCACTTGAATGCTGTAAACTGCAAAGCCCCAGAGGCGCAAAGTTGGATTAGGCTTGAACTGCTCCTTATCGGACGACACAGAAACAATTGACCGAATGGCTTTCTTCTGTACCGTAAAATTCTGATTCTTCTATGAAAGTGAATAATGTGTTTTGTTTTCTCCATTTGTGTTCACAGATCCGAACTGTACAATCGCTGAGTTCTGGACACATTGCGACGATTACCAGCTGTTCTAGTTGATGAAATTCTACCGGGACAGACTGGAACAGCTGATGGAAGGAGGGGTGGACAGAGTCAGCTCATTGTTAACATACGAGTGCATTTCAGTGGACAAGAACCTCGGGTAAGTGGGAGGGACACAATGAGTTTGGATCACAGAACTGGCAGGGTATCAGATCTTAGAATCAGATAATGTTACAGAAGAGAAACAGGCCAAATCGGAAATAAATGGGTAAAACTGCACATATTGGAAATCTGAAACAAGGATCATGTCCAGCGGGATCCGTCTGTGGCTGTACAAAGGAGAGGGGAACGGTTCGGGTACAACTTTTGTGTGGACCGAAAACAAAGGGAGACAGTTCTAATGGGACTGGGAAAAGGAGAGACCAGAGGCAACAGACTGAGTTAGAGGGAAGGTCAGGAGTTGAGTGACCTGGAAATTACTTGAAGAAATTAAGTATTTGACATGACAAAAATCATCTATGGAGTAAAAGAGAGGCATTTCAAGAACAGAATTAAAATGTATGAGACCCAAACAGGGAAACTGACCCAATAAACTTGGAATTGAAAACTTGGTGCTGTGCAAGATTTATCATCTCACCCGTACATCACCAGAGGTCAATTCTAAATTCCGTGCGGGCACTATGCGCATGGTGGAGTGCTACTCCCTGCGAGAGCACTTTCTAAAATAACATCAAGCAGCTTACAATGTTCTGTTAGTTACCTTTAGTGGATTAGAACTAAATGAGTATGAATATCGGGCAGGGTGTGCAATGGACGGTCGATCAGTTACCAACTGCACAAGTTGGCAGTCTAGGAAACCAAGTGCCCTCCCAAACTATAGTTTACTACCCACTACAGTTAATATTCCAACTGGTCTAACCCCGACCTGCTCACTACCCATTGCCGTTAATATCCCACCTAGTCTATTCCCCAATCTTCTGCTCGCTGCCCATTACCATTCATATCCCACCAAGTCTAATCCCAACCTCTGTTTCTCTGCCCATTCTTCTTCTTCTTCATCATCATCATCATCCTCATCCTCATCCTCATTCTCTTCCACAAGTTAAGGAAAGGTAAATTCGATTATTTCAGGCGTGAAGTGGCTAGAATAGACTGGCAAATGATACTTAAAGGGTTGACGGTGGATAGGCAATGCCAAACATTTAAAGATCACATGGATGAACTTTAGCAATTGTGCATCCCTGTCAGGAGTAAAAATAAAACGGGGAAGGTGGCTCAACCGTGGCTAACAAGGGAAATTAAGGATAGTAAATCCAAGGAAGAGGCATATAAATTGGACAGAAAAAGCAACAAACCTGAGGATTGGGAGAAATTTATAATTCAGCAGAGGAGGACAAATGGTTTAATTAAGAGGGGGAAATAGAGTATGAGAAAAAGCTTGCCAGGAACATAAAAACTGACTGCAAAAGCTTCTATAGATATGTGAAGAGAAAAAGATTAGTGAAGTCAAACAGATTGCAGTCAGATTCAGGTGAATTTATAATGGGGAACAAAGAAATGGCAGAGCTGTTGAACAAATACTTCGGTTCTGTCTTCACGAAGCAAGACACAAGTAACCTTCCGGAAGTACTAGGGGACCGAGGGTCGGTGCGAAGGAGCAACTGTAGGATATCCTTATTAGGCGGGAAATTGTGTTAGGGAAATTGATGGGATTGAAGGCCGATAAATCCCTGGGGCCTCATCCCAGAGTATTTAAGGAAGTGGGCCGAGAAATAGTGGATGCATTGGTGATCATTTTCAAACAGTCTATCGACTCTGGATCAGTTCCTATGGACTGGAGGGTAGCTAATGTAACACCACTTTTTAAAAAGGGAGGGAGAGAGAAAGCGGGTAATTATCGACCGGTTAGCCTGACATCAGTAGTGGGGAAAATTTTGGAATCAAATATTAAGGATGAAATAGCAGCGCATTTGGAAAGGAGTGACAGGATCGGTCCAAGTCGGCATGGGTTTATGAAGGGGAAATCATGCATGACAAATCTTCTGGAATTTTTTGATGATGTAACTAGTACAGTGGACAGGGAGAACCAGTGGATGTGGTGTATTTGGACTTTCAAAAGGCTTTTGACAAGGTCCCACACACGAGATTGGTGTGCAAAATCAAAACACATGGTATTGTGGGTAATGTACTGACGTGGATAGAGAACTGGTTGGCAGACAGGAAGCAGGGAGTCGGGATAAATGGATCCTTTTCAGAATGGCAGGCAGTGACTAGTGAAGTGCCGCAGGGCTCAGTGCTTGGACCCCAGCTCTTTACAACATACATCAATGATTTGGATGAAGTAATTGAGTGTAATATCTCCAAGTTTTCAGATGACACCAAACTGCATGGCGGTGTGAGCTGTGAGGGGGATGCTAGGAGGCTGCAGGGTGACTTGGACAGGTTTGGTGAGTGGGAAAATGCATGGCAGATGCAGTATAATGTGGATAACTATGAAGTTATCCACTTTGGGGGCAAAAACGCGAAGACAGAATTTTATCTGAATGGTGGCAGATTAGGAAAAGGGGAGGTGCAACGAGACTTGGGTGTCATGGTTCATCAGTCATTGAAAGTTAGCATACAGATACAGCAGGCGGTGAAGAAGACAAATGGTATGTTGGCATTCATAGCTATGCGATTTGAATATAGGGAACAGGGAAGTCTTACTGCAGTTGTACAGGGCCTTGGTGAGGCCTCACCTGGAATATTGTGCTCAGTTTTGGTCTCCTAATCTGAGGAAGGACGTTCTTGCGATTGAGAGATGCAGGGAAGATTCACCAGACTGATTCCCGGGATGGCAGGATTGACATATGAGGAGAGACTGGATCAACAGGGCCTTTATATATTGGAGTTTAGAAGGCTGAGAGGGGATCTCATAGAAACATAAGATTCTGACGGGATTGGACAGATTAACTGCGGGTAGAATGTTCCCGATGTTGGGGAAGTCCAGAACCAGGGGACACAGTCTTAGGATAAGGGGTAGGCCATTTAGGACTGCGTTGAGGAGAAACTTCTTCACTCAGATAGTTGTTAACCTGTGGAATTCCCTGCTGCTGAGAGTTGTTGATGCCAGTTCATTGGATATATTCAAGAGGGAGTTAGATATGTCCCTTATGGCTAAGGGGATCAAGGGATATGGAGAGAAAGCAGGAAAGGGGAACTGAGGGGATGATCAGCCATGATCTTATTGAATGCTGGTGCAGGCGCGAAGAGCTGAATGGCCTACTCCTGCACCTATTTTCTATGTTAATAATGAGTTCTCAAGTGACTGATAAGTCCAATGCGGGAGCTACAGTCTCTGTCACAGGTTGGACAAACGGTGGTTGAAAGTACGTTGGTTCAAGTGCCGGTTTGTTTCAGTGCTTGGATTGTCATGTGCTCCTTCCGTTGTATGCGCTCGGTCTCCTCTTGCTCCTGGTGAAGAGACTCGAAGTGTTCGACGCCCTCGCGGATTATTCTCTTCTATTTTGAGTGATCATGCGCCAATGATTCCCAGGTGTCGTTGGGGATGTTGAACTTATTCAAGGAGGCCTAGTTGGTGTCCTTGAAGCATTTCCTCTGCCTACCTGGGGCTCGCTTGCCGTGTCGGAGCTCCGAGTAGAGCGCTTGCTTAGGGAATCTCGTATCTGGCATACGGACGATGTGGCCCGTCCATCGGAGCTGATCGAGCGTTGTCAATCTTTTGATGCTGAGGATGTTGGCCTGCACGAGAACAATGACATTGGTGCGCCTATCCTGACAATGGATTTGCAGGATCTTCCTGAGGCAGAGCTGATGGTACATCTCCAGTGCATTGATGTACCTGCAGTATATAGTCCATGTCTCAGAAGCATATATCAGGTCAGGTATCACGACTACTCTGTAGACCATGAACTTTGTGCCAGTTTTAAGGTTCTGATCTTCAAACACTCTCTTCCTTTTGCGATCAAAGGCTGTGCTGGCACACTGAAGGCGGTGTTGGACCTCGTCATCAATGTCTGCGCTTGTTGACAGTAGGCTCCCGAGGTATGGAAATGGTTCACATTGTCCAAGACCTCATCGTGGATTTTGATAATCGGGGGAGGGGTGGGGTGGGCAGGTTGATAGAGCACCTTTGTTTTAAAGATATTTAGTATAAGACTCATGTTCTGATGCACTATATCGAACGTATTGAAGATGGTTTGGAATTCATCCTCTGAGTGAGCGCAGAGGCAAGCATCATCTGCAGAATGTAATTCGATAGCAGAGGATGGCACGACCTTTGATCTGGCCTGAAGACAACGGAGGTTGATCAGTATCCCGTTTGTTCTATAGATTATCTCCACTCCAGCGGGAAGCTTGCTGACGGTGAGATGTAGCATTGCAGCAAGGAAGATCGAGAAGAACGTTGGTGCAATGACACAGCCTTGCTTCACCCCGGTTCGTACACGAATTGGGTCTGTGGTGGATCCATTGGTCAGGATCACGGCTTGCATATCATCATGAAGCAAGCGGAGGATGGTGACAAATTACTGAGGACAGCCGAATTTGAAGAGTACACTCCATAATCCCTTACAGTTGACGGTGTCAAAGTCTTTTGTCAAGTCAAAGAAGACCATTAATAGACGTTTCCGCCCACTAATTGGTACAATGGACATGATCTTCACCGTGCGACAAATTCAAGAGAAATACAGAGAACAACACCAACCTCTGCCTATTACCATTAATATCTCACCTTGTCTAATCACAACCTCCTGCTCACTACCCATTACCGTTAATACCTCACCTGGACTAATCCGATCTCCGGCTTACTAGCCATTACTATCATAGCCCACTTTGACTAATCTTAAATCGCTGTTAGCACTGTTGCTATCTCACCTAACCAATTAGGGGAAACTATCAGTAGCTATTTATTTGATCATAACTCTTCAGAACCTAAAGTCCTGCAGCAACTTTTCACTTAATCTGCTCACCTCTGATGGAATGAGCCCAAAGTTCTCAAACCCTCTCTCTAACAATAACTCCACATTCCTTGAAACATCCTGGTGAATTTGCGCAGAAATTATTCCATTGCTTTTATTTACCATCAATAGCATGTCCAAAACTTTCACAACCGTGTAAATTTCATGTCTCTGAACTCTTGTCCTGCAATGTCACTCCCCGGGGGAACATCAGGAAAAAGGCTCATTCATCTGTAACCTTCCGTTAGTTGACTTTAATGATGGGTTCCTGCTCCATTTTGGTTACGTAGAGAGTGCCTGGGAGATTAAATATTGGTAGTTTCATATTTTTATAATGGGACGGAGTTTGAGATGGAAATGCCAGTAAGGCCGACAAAGCACATAATTATCAACGTGTAAATTGGACAACAACTTACAGCGACCGCATAGGCCCAGTTAAATGCGTAAATCAGGAACTTGCTGTCCAAGATGCCCTGCTCCTCCAAAAGCTGCGTGAGAATGGTATCTCGTTGAGAGATTCGCCATTGAAATACAATGAACTGCGTGATATTTCCTGATATATAAGCACTAAATGCACCAGGAAAATGTAGGGTATGTCCATTCCAGTTACGTAAATTTTTAACAGCATGGTAAGTCTTGATTACTGCCAAACAACTTCTGTGGCACTGAACATTATCTTATTGTTGTGGAGTCTCTTTCTTTTAGGTTTAACTAATGATTTCAGATTGAAGGAAACAAAACCTATGGATTTACTGTTGCTTTCTGACTCTCATCGCTCTCTCTTGATCCAAACTTTCCTTCCCCCTCTCTCTTTCTCTTAATGTACCTGATTTGACCATGAGTTAAATATTCTAACTGACACTTCCTGGTTCAGACTCTGCGCAGCTCATTCACGTTCTTCAATCTGATTGGTTAAAGAAATACACAGTTGCCTGTCCTGTTCACACAGGTCCCAGATGCTCTCTAAAGGGCACTATGCTTTTTTATTAGATTGAGAGGAACCGCCAGTGGAAAAGCCAAAAAGTCGATGGGCAAGTGTAAGTGCAATGAACGACTTGCGCCGATCATTCTCTACAAACTGCAAAATTCGGCCCAATGATCTTTCACTGTTTTGAATTTATCTTTTTTAGATCCTGCCGATTAATTAGTTTTAATTTTCCACAAGTTGAATATTGGGATGGCTGATGCCATCGATTTCTATTCCCACCACAAACTCTGTCACCTTGCCACTTCAGTTCATCCCTCTACCCAACTATTCTCTCAGGCTGAACCTGGTTGATTGTTCACAACCTCGCTGTCCTATTTGCTCTCGCGCTGAACTTTCGGTCACAACGTCTCTCCATCACAAATACAATGTATTTCCACCTCCATAACATTGCCGTCTACAATCATAGCACAGCCCATTTGTTGCTGAAATCCTCATCCATGCCTTTGTCACCATGAAGAGTTGATTATTCCACTGCAGCCTCTATTTCACCGCAAGAGTCAAGCACATTGCTGTAGTTCTGGTGTCATATATGCCTGACCTGGTGAAGACGGCAGATTTCCTCTCTCAAAGCTAGTTCAGGAGCACAAGTCTTCAACACAACAGTCAGAATGTTGTCGGACCCGTAGCCTTTGCAATGTCCAGTGCGCTCAGACGTTTCTAGCTAAAACGTGGAGTGAATCAAATTGTTTGGAAACGGGAATAAAAGTTTCCCGCCTAGAGTGCGTTATGTGCACTTGTCATAAATTGGCGAGAAAAAGCAGCAAACCTGAGGACTGGAGAAATTTAGAATTCAGCAGAGGAGGACAAAGGGTTTAATTAGGTGGGGGGAAATAGAGTACGAGAGGAAGCTTGCAGGGAACATAAAAACTGACTGTAAAGCTTCTATAGATATGTAAAGAGAAAAAGATTAGTGAAGACAAATCGAGTCAGAATCAGGTAATTTTAAAATGGGGAACAAAGAAATGGCATACCAATTAAACAAGTACTTTGGTTCTGTCTTCACTAAGGAAGACACAAACAACCTTCGGAAATATTAGGAGACCGAGGATCTAGCGAGAAGTAGGAACTGAGGGAAATCTTTATTAGTCGGGAAATTGTGTTGGGGAAATTGATGGGATTGAGCGCCGATTAATCCCCAGGGCCTGATAGTCTGCATCCCAGAGTACTTGAGGAAGTGGCCCTAGAAATAGTGGATGCATTGGTGGTCATTTTCCAACATTCAATAGACTCTGGATCAGTTCTTATGGATTGGAGGCTAGCTTATGTGACACCACTTTTTAAAAAAGGAGGGGGAGAGAAAACAGGGAATTATAAACCGGTTAACATGACATCGCTAGTGGGGAAAATGTTGGAATCAGTTATTAAAGATGCAATAGCAGCGCATTTGGAGAGCAGTGACCGGATCGGTCCAAGTTAGCATGGATTTATGAAAGGGAAATCATGCTTGACAAATCTTGTAGAATTTTTTGTCGATGTAACAAGTAGAGTGGATAAAGGAGAACCAGTGGATGTGGTGTATTTGGACTTTCAAAAAGTTTTTGGCAAGGTCCCATAAAATAGATTATTGTGCAAAATTAAAGCACATGGTATTGGGGGTAATGTATTGACATGGATAGAGAACTGGTTGGCAGAGAGGAAGCAAAGAGTAGGAGTAAATGGGGACTTTTCAGAATGGCAGCCAGTGATTAGTGGGTTACCACAAGGTTCTTTGCTGGGGCCCCAGCTGTTTACATTGTACATTAATGATTTAGACGAGGGGATTAAATGTAGTATCTCCAAAGTTGCGGATGACACTAAGTTGGGTGGCAGTGTGAGCTGCGAGGAGGATGCTATGAGGCTGCAGAGTGACTTGCATAGGTTAGGTGAGTGGGCAAATGCATGGCAGATGAAGTATAATGTGGCTAAATGTGAGGTTATCCACTTTGGTGGTAAAATCAGAGAGACAGACTATTATCTGAATGGTGACAGATTAGGAAAAGGGGAGGTGCAACGAGACCTGGGTGTCATGGTACATCAGTCATTGAAGGTTGGCATGCAGGTACAGCAGGTGGTTAAGAAAGCAAATAGCATGTTGGCCTTCACAGCGAGGGGATTTGAGTACAGGGGCAGGGAGGTGTTACTACAGTTGTACAGGGCCTTGGTGAGGCCACACCTGGAGTATTGTGTACAGTTTTGGTCTCCTAGCTTGAGGAAGGACATTCTTGCTATTGAGGGAGTGCAGCGAAGGTTCACCAGACTGATTCCTGGGATGGCGAGACTGACATATCAAGAAAGAGTGGATCAACTGGGCTTGTATTCACTGGAGTTCAGAAGAATGAGAGGGGATCTCATAGAAACGTTTAAAATTCTGATGGGTTTATACAGGTTAGATGCAGGAAGAATGTTCCCAATGTTGGGGAAGTGCAGAACCAGGGGTCACAGTCTAAGGATAAGGGGTAAGCCATTTAGGACCGAGATGAGGAGAAACTTCTTCACCCAGGGGGTGGTGAACCTGTGGAATTCTCTACCACAGAAAGTTGTTGAGGCCAATTCACTAAATATATTCAAAAATGAGTTAGATGTAGTCCTTACTACTGGTGGGGATCGAGGGGTATGGCGAGAAAGCAGGAATGGGGTACTGAAGTTGCATGTTCAGTCATGAACTCATTGAATGGCGGTGCAGGCTCGAAGGGCGGAATGTCCGACTCCTGCTCCTATTTTCTATGTTTCTAAGGAGGAACTGAAGGAAATCCTTAGTAGTCAGGAAATTGTGTTGGGGAAATTGATGGGATTGAGCGCCGATTAATCCCCAGGGCCTGATAGTCTGCATCCCAGAATACTTGAAGAAGTTGCCCTAGAAATAATGGATGCATTGGTGGTCATTTTCCAACATTCTATAGAATCTGGATCAGTTCCTATGGATTAGAGGCTAGCTTATGTGACACCACTTTTTAAAAATGAGTGTGAGAGAAAACAGGGAATTATAGACTGGTTAGCATGACATCGGTAGTGGGGAAAATGTTGGAATCAGTTATTAAAGATGTAATAGCAGCGCATTTGGAGAGCAGTGACCGGATTGGTCCAAATTAGCATGGAATTATGAAAGGGAAATCATGCCTGACAAATCTTTTAGAATTTTTTGAGGATGTAACTAGTAGAATGGACAAGGGAGAACCAGTGGATGTGGTGGATTTGGACTTTCAAAAGGTTTTTGGCAAGGTCCCATAAAACAGATTATTGTGCAAAATTAAAGCACATGGTATTGGGGGTAATGTATTGACGTGGATAGAGAACTGGATGGAAGACAGGAAGCAAAGAGTAGGAGTAAATGGGTACTTTTCAGAATGGCAGGCAGTGACTAGTGGGGTACCACAAGGTTCTGTGCTGGGGCCCCAGCTGTTTACATTGTACATTAATGATATAGACGAGGGGATTAAATGTAGTATTTCCAAATTTGCGGATGACACTAAGCTGGGTGGCAGTGTGACCTGCAAGGAGAATGCTAAGAGGCTTCAGGGTGACTTGGGCAGGTTAGGTGGGTGGGCAAATGTATGGCAGATGCAGTATAATGTAGATAAATGTGAGGTTATCCACTTTGGTGGCAAAAACAGAGAGACAGATTATTATCTGAATGGTGACAGATTAGGAAAAGGGGAGGTGCAACGAGACCTGGGTGTCATGGTACATCAGTCATTGAAGGTTGGCATGCAGGTACAGCAGGCGGTGAAGAAGGCAAATGGCATGTTGGCCTTCATAGCGAGAGGATTTGAGTATAGGAGCAGGGAGGTTTTACTGCAGTTGTACGGGGCCTTGGTGAGGCCACACAACTTGAATATTGTGTACAGTTTTGATCTTCTAATCTGAGGAAGGACATTCTTGCTATTGAGGGAGTGGAGCGAAGGTCCACCAGACTGATTCCCGGGATGGCTGAACTGACATATGAAGAAAGACTGGATCGACGAGGCTTATATTCACTGGAATTTAGAAGAATGAGAGGGGATCTCAGCGCAACATATAAAATTCTGACTGTATTGACAGGTTAGATGCAGGAAGAATGTTCCCGATGTTGAGGAATTCCAGAACCAGAGGTCACAGTCTAAGGATAAGGAGTAAGCCATTTAGGACCGAGATGAGGAGAAACTTCCTCAATCAGAATTGTGAAATTCACTACCACAAAGTTGTTGAGGTCTGTTCGTTAGATATATTCAAAAGGGAGTTAGATGTGGCTCTTTCGGCAAAGGGATCAAGGAGTATGAAGCGAAAGCAGGAAAGGGTAATGAAGTTGCATGATCAGCCATGATCATATTGAATGGTGGTGCAGGCTCGAAGGGCCGAATGGCCTACTCCTGCACCTATTTTCTATGTTTCTATGTTAGTCTTAGTGCTTCCACTAAGTGGTGTTCAACATGAAGGAGTACTGATTGACCTGCTGAGGGAGGGCGGTAGGTAGTAATCAGCAGGTTTCTTTTTCCTGACCGCACTTTTTTATTTCCAAATATTTCAAATTGAAATTTGAATTAATATTCACAAACCGCCAATAATTCTGGTCACTGGATATCTCGTCCAGTGATATAACCAGCACATTAACCCACTCGACGTCCGTTGTCTGATTGCGATTCTGTGACGTGCCTTTTGATGTTTTCCTGCATTAAAGGCGCTATATAAACGTAAACTGTTGCTGGAAGTCCTGACTACACGAGCACCATTGCTGGACATGTGCTCCCGGTGACCGAGGTTTCAGACTGGCAGCGCGTGCAAAATATTGGCTCTCAAACATTTCAATTACTGAGGGGGGAAAAGTGGTTTGATAGGATTTTTCATCATTGTTATTGTTGGCTGATTCTCCCGACCGATAAATCAACAATGGTTGTTCCAATTAGTCGTTGGTAATTTCTCAGACAGTTTTCGAGCTGCTTCCTTCACTTCAGAATCATCCCTTCCTGGCCCTGTGAGTTCTAATTCGTAGCTGTTTTATTTCTCAGTAAATCACAGTGAGACAACAGGAAGTAACAGTGAGAAGCCAGTGAGTCAGGAATCTGGTGTCATGTTGGACACTGAAGGACGAAGTAAACTAATCCCATTAAAAGTACAGTGGATTCTCAGTAATTCCTCACTCTCCGAAAACAATGTTTCTGATTTCTATTTTAGTTCCAGCACATTTATTTCCCGTTACTGGCTGAATCAAGATATTTACAAAATAGTCAGCCCATGTTCATAATGGATCAGTACCTGACCCAGTGATTACTTTCTGTGCTCAAAACAACTGGGAGATCCCATCATTAAGCAGATCCTTTCCTTCTCATTCTCAGTGTTTGACTTTCATCATCATCATCATAGGCTGTCCTTCGGAATCGAGGAAGACTTGCTTCCACTCCTGAAGTGAGTTCTTTGGTGGCTGAACAGTCCATTACGGGAGCCACAGACCCTGTCACAGGTGTTTGTCTTTTACTCCCCTCCTCAATATATTTATTATTATTCTTTACAGAAAGTCACTGAGCTCACGGAGAAGGGAAACCGGGCAGACAGTTCCAAACTTCTCCTAAATCTGGTGATGGAGAAAGGCTCTGAGGCCCGAAGGGTGATGTGGGAATCATTTATGAATATGCGTCAAGAAATACAGGAACTTGGTACGGTAAAATCACCCACTGAATTCAGATTAAAACACTGCAGATTTTACTATAATATTACACAGATCTGACTTCATGAAAGTTAATTAATTTCAACAGGTTCTGATCCATCTGATTACATGAACATCAGACGAGTTTTATCTGAAGTACTCAGTCACCTGCAAGGTAAGTGATGAAATGGAGATTTCAAGCCATGTATTTCACTTCTGAGAATCAGAATGTTTGACTGTAGCCGTTTGTTTAGAGAGTGTCAGAATCTGGGAATCAGAAGTTCAAAGGGTGCGGTAAATAGGATTTAACTTTCCTTATTAAACCTTAAAAGTTCTGCGTAGATGCAGTTTACAATTAACTCTGATTTTTGAATTATTTGTAATTTTGCAAGTGGTGTATGGTCCAGTTAATCTAGTTTCACATCGTCTACACTTAGCAGGATCCTGATACACTGTGAAACCCCATACACACTTGGCAGGATCCTGATACACTATGAAACCCCATACACACCTGGCAGGATCCTGATACACCGGGAAACAGCATACACACTTGGCAGAATTCTGCTACACTGTGAAACCCCATACACACCTGGCAGGATCCTGATACACTGTGAAACCCCATACAAACCTGGTAGGATCCTGATACACCGGGAAACCGCATACACACTTGGCAGAATTCTGCTACACTGTGAAACCCCCCACACACCTGGCAGGATCCTGATACACTGAAACCCCATACACACCTGGCAGGATCCTGATACACTGGGACCCCATACACATCTGGCAGCATCCTGATACACTGAAACCCCATACACACCTGGTATGATCCTGCTACACTGTGAAACCCCATACACACCTGGTAGGATTCCAACACGCTGTGAATCCAAATGCAAACCTCCTGTGTGCCGTACAGACACCCTGGGCTCACCAGTGAAAAGCTATGCCATGACCCAGATGCAAAGGGTTACCTGCATCCCTAGACATCTGTCTCACCGTAAACAGTAGGGAGATAGGTGGAGAAATGGAAAACCGTAAAATGTGATCATTTCACAGCACAGAGCGAGAGGCCATAAAGCGTCCGATCCCATCTGAGAAAATGTACAGATGTTCACATGTTTTAACACGAGTTCCCGTGGAGCAATGTAAGGAAAATACAGTGTTCAGTGTGACTATGAATTTATTGGATAGTATCCTAAAGAAGGTGCAAGAGAACCGTATTCTACTCACAGAATAGTCCTTTAATTCAGGAGTTTTTTTTAGATGCAATGTAATGGCGATCGGAAGCATATTTGTAATTTCCCAAACCTACACTATCGGAAACAAAGGCGATAATTTAGGAACAGAGTGTAATTATTGGTAGAACAGTTCGAATGAACTGTGAATATTTTCTGCTCCAGCATTACACTGAGCAAAGTGTGCAGTAGTTATATTTCTAATTTTTATCGGTGATATGACAGGACTGTTAAGAAAAGACATTCAATGAAGGTATATGTAAAACTGCTGAAAAATTGTTGATGAATTCTGAAACACAAAATAACTGGAGAATGATTATGGACAAGGAAAGGACATGTGGCCCCTGTCCCTGTTGGAGATGAACCCACTTACCCCTCCCCTCAGTGTATCCACAGAAACATGTTCAATTGTCACTTGACCCCAGTTACATTGCCGCTTCAATGTCCACGCCGGGTCTACCCATGCTATTACACTTTGGGTGTAAAAATTACCCGAACTTCCTTCCTTCTGACTTTCATTTTTTTCCCTTTATTAATTATTTTGGTTGTGATGAGCCTGTTTCCATTAAACCATTTCAGTAATTAAACTAAATGACTTAAACCATCTTTCTCTTCCCCCTCTGTACTTCAGAATGGCAGTAACATTTACCAGTGAACAGCTGATTACAGAAGTTCTGGTCATACCCCAGATAACCTGCCAGAGTCTTGAAACAACAATAATTCACAGTCGGACCCCCCTCTCAGTGCACACAATACCCCAAATAATCTGCCCGAGTCCCGATACAATTAACGTGGATCTTCTGTTAAGGGACGGAGAGATTTAGGGAGAGAATTCCAGATCTTAATGCCTAGTAAGTTGGAGGCACGGCTGCCAGTGATGGAATGATGAGAATTGGGGATGCACAAGAGAATGGAAGGGTTGCAGAGATCTCTGAGGTATGTAGGGCTGGAGGATGTTGCAGAGATTGGGAGCGGCGAGGCCATGGAGGAAACTCGATAGTGGAATAAGAGTATGCATTAGGCCAGTCGTTCCCTTGAACCTGCTCTGCCATTCAGTAAGATCTTCTACCTCAACTCCACTTTCCTGCATTATCCCCATATCGCTTAATATCCAAACATTTATCAATCTCTGTGTTGAATATACTCAATGACCGAGGGTCCACAGCCGTCTGGAGTAGAGAATTTTAAAGATTCACCACGCTCAGAGTGAAGAAGTTTGTCCTCATCTGAGTCCTAAATAGCTGACCCCTAACTCTGAGACTGTGACCCCTGGTTCTAGACACCCCAGCCAGAGGAAACATCCTCCCGACATCTTCCTTGTCAAGCCCTGTAAATATTTTCTATGTTTCAGTGAGATCACCTCTCATTCTTCTAAACTCTAGGGAAAAAGGCCTAGTCTACTCAATCTCTCCACGAAGGACAATCCCCCATCCCAGGAATCAGTCTGGTAAACTTTCGTTGCACTCCCTCAATGGCAAGAATATTTCAAATACTGGAGCGGGAGCTGATTAGGTCAGCGAGTGCAGGGTTGATGGGTGAACGGGACCTGGTGCACGTTAGGATATGATCAGCAGAGTTTTGTATGAGCTCAGCTTTATGGAGGGTTCAGCAGAGTTTTGGATGAGCTCATATTTACGGAGGCTCCAAGGTAGGAGGCCGAACAGAAGAGCATTGGAATGGCCGAATCTGGATGTAACAAAGGCTGTCCCGAGAGTTTCAGCCCCAGATGACCTAGGCAGAAGCCGACACATGCGATATTATAGAGGTGGTTGTAGGTGGTCTTGATGGTGGAGAGAATATGCGATTGCAATCTCAGCTACACGCCCCTGATTGGAACTTATTTCCATTCACAGTCTGTCCCTCACCCAGTGTACACAATACCACAGATACCCTGCTCAAGACCAGATACAATAACAGAGGAACTTCTGTACATTCACAGACTGTCCCTCTCTCTGTGCACACAGTACACCAGATGACCCGCTCAAGACTTGATATGATAATAGTGGGACCCCTGACCATTTACAGCCTATCCCTCATCCACTGCAAACAATAGCACAAATAGCCTGCCCAAGGCCTGATATAATAACAGAGGGTCTTCTATTCATTCAGTCGCTCCCTATTCCAGTGCACACAATATCCCAGATAACCTGCCCAAGGCCTGATCTGGTAATAGTGGGACTTCTGACCATTCAGTCTGCCACTCTACCACGAATAACCAACATCCCGTTTTCTTCTTCTGAATAAGGTAAGCATCGGAGACGGATCCAAATATTGACCCACTTGAACCGCTGCTGAATTATAACCATGATCATATGTGGATTAGAATGAGATGTTTATACAACAGGGCAGGCTGGATAATATTAACCATCAAAGGGAAAATATCACCTTCATACAAATCTCCATGTTCAGTGAATATTGAATTAACTGAGGATTTGAAACTTATCTTGGCCATTTTTCACTTTCAAGTGAGGTTCTCCATGAACTGAGTTTTAATTTCTAAACCCACCTCTGTGGCAGCGGTGAATTAAATATTGCAACATTTTACTGAATAGTAAAGTGGTATTGAGAAGTTGTTTTTATGTTAATACAACTAACATTGAGAACCACTGTCAGTCTGTTCCAATTGAAGATCTTCAACAGAAACACAAAGAAACACTCTGGGTACAAACTGACACACTGAGAGTGAACACTATCCTCATAAAGGAGAAGGTTAAGATATTTCAGCTGGTGGACCGATACGCCGAGCTAACGGTTATTTCTACTGTTCGAGATTGGACACTTGTAGAACATGTTAACCAAACTGGAAGTAATACGGTGGAGGAGGATTTCCTGGAGTGCATGACGGATGTTTTTTTAGACCAATATGTCGAGGAACCAACTAGGGGGGAGGTCTTCTTAGACTGGGTGCTGTGTAATGAGAGAGGATTAATTAGCAATCTCGTTGTGCGAGGCCCCTTGGGGAAGAGTGACCATAATATGGTGGAATTCTGCATTAGGATGGAGAATGAAACAGTTAATTCAGAGACCATGGTCCAGAACTTAAAGAAGGGTAACTTTGAAGGTATGAGGCGTGAATTGGCTAGGATAGATTGGCGAATGATACTGAAGGGGTTGACTGTGGATGGGCAATGGCAGACATTTAGAGACCGCATGGATGAACTACAACAATTGTACATTCCTGTCTGGCGTAAAAATAAAAAAGGGAAGGTGGCTCAAACGTGGCTATCAATGGAAATCAGGGATAGTATTAAAGCCAAGGAAGTGGCATACAAATTGGCCAGAAATAGCAGCGAACCCGGGGACTGGGAGAAATTTAGAACTCAGCAGAGGAGGACAAAGGGTTTGATTAGGGCAGGGAAAATGGAGTACGAGAAGAAGCTTGCAGGGAACATTAAGACGGATTGCAAAAGTTTCTATAGATATGTAAAGAGAAAAAGGTTAGTAAAGACAAACGTAGGTCCCCTGCAGTCAGAATCAGGGGAAGTCATAACGGGGAACAAAGAAATGGCGGACCAATTGAACAAGTACTTTGGTTCGGTATTCACTGAGGAGGACACAAACAACCTTCCGGATATAAAAGGGGTCGGAGGGTCTAGTAAGGAGGAGGAACTGAGGGAAATCCTTATTAGCCGGGAAATTGTGTTGGGGAAATTGATGGGATTGAAGGCCGATAAATCCCCAGGGCCTGATGGACTGCATCCCAGAGTACTTAAGGAGGTGGCCTTGGAAATAGTGGATGCATTGACAGTCATTTTCCAACAGTACATTGACTCTGGATCAGTTCCTATGGAGTGGAGGGTAGCCAATGTAACCCCACTTTTGAAAAAAGGAGGGAGAGAGAAAACAGGGAATTATAGACCGGTCAGCCTGACATCGGTAGTGGGTAAAATGATGGAATCAATTATTAAGGATGTCATAGCAGTGCATTTGGAAAGAGGTGATATGATAGGTCCAAGTCAGCATGGATTTGTGAAAGGGAAATCATGTTTGACAAATCTTCTTGAATTTTTTGAGGATGTTTCCAGTAGAGTGGACAAGGGAGAACCAGTTGATGTGGTATATTTGGACTTTCAGAAGGCTTTCGACAAGGTCCCACACAAGAGATTAATGTGCAAAGTTAAAGCACATGGGATTGGGGGTAGTGTGCTGACATGGATTGAGAATTGGTTGTTAGACAGGAAGCAAAGAGTAGGAGTAAACGGGGACTTTTCAGAATGGCAGCCAGTGACTAGTGGGGTACCGCAAGGTTCTGTGCTGGGGCCCCAGCTGTTTACACTGTACATTAATGATTTAGACGAGGGGATTAAATGTAGTATCTCCAAATTTGCGGATGACACTAAGTTGGGTGGCAGTGTGAGCTGCGAGGAGGATGCTATGAGGCTGCAGAGCGACTTGGATAGGTTAGGTCAGTGGGCAAATGCATGGCAGATGAAGTATAATGTGGATAAATGTGAGGTTATCCACTTTGGTGGTAAAAACAGAGAGGCAGACTATTATCTGAATGGTGACAGATTAGGAAAAGGGGAGGTGCAACGAGACCTGGGTGTCATGGTACATCAGTCATTGAAGGTTGGCATGCAGGTACAGCAGGCGGTTAAGAAAGCAAATGGCATGTTGGCCTTCATAGCAAGGGGATTTGAGTACAGGGGCAGGGAGGTGTTGCTACAGTTGTACAGGTCCTTGGTGAGGCCACACCTGGAGTACTGTGTACAGTTGTGGTCTCCTAACTTGAGGAAGGACATTCTTGCTATTGAGGGAGTGCAGCAAAGGTTCACCAGACTGATTCCTGGGATGGCGCGACTGACATATCAAGAACGAGTGGATCAACTGGGCTTGTATTCACTGGAGTTCAGAAGAATGAGAGGTGATCTCATAGAAACGTTTAAAATTCTGACGGGTTTATACAGGTTAGATGCAGGAAGAATGTTCCCAATGTTGGGGAAGTGCAGAACCAGGGGTCACAGTCTAAGGATAAGGGGTAAGCCATTTAGGACCGAGATGAGGAGAAACTTCTTCACCCAGGGAGTGGTGAACCTGTGTAATTCTCTACCACAGAAAGTTGTTGAGGCCAATTCACTAAATATATTCAAAAATTAGTTGTGTTACTGAAGCTCGGTGAGATGGCCTTCACAGGAGACTCGGAGAAACACATTGTGTTTAGGAATGGATATTTGATCAAGTACAATCTGCAGCCTTCCCAGTTCCTGTCTGGGTTCATGATGGAACTATTGGAGAGAGATGATTCTGCCCAGAGCGTGGTGTACACATTCCCACACCTCACCATCCAAGAGTTTGTAGCTGCACTCGCACAATTCCTGACTCCTGATCCGGGGGACATCCTGAAACTCCTTCATGAAGCCCACAGCAAAGAAGATGGGCGATTTGAGATATTTCTCCGTTTTGTTGCTGATCTTTCCTCCCCATGTGCAGCTGGACCCCTGGAGGAGTTTCTGGTGCATTTCTTCATCAAACCACCTGCTGAGTGATTGACTGGGTGAAGGAGAAGGTTGAAGGTCAGATTGGAAACACAGAGTGAAGCTGGTAAACGGAACCTCCTGAACACATTCCACTATTTGTTTGAGTCTCAGAATAAAGCACTGGCTCGGCTCACGGTGGGGTCTGTGAAAACACTTACATTTCGTGGATTGAGATTGACCCCGATTGACTGTGCGGTCCTGTCTCATGTCATTGGACTCTGTGATACAATAAGACATCTCGGTCTACAGAACTGCTATATTCAGTGTGAAGGATTCCAGCGGCTGGGACCCGTACTGCACAAATGCCGGGTTTTGAGGTAACTGTTTATGTCTCTCTAACTTTTGGGTGAATTGTAGAACAGTCACAGATTGTGTTGTTGCTCTGTAATGAAGGGAAACAAACCGTTCAGTTAAATCAGAGACAAGCAGATTCAGCACGAATATGACAAATAATAAAAGGATCAGTTAGTAATTCCTGAAGGACTGGAGAATCTAAAACGGATCGTTGTGAACAATTGGGGTTTTCGTAGTCTTTATTGGATCAGCAATTTCAGGTCACAGAGTCTGATAATTTCGTTACAATAAAGCATTGCATTGGGGGGTAGCTATGTAACCCCACTTTTGAAAAAAGGAGGGAGAGAGAAAACAGAGAATTATTATGCCGGTTAGCCTGACATTGGTATTGTGGAAAATGT
The DNA here is from genome assembly GCF_044704955.1 of Pristiophorus japonicus. NCBI lineage: Eukaryota > Metazoa > Chordata > Chondrichthyes > Pristiophoridae > Pristiophorus > Pristiophorus japonicus. The sequence goes on from NC_091985.1 coordinate 227,545,665, forward strand.
TGGAATCAATTATTAAAGATGTAATATCGCATTTGGAAAGCAGTAACCCGATCGGTCCAACATGGGTTTATGAAAGGGAAATCATGCTTGACAAATCTTCTAGAATTTTTTGAGGATGTAACGAGTAGAGTGGACAAGGGAGAAACAGTGGATGTGTTGTATTTGGACTTTCAAAAGGCTTTTGACAAGGTCCCACACAAGAGATTAGTGTGCAAAATTAATGTATTGATGCGGATAGAGAACTGGTTGGCAGGCAGGAAGCAAAGAGTATGAATAAACAGGTCCTTTTCAAAATGGCAGGCAGTGACTAGTGGAGTACCACAAGGTTCAGTGCTGGAACACCAGCTCTTTACAATATACATTAATGATTTAGACAAAGGAATTGAATGTAATATCTCCAAGTTTGCAGATGACATGAAGCTGGGTTGCAGTGTGAGCTGTGAGGAGGATGCTAAGAGGCTGCAGGGTGCCTTGGACAGGTTAGGTGAGTGGGCAAATGCATGGCAGATGCAGTATAATGCAGATAAATGTGAGGTTATACACTTTGGTGGCAAAAACAGGAAGGCAGAATATTATCTCAATGGTGACAGATTAGGAAAAGGGGAGGTGCAACAAGACCTGGGTGTCATGATACATCAGTCATTGAAAGTTGGCATGCAGGTACAGCAGGCGGTGACGAAGGCAAATGTCATGTTGGCCTTCATAGCTAGGGGATTTGCGTATAGGTGCAGGGAGGTCTTACTACAGTTGTACAGGGCCTTGGTGAGGCCTCGCCTGGAATATTGTGTTCAGTTTCGGTCTCCTAATCAGAGGAAGGACATTCTTGCTATGGGGGGAGTGCAGCAAAGGTTCACCAGACTGATACCCGGGATGGCAGGTCTGACCTATGAAGAAAGACTGGATCAACTAGGCTTATATTCACTGTAATTTAGAAGAATGAGAGGGGATCTCATAGAAACATATAATATTCTGACAGGATTGGACACGTTAGATGCAGGAAGAATGTTCCCGATGTTGGGGAAGTCCAGAACCAAGGGTCACAGTCTAAGAATAAGGGGTAAGCCATTTAGGACCGAGTTGAGGAGAAACATCTTCACTCAGAGAATTGTGAACCTGTGGAATTCTCTACCACAGAAAGTTGTTGAGGCCAGTTCGTTAGATATCTTGAAAACGCTGTTAGATGTGGCCCTTATGGCTAAAGGGATCAAGGGGTATGGAGAGAAAGCAGGAATGGGATACTGAAGTTGCATGATCAGCCATGATCATATTGAATTGTGGGGCAGGCTCGAAGGGCCGAATGACCTACTCCTGCACCTAATTTCTATGTTTCTATTACATTTCGTGGATTGCGACTGACCCCAATTCACTATGCAATAAGGCTGAACAGTGAAATGTAAACATTCAAAATATAAGGATGCATTTGTTTGTACTAACTGAATGGCGGCCGTTTCTCTGATTAGCTCTCTATTATCACGTAACCTGCTGCTGATTGGTGCCCTTGGAGGATAAGCCACACGCTGAGGTTCCTCTGTAATGTGTAACTGGAACCGCCCAGCCCAAGTTCTGACTGAATTTCCAATTTGTAATTCGATCCATTTTGACTTCAGAAGCCACAGAGGTTAGATCTCACCAAAAGCCACCAATTTCCAGCCGAAATCCCTTACCACAGCGCAAGTGCGTCACTTCCCCAGCCGACGTCTTTTACACCAGCAAAAGTGTATCCCACCCCCCAGCCGAAGTCTCTTCCCCCAGCACATGCTGCCTGCCCCAGCCGAAGTCTCTTACCCCAGCGCAAGTGAATGATATCCCCCCACCCCCCACTCCTCCCCCCCCTCCTGTGTACAGATTGTTAACACGTCTATTGGGTATGAAGTGAATAGTGACAGTGATGTGAGTTCTGGATTTTATCCATCCCTTTTAACACACGCATCGACTTGCACGTACTAGGGGTTGGAAAAACATGATCCACATTCCGTGAGTTCCCTCTCTCCCCTCCGATTCCCCCACCTGTGACTCTCTCTCTCTTTTCCCCCTGGTTCTCTTTCTCTACACCACCCCCCATCCACCCATTCAGGCTCTCTTTTTCCCCCTCCCCCCTCCCTCCACGGGCTCTCTCTGCCCTGCCACGCCAGGATCTCTCTCTCCGTCCCCGCTCCCCCGGCTCTCTCTTTCCCTCCCCCACCCCCCCATCCCCATCCCCAGGCACTCTCTCTCGTTTCCCCTCCAGGCACACACTCACTCTCTCTCCCTCCAGGCCCTATCTCTCTCCTCCCCTCCCTCAGGCGTGCACTCTCTTTCCCCCGCTGCCCCTCCCCACAGGCTCTCTCTGTCTCTCCCCCCCAGGCTCTCTCTTCTCCCCCGCCCCATTCTCCCCCCATTTCCTCTCCCTGTTTCCCCTCCTCCAGGCACTCTCTCTCCAGGCTGTATCTTTCCCTCTCCCCCCTCCCCCAGGCTCGCTCGCTCTCTCTCTGGAATGGGAATACTGGGGTATTGGGAACTCTCTCATACAAATATTTACAATTGTTCACAGTCCTGAACATTAAGACAAGAATTATTATTTAGCTCTAACATTTGCTGCTAAAAAGTTTGCAATCTACTGGGTTGTGGGGTATTATCCGCAGAGTACTGACACAGACCGGCCAGCGGGAGGCTCCTGGATAAACCATGGGCAATGAACCTGGTAATATGTCATAAATCTGCCCGTATGTGAGGTCCCGCTTGGGGATGGAACGTCTAAAACATTACCCCCAAACTGCCGGGTCAGTTACACCTGAAAAATTGTCGAGCCAATCTGATGGGAAGTGTGAGACTCCTCTCCCCTATAAACTAGGAACAGTTAAAACTTTGAACTGTACAAAATAAACGATCCTTGTTACAGGAAATTCAGGGGATGGATTTCACAGCAGCAGTTAGCGACGTTTTAGAAACATAGAAACATAGAAAATAGGTGCAGGAGTAGGCCATTCGGCCCTTCTAGCCTGCACCGCCATTCAATGAGTTCATGGCTGAACATTCAACTTCAGTACCCCATTCCTGCTTTCTCGCCATACCCCTTGATCCCCCTAGCAGTAAGGACCTCATCTAACTCCTTTTTGAATATATTTAGTGAATTGGCCTCAACAACTTTCTGTGGTAGAGAATTCCACAGGTTCACCACTCTCTGGGTGAAGAAGTTCCTCCGCATCTCGGTCCTAAATGGCTTACCCCTTATCCTTAGACTGTGACCCCTGGTTCTGGACTTCCCCAACATTGGGAACATTCTTCCTGCATCTAACCTGTCTAACCCCGTCAGAATTTTATATGTTTCTATGAGGTCCCCTCTCATTCTTCTGAACTCCAGTGAATACAAGCCCAGTTGATCCAGTCTTTCTTGATAGGTCAGTCCCGCCATCCCGGGAATCAGTCTGGTGAACCTTCGCTGCACTCCCTCAATAGCAAGAATGTCCTTCCTCAGGTTAGGAGACCAAAACTGTACACAATACTCCAGGTGTGGCCTCACCAATGCCCTGTACAACTGTAGCAACACCTCCCTGCCCCTGTACTCAAATCCCCTTGCTATGAAGGCCAACATGCCATTTGCTTTCTTAACCGCCTGCTGCACCTGCATGCCAACCTTCAATGACTGATGTACCATGACACCCAGGTCTCTTTGCACCTCCCCTTTTCCTAATCTGTCACCATTCAGATAATAGTCTGTCTCTCTGTTTTTACCACCAAAGTGGATAACCTCACATTTATCCACATTATACTTCATCTGCCATGCATTTGCCCACTCACCTAACCTATCCAAGTCGCTCTGCAGCCTCACAGCATCCTCCTCGCAGCTCACACTGCCACCCAACTTAGTGTCATCCGCAAATTTGGAGATACTACATTTAATCCCCTCATCTAAATCATTAATGTACAGTGTAAACAGCTGGGGCCCCAGCACAGAACCTTGCGGTACCCCACTAGTCACTGCCTGCCATTCTGAAAAGTACCCATTTACTCCTACTCTTTGCTTCCTGTCTGACAACCAGTTCTCAATCCATGTCAGTACACTACCCCCAATCCCATGTGCTCTAACTTTGCACATCAATCTCTTGTGTGGGACCTTGTCGAACGCCTTCTGAAAGTCCAAATATACCACATCAACTGGTTCTCCCTTATCCACTCTACTGGAAACATCCTCAAAAAATTCCAGAAGATTTGTCAAGCATGATTTCCCTTTCACAAATCCATGCTGACTTGGACCTATCATGTCACCTCTTTCCAAATGCACTGCTATGACATCCTTAATAATCCTTAATAATTTTGCAATATAACTCTCCCCGAGATATTGTACAGATTATTGTAATGCACAGAGTATAACGTATCATCGCTGTATCATTTGATTCGGGGGAAATCGCCCCATTCCCATAATATCCGGGATTTAAGGAGCAGCAAAAATGAGGGAAGTTTCCCCAAACATGATGAGGCCGGTCATTGTGCTCTCGCAAGGTAATTCTGATCATTAGGGAATGAGAGTATTTAAAGGATTCACAAAAACAGCATTTTATTCAACAAATACATTTACCAACGGTCCCTGAATATATGGGAAGTTGAGATTCATTCCCAGCCACTTCAAAATTTTGTCTGCGGTCAGAGAGCGCGATCGGTGGAGGGTCAGGCGGGAAAATTGTATTTCCCCCCCCCCCCCCCACCAGCGGGTCGGGACCCCACTATCAACCCGCCACCACATGCCTTTCCCAAATGTCATGTTTGTCAGTGCTGAGCAAGCCTGACATACAGCAGCAGGGGAGGCAATTCAGGTCATTACCAGCTTGTTAACAAATCATTAGCAACTAATTTCAGCTCACCGAAAGAGTTTACCAGTTTAGCCACAGAATCCATGCTGCTCGGGTATCACGCAGGTAAACAGGGCGGGTATTAAATGGCCATGGAATCATCTCATTACTTGAAAGCAGGAAATGTATGATCAAAGCTTCCATGTCACAGCTGTTCACTTTCCAAAGCTGTTGCTCACTGCATTTGGATGAAAGGTTGAGCTTTATGCCGGCTGCAACAGTTTGGGGCAAATTCTTCATCCTGTGTCACTTCATTGGAACAACGCCTCTCATCATTGACATCGCTTTTGTGATCCCAAGTTCAGCTGACATCTATTGCATCAGACTGGGTATGGTTTATACTGTCGCACCTTGCTCCTGAGAATCTGATCATGATTATCCCGAACAGCAGAAGCACAAACAACCACACCGACCTTTGCTGCAAACACCTGATGCTGCACAGGACAGAGGGCATCAGCCCCCGGCCACATTACAGGGATGGCTTCACCATGGCCACATTTACTTCACTTGATGCTGTACATCCCGGCATTCACATGATGCGCCAGGTTGGCACCACCCCACATCAACATAATATAACATCCCTACAGTGCCCAAGCCATTCCTTTCACACTCATCAGCAGTGTGCTGGGTACCATCATTCCGCTCCCCGGCCTGCTCCGAGGCATCACAGGCATCTTCCACGCTTCAAGATTTATTTCGGGACCTGGAATATTAGGTCCTTCATTGAAACACCTGTGAACTTTTTGGCGTGGAAGCAAGTCATCCTCGACTCGAGCGACTGCCTATGAGGATACCATTATATCTCACCATTCACTGGAACTGACTAAGCCACTTCCAAAGGTTCACTCAGATGTGCCCAAGAAATGAAAGTATTGAAAATAAAGAATGTTTGAAAGCGCATTAACAGAAACTTGACATGAACATTGGTAAAATACCCTTGTATGTTGTTAGTTGGTATGGTTGGATTCGGAAAAGGGTGAGTTTGTGCGGGGTGGCTAGTGAGATGATGATGTGAAAATGTAGATAGGGATGGATGGGTGGAGGGGCAAGGCAAGTTGGTGTGAGTAAGGATGTGCAGGATTAGGATAGGGAAGGCAGAGTAATGGGGATGCAATAAATGGCACAGCAGGGTAAGGTTGAATGTGGCTTTGCAGTAACATTTTGAGATCATTTAAAGTTTTGCACCACTGTAGTCTCGTCCTTATGATATATCCCAGCCTGTGCCTCCTGTGCAATGTGCAACCAGACTGCATTGGTCTCCTTGGGAGGTCTCATCCGCCCATTGGAAGTGAAGAGGTCCTCCCTGCGTGCTGTAACATGAATCATGGGAGAGCCTGGGTACAGCCGTACCCCTCTGTGCAGTACTTGTACGTCTTTGCAGCACCTCAATGCTGTAGAACACTCACAGCACAACTGTCAAAATCAATTTTGACCCTTTGAGGAATCCGGCTGATGATGCATCATCAAATTACATCATCAGATCCGCTTCCTTTAATTGGCTTGGAATCACTCTGGGTGGGGCTTAGCAAGGGCAATCGGGAGAGTTTCACACAGCAGGCTGGAGCCGGCAGCGAAATTGGGACCCGCCAGCGACCCCGGCCGCATCAGTCCCGGCCAGGTGGTTGAAATCGCGGGACAAAAGCGGGTTATTAATTTCCTGAAGTACTTTCAGTGATTGCTGTAATATCCGAGAGGGAAAATATATCAGATCCGGGGTTTCATTCAGTTTGTTTATCATTCTCTGTTTGTGTGCAGACTGAATCACAATAAACTGGAAATTCAGGAGAGATCAATTGTCTGCAGCTCTGAGGGACCCAGACTGTAAAATGCAGGATTTGCAGTAAGTACCATACTGTGTGAGATTGTGTTTAAAATAATTGACTATCTAACACTGTGCATTATTATTAGTATCAGTCATAGTGTTATTAATAAACGCTGCTGATTTACTCTGATTTCTGTTCTTTTTCTCTCTCTGATCCGCAGGCTGGATAATAATGGTCTCTCAGATTCACGTACCAAGGATCTTGCCTCCGCTCTCAGTACAAACCGCTCACTGACGATTCTGAACCTGGGTAATAATGGACTGGGAGATTCAGGAGTGATGCTGCTGTCTGCAGCTCTGTGGAACCTAGACTCTAAAATACTGGAACTGGATTAAGTACCAGACTGTGTAAGATTGTGCTTATAATAATTGGATGTCTGACACTTATTAGTATGAGTAATAGTGCAATGAATAAACCTGTACATTATTAATAGTGTTATTAATAAACACTGCGATTCCTGTTATTTCTCTCTGATCCGCAGGCTGGGTGCTGTCTGTCTTATAGATTCTTGTACTGAGGATCTCATCTCCGCTCTCAGTACAAACTTCTCACTAACGGATCAAACTTCTTCACAGAACGATCTGTCCTCACTCTCTGCCGCCTTGTACTGACCTGCAGGTGTCTGGAGCGTATCTGGTGAGTGTTTGTTTAATGTTTAATGTAATAAATAAGATATAAATAGGTATCAGTCACTTTTATGGGTCATATTTATCTGTAATATTGAAATATTAACCCCAGTCCCTCTGTTATTGACACTGTTGTGCAATCTGTTTATTTCTTGTTTAATATTTAATCTGTTTCAGGCTGAGGGGGAATCAGTTCAGTTCAACCGGAGAGAGATGCCTGAAGTCGCTGCAGGAATCCAGACCCAGACTGAGTGTGATTGTATGAACATTTCAATTGTCAAACATCATTTCTCTCATTATATGACCATTTTGGGCCGATTTTCTGCCCTCCCTCCTTTAACCCCCCGCGCTCCAGGTTTAAACCCTAATGGTCCTTTAAGGGTTTCCCGCTCGAGCTGAGCGCGCATCATCTCCCATTGTGAGGTCAGAGGCCCAGCTACAGGGTCACATGACTCAGCCGCCCGGCCCCACAGCGCTGCTTCTGCAGGATATCCGAGGCTGAATGTCCCCCAATGGGGCACTGGGGAAATACACAGTCAGGAAGGGCCCAGGGTGAGGCTCAGTCTGAGCTGCAGTGGGACACTGAAAATTGTGTTCAGTATTCCTGGGTGTCTCTCCAAGTGTGGAGTCGGACTATGTAACAAATGTCCCTGTGTACAGTGTTATATGTCTCCAGGTGAGGAGTCAGACTCTGTAACAAGTGTCTCTGTGCACAGCGTGTGTCTCTCCCAGTGAGGAGTCAGATTCTGTAGAGAGTGTCCCTGTGTACAGTGTGTCTCGCTCCCGGTGAGGAGTTGAGCTTTGTAAGAAGTGTACCTGTGTTCAGTGTGTGTCTCTCCCAGGGATGAATGAGAACCTGTAACAAGTGTCCCTACAACTGTCCAAAATCTCTCCACTCCTCCAACCTCTTGCGCATTCTCGATTTTCATCACTGGCGCCCATGATTTGAGCTGCCGAAACCCTAAACTGTCGAATTTCCTCCCTAAATCTCTTTGTAACTCTGCCTCTCGCCCCATCTCCTTTAAATGATTCTTGAACGGTTGAAAGCTTTCACCAAGCTTTTGGCCATCTGTCTTAATATCTCTTTATGTGGTTCAGTATGAAATTTTGTCTGACAATTACTTTGTGACTTTTCATTACATTAAAACGGCGATATCAATGCTAGTTATTGTTGTCGCTGTGTTGTTTTAATAAAACTCCACCGCTTCCTTCAGCTCACGCCTGGTTTCCTCATTACTTTCATAAAAACTCGCTTCATTTTTGAATATATTAAATAAAGTTTACTCAAAAGTACATCCGACCTACTCCGAACTAAACTCTAGACGTGACCTGTCCGTCTATTGAACGGGGTGGGTCTTACCAGGGAGGCTAGGCATGCAATTTACACAAGTTGCTGAGACTGAGTGTGAGCAAAAGAGCGCAGCTGGACGCAAAAAATTACGCCCCACAGGCAATGGAAAATGTCTGTTGCTAAATGGTCAAAATAAACCTGCAGCAAAAAGGTCCCCATGAATCTGCAACAAATCATAGAATCATGCAATCCTCAGCTCATCCTACCTGTGCCGGCGCTTTGAAAGAGCTATCCAATTAGTCCCTCTCTTTCCCCGTAGCCCTGCAAACTGTTGCTTTACAAGTATACAAGTACAATCTGCGTTCACCAGCCATTCAGGCAATGCATTCCAGATCATAACCACTCTGCATTAAAAAAATCCTCCTCTTCTCTGCTCTGGTTCCTTTGCCAATTATTTCATACCAAGAGGATTTGAGTATAGGAGCAGGGAGGTCTTACTGCAGTTCTTCAGGGCCTTGGTGAGGCCTCACCTTGAATATTGTGTACAGTTTTGGTCTCCTAATCTGAGGAAGGACATTCTTGCTATTGAGGGAGTGCAGCGAAGGTTCACTAGACTGATTCCCGGGATGGCAGGACTGACAGATGAAGAATGACTGGATCGACTAGGCTTATATTCACAGGAATTTAGAAGAATGTGAGGGGATCTCATAGAAACATATAACATTCTGACGGGATTGGACAGGTTAGATGCAGGAAGAATGTTCCCGATGTTGGGAAAGTCCAGAACCAGGGGTCAAGTCTAAGGCAGTGGTTCTCAACCTTTTTGTGTTCGCGGAACACTTTTGAATGCTAGAAATTTTGGCGGCAAACTTGAAGGGATTAAAAGGTGAACACTGGTTAAAAAAAAGCAAGTTTCAGAAAATTTAAAAAACATTTTATTAATCACAGTTGTATGTGAAGATATACAACATTGTAGACATGTATGTAATTATTTTTTATTCTGAAAGTAACAATAAAATAATAAACTATCATAATAATTCCTCACATTAATTATAGATTAATTAGTATTTTAATATGATACTTGAGCCTGACGTTTTTTAGTTATGTCACTTATATTAGGGCGTATAACCAAAAAGGCGACACTCATTTTGTGTTCAATTTCGCTAAGTTTTTCCCGTTTTTTGCATTTGATATTCACAAGAGTTGAGAATCCTAATTCGCAGAGATATGATGTTGAAAACTGCATTAGAATTATCAACGCTTTTTTTGATATTGCACGATTTTCTTCTTTAATAGAAATCCAGAACGCATCAAGAGACATATCTGAATGTTTCATTTTAAGACCGTGGTCTGTAGAAATAGGAGTCAATTCTTCAGCTTGCAATGTAAAATCAAAATCTGACGTACTAATTGGAGAAAATGGATGTCTTACCCAATCATGCTTCCCTACATCCAAAGACGGGAAATATTTTTTTAATGTTGTCTTCCAGTGATGCCAAATGCTCTATCACGATAGGAGCAACCTTTTTAATACTGTGATTTGGTATCAAAGGGAACATTTCAAGATTTTTTTCTGTTGCTCTCTTTTTCAAGATAGACATTTTTTTCTGAAAAGCTAATAGCTTGTCTGTAGAGGTGAGAATGTTTTCATTTCGCCCTTGCATAATGGTATTAATGCTGTTGAGACAATTAAATATACCTGCCAAATATGCTAACTGAGCACACCACATTTCACTCTTAAGGTATTTGCAAAAGGTATCGTTTCCTTCTCTTTCAAAAAATACTGACAATTCTTTTTTAAGTTCAAATACACGACATAAGACTTTTCCCCTTGAAAGCCATCTTACCTCTGTATGCAAAAGTAAACATTCGTGCTGTGCAGAACTGTTTAAACAAGCGAGTTTTTAAAGGTCTTGATTTTATATAATTTAACAATATTAACAACTTGATCTAACACAGATTTTAATTCCAGCGGTAATGTCTTTGCAGCAAGTGCTTCTCCATGCGAAACGCAATGGATGAATAATATATTTGGATTATGATTTTTTGCGAGCGTAATGAATCCGTTGACACATCCCACCATAGAATCTGCACGGACGGTGCTCCATCTAACACATGAGTCCCATGAAATTTTCAAGCCTTCTACATATGAATTGACAGAATCAAATATGTCTTGACCTCTAGTATTTTCTGGAAGTTCTCTACAGCACATAAATTGGTTCAATATCTTATTTTCACAAACAGGAGAACAAATGCTAATAATTGTGCATTATCGCTAATGTCGGTGGACTCGTCGATTTGCAAAGCAAAATTCGAGTTTGTAAGTTTCTCGGCTACATTTTCTTCAATGTTAGAAGACATATCATTTATCCTTCTCCGAATTGTATCGGCAGACAGCAGAATCTTTGCAATTTCTTGTTCCGCTTCATCACCAAGCATTATTTTGACAATTTTACGACATGCAGGCAAAATAAGTGACTCAGCTATAGTACGAGGCTTCATTTTCTGCACTATTAATTCAGCAACTTCATAAGAAGCAATTTGAACCTTATCTGACTCCAGAGAGTCCAACCTTAAACGAACCTAGAGTTGAACAGGAAGTTTTGATTTTGACTATGGTCAAAATATGCTAAAAGTCAGTTCAAATTGGATGCCGCATACATCAAAGGAGCCGCTAATTGGCGCTATATCAGGTCAAAGCGTCAAAGATGCCACCAGTCCCAGCCACACATCAAGCTGCAGATTAATAAACAAAAATAACAAAATATAAATAAGAATGTGGTTGAATGTAATTAAATAGTTTTTGATATTTTATTATAAAATCTACACTTTTTTCTGCATATGTGAGGCTTGTCTTTTATTTCTCTCATTCAAATTAATAATCAAATTTTAAGCTTTTCACATGAACAATTTAATATTATTATTTTGGATTGGGGGTGGCCATGGCCCAAGTGCTCCCCCTGGCTATGCCCTTGGTACAGACGCACATACACACACAAACGTAAATATACCTACACACGCTTATACACGCACACACAGTCTCATTCGATGGTAGGCACTCTCACTTCTCTATCAGTAATGGGAGGGAATAAGGGAGGGGGAGTGGGGTGTCGAGTACTCAAAGGAAACAAATTTTGCCAAAGGATTTTGTTCTGAGTATGGACATTTAAATTGTTTGTGTTTGTTGTCTCTTGTCATTATTACCTGTACAACTCTAGAACATAGTATTTTTGATAATAGTAGAGATAAATAGATAGTTATTTGTCAATATTGGCAATGTTTACGACAGCAGTGGCGTCATACTTATAGGTCAATGACATATGTGTCTGTCTGTCTCTCTTTCTCCTCCTCCACTTCTGTTTCAGAGTTAAATGGTTTGTGTTTCATTGTGAATTCAGCTAAAGTCCACCATACTTTTACACAATTTGGCGGCACACTTGTGAAGGGTTCACCGCACACCAATGTGCCATGGAACACCAGTTGAGAACCACTGATCTAAGGATAAGGGGTAAGCCATTTAGGACCGAGATGAGGAGAAACTCCTTCACTCAGAGAATTGTGAACCTGTGGAATTCTCTACCACAGAAAGTTGTTGAGGCCAGTTCATTAGATATATACAAAGGGGAGTTAGATATGGTGCTTACGGCTAAAGGGATCAAGGAGTATGGAGGGAAAGCAGGAATGGGGTACTAAAGTTGCATAATCAGCCATGATCATATTGAATGGTGGTGCAGGCTCTAAGGGCTGAATGGCCTACTCCTGCACCTATTTTCCATGTTTCTATGAACATGTGCTCTGTGGTTACCCAACATCCTGCCACTGGAAGTACTTCCTTCCTATTTATTCCATCAAAGCCCCTCAAATGGCCTTCATAGTCCCTATAAATTTTCACATCACTATGAAACATGCATTATTTTGAAATGTCCATACACGGGTTCATGTTTCTGAATTTAATTTCCTCTTCCTGTTCATCACACACCGAGTTAACATATTTTTGTAACATTACAGGTCTGGATATTTAACCCCAGGATTTAACTTCTTTAAAGCAGACAAGGACCACAATCCTTCCACAACTTGTTAAACCGAGACAACTAAACCAGGGCCCAGAGAGGAAATTAATCCCCAGGGCATAAGCAGACAGAACTCATGTAGTCCCCCTTGTGTACAACCTGTGAAGGACGCTTCGATCACATCCGTCTCGAGAGGGTCTCTGTCAGACTCATGTGGAGTAGCTCTCGGTCAGTCCCGTTTGGTGGTGGTCTCGGGCAAGTCCGATTGGAGGACCCCTTGGTCAGTATCCTCTGATGAAAATCACGGTCAGTTTCTTCTGGAGGAGATCTTGGTTAATTCCATCTTGAAGTCTCAGTCAGTCTCCTCTGGAGGGGGTCTCGGTCAATCCCATCTGGAGGAAGTCTCGGTCAGTCCCCACTGGAGAAGGTCTCGGTCCATCCCCAATGGAGCAGATATCGGTCAGTCCCGTCTGGAAAAGGTCTCGGTCAGACCCATCTGGAGAATGTGTCGGGCAGTCCCCTTTGGAGGAGTTCTCAGTCCATCCCCAATGGAGGAGGCCTCAGTCTGTGTCATCTGCAGGAGCCCTCTGTCAGTCTACGCTGGTGAAGTTTGCTCAGTTTCCTCTGGAGGAGGCTACAGACAGCCTCCTCTGGAAAAGGTATCGGTCCTTCCCCTCTGGAGGAAGTTTGCGTCCGTCTCCTCTGGCAGTTGTCCCCTCTAGAGGAGGCCTCCATGTATCCCATCTGGAGGAAGCCACAGTCAATCCACTCTGAAGAAGGTCTAGGTCGGTCACATCTGTAGGAGGCCTCGGACAGTCCGCTCTGAAGAAGTCCTCAGTCAGTCCTCTCTGAAGAAGGTCTCTGCCAGACCCCTCTGGATGAGGCCTAGGGCAGTCACCTCTGTAGAAGGTCTTGATCAGTCCACTCTGGAGAACGTCTTGATCAGTCCACTCTGGAGAACGTCTCGGTCATTCCCCAATGGAAGTGTTCTTGTTCAGCTTCCTTTGGAGAAGTCCTCCATCAGTCCACTCTGCAGATGGTTTTGATCAGTCCCCTTTAGAGGAGGCCTCAGTCCACTCGCTATTGATTAGGTCCGGTTGGTATCCTCTGGAGAAGAGTTTGGTCAGTCCCCTCTGGAGAAATTATTGGGCAGTCTCCTCTGGATTATGCCTTGGTTAGTCCCCTATGGAGGAAAACATGGTTAGCCCCCTCTGGAGAAGGTCTCGTTCCGTCCTCAATGGAGAAAGCCATTGTTGAATATCTCAGTGATTTTTCTCTAAAGAAGGCCTCTGTTATGTGTTTAACCCCTGGCAACCTGTATCACTCTGCGACCGGAGGGCCTACCTGTTGGAGTCCCAAGGGATCCCAGCATCCCTTGGAAGCACGGTATATAAGTAGGCCACCCACGAGGTACCTGTACCCTGGAGTCTTATTAAAGGAGCTAAGATCACACTTGCTCATTGTTCACAGTACTCAGTTTCATCCTTTATTATGAACGCATCAATTGGCGATGAGGTGATGAACAAAATGCAAAGAACAGTTGGTATCCTGGAGAAGTTCTCAGAAGAGGACAATTGGGAGACCTTCGTGGAGAAACTCGACCAATACTTTGTGGTCAATGAGCTGGAAGGGGACGAGAACGCTGCCAACCGAAGGGCGATCCTCCTTGCTGTCTGTGAGGCAACATCCTATGGCCTCATGAAGAATCTTCGACCTCCGGTAAAACCAACATCTAAATCCTATGACGAATTGTGTATGCTGGTCCAGGAGCACCTAAATCCTAAGGAAAGCGTATTGATGGCAAGATATCGGTTCTACACGTGTCAACGTTCGGAGGGCCAGGAAGTGGCGAGCTATGTCGCAGGACATTGTGAATTTGAGGGATTCCTAGAACAAATGCTTGGAGACTTTTTTTCTGGGCATTGGCCATGAGGTAATCCTTCGCAAACTATTGACTGTTGAAATTCCGAATCTAAGCAAAGCCATAACGATAGCCCAGTCATTTATGTCCACCAGCGACAACACCAAACAGATTTTGCAGAGTAACGAAGTTTCGGCAAGTACTGTGCATAAAGTAATGTCGTTTTCGAGCAGGAATATACATGGCAGATCGTACACGCCAGCTGCTGCTGCATGACCTCGGATGACCCAGAGTCCGCCATCAATCATTAATGAGAGGCAGTTAACACCTTGTTGGCATTGTGGAAGTAATCATCGGCCCCATCAATGCCGCTTCAAGTAGTATGCGTACAACAGCTGCAGAACAATGGGACACCTCCAGCGAATGTGCAGGCGTGTTGCAAATCCTGCAAACTACCAAGTGGACCAGGCTGAATTGGAGACTCGTACCAAGGAAGCAGAAGTGTACGGGGTACACACATTCACCACAAAATGTCCACCAATAATTTTGAAAGTTAAACTAAACGGTATTCCAGTATCTATGGAACCGGACACGGGTATGAGTCAGTCCATAATGAGTACAATGCCTTCGACAGCTGTGGTGCAACAAGGCACACATGCCCAAGCTCAGCCCCATTCACACCAAACTAAGGACTTACACCAAGGAACTAATCCCTGTAATTGGCAGTGCAGGAGTCAAATTCTCCTATGATGGAGCAGTGCACAAACTCCCGCTGTGGATCGTGCCAGGGAATGGCCCCACATTATTTGGCAGAAGCTGGCTGGGAAAAATCCACTGGAATTGGGACGACATCTGAGCGCTTTCGTCCATCGATAAGACCTCATGTGCCCAGGTTCTGAGTAGGTTTCCATCGTTGTTCGAGCCAGGCATTGGAAGCTCCTCGAGGGCGAAAGTGCAGATCAATTTGGTTCCCTGTCCGTAACCCATCCACCACAAGGCATGGGCAGTACCATGTATGATGCGTGAGAAAGTGGAAATTGAGCTGGACAGGCTGCAGCGAGAAGGCATCATTGCACCGATGGAATTCAACGAGTGGGCCAGTCCAATTGTCCTGGTAGTTAAAGAGGATGACACGGTCAGAATTTGTGGGGACAATAAAGTAACGATTAACCATTCCTCGCTGCAGGACTAGTACCCACTACCCAAGGCAGATGACCTATTTGCGACCTTGGCTGGAGGGAAGACGTTGGCCGAGTTGGACCTGACCTTGGCCTACGTGACGCAGGAGCTTGCGGAGTCTTAGAAAGGCCTCACCTGCATCAACACGTACAAAGGTCTGTTCATCTATAACAGATGCCCGTTCAGAATTCGGTCAGCCACGGCAATCTTCCAATGGAACATGGAGAGCCAGCTAAAGTCGGTTCCTCGCACCGTGGTTTTCCAGGACGACATAGTGGTTACAGGTCGGGACCCCATTGAGCACTTGAAGCATATGGAAAAGTTTCTTAGTCGGTTGGATCGTGTGTGACTCAGGTTCAAACACACGAAATGTGTTTTCCTGGCGCTGGAGGTCGAGTTCTTGAGAAGAGGAATCACAGCAGATGACATCAGACCCACTGACGCCTAGACGGAGGCCATCAAGAACATGCCGAAACCACAGAACGTGAGCTGCGGTCGTTCCTGGGACTCCTTAACTATTTTGGTAATTTCCTGCCTGGGTTAAGCACCCTGCTAGAACCCCTTTTTGTGCTACTGTGCAAGGGAGACGACTGGGTATGGGGAAATTTACAAGAGGCTGCCTTTGAGAAAGCCAGGAATCTGTTCTGTTCAAACAAACTGCTTAACCTGTATAACCCTTGTAAACGATTAGTGCTAGCTTCCGATGTCTTGTCATACGGGGTTGGGTGTGTGTTATTACAGGCTAACGATTCGTGGATTTTGCAACCAGTCGCTTATGCATGCAGGAGTTCGTCCAAGGCCGAAAGAGCTTGCAGCATGATTGAAAAAGAGGCTCTGGCGTGCATTTGCGTGGTAAAAAAAATGCACTAGTACTAGTTCGGCCTCAAATTTGAGCTTGAAACTGACCACAAGCCGTTCATATCGCTGTTCTCTGAGAGCAAAGGGATTAACACTGATGCCTCTACCCGCATCCAAAAGATGGGTGCTCACGCTGTCGGCATACAACTTTTAATCCGCCACAGACCGGGCACAGAGAACTGTGCTGATGCACTCAGTCGGCACTTACTGGAGAAGAAATGGCACAGCATGCGGACTTGCTTATTGTAACGGATGCATTCGAAAATGAAAAGTCACCCTTTATGGCTTGCCAGATCAGGACCTGGATCATCCAGGATCTTTTACTGTCCTTGGTAAAAAAAAAAACTGTGTCCTCCATGGGAGCAGGTCCAGCATCCCTGCGGAGATACAAGAGGCGATTAAGCCGTTCCACAGGCGCAAAGATGAAATGTCCCTGCAGGCAGACTGTCTGTTGTGGGGTAATCGCGTGGTCTTGCCCAAGAAACGCAGAGATACGTTCATTTGTGAGCACAGCATTCACCCAGGCATTGTAATGCTGCAAGCCATAGCCAGATGCCATGTGTGGTGGCCCGGCATCAACTCAGATTTAGAGTCATGTGTGTTCATTCCATGAATTCCTCCTCAAGGCTACCACGTGCGATTTGATTTGACCAATCGATATCGAGGTTAAAATCCCCCATGGTTACTGCCGTTCCTTTTTCACATGCCTCCATTATTCCCGTGACTATTGTCCGCCCCACCATGAAGTTATTATCTATGGGCCTATAAACTACGCCCACCAGTGACTTGTTCCCCTTACTATCACTAATCTCCACCCACAATGATTCAATTTTTTGTTCATTAGAGCCAATATCGTCTCTCACAACTGCCCTGATATCATCCTTTATTAACAGAGCTACCCCACCTCCTTTCCCTTCTTGTCTATCGTTCCAAATTGTCAGATACCCCTGTATGTTTAATTCCCAGTCTTGACCACCCTGCAACCACGTTTCTGTAATGGCCACCAAATCATACCCATTTGTAATGATTTGTGCAATCAACTCATTTACTTTATTTCGAATGCTGCGCGTGTTTAGGTAGAGTGTTTTAATACTAGTTTTTAAACCATGATTTTTAGTTTTGACTCCTCCTGCAGCCCCTTTATATTCATACATATTGTTCCTTCCTATCACCTTGTGGTTTACCCTTACCCCAGTGCTACTCTGCTCTGTTGCCTCCTGCCTTTTTCTTCTTTCTTGGGGACCTGTTCATCTGAGCTCTCACCCATTCTAACTAGCTCAGAGCCCTCTCCTGGGTTCTGAATACTCCTCGCATTGAGGCACAGAGCTTCCAGGCTTGTCTTTTTATTATTCTTTGACCCTTTAGAATTTTGCTGCACAGTGGCCCTTTTTGTTTTTTGCCTTGGATTTCTCTGCCCTCCACTTTTACTCATCTCCTTTCTGTCTTTTGCTTTTGTCTCCATTTTGTTTACCTCTGTCTTCCTGCATTGGTTCCCATCCCCCTGTCATATTAGTTTAACTCCTCCCCAACAGCACGCGCAAACACTCCCCCCAGGACATTGGTTCCGCACCTGCCTAGGAATGCAATAACTTAAAGAAACTGGAGGGTCGCATTCAACAACTGGTTAAAGATTAGAGAATGGGGAGGCTGACTGGAAGGCAGTTGCAACTCTGTTCCAAGCACAGGAACTAGCCAGGCTGCGACAACATCTGAAGCATTCAGAAAGGAAACTAAGAGGTATGGGAGAAAGTTAGGCCATTGCAGAAATAGGTGACTAAACACAGGCAGTGTGAGCATGTAGTACAGGACTCGCCGATACACCTACACACTAATATGGCCAGTAAGACTCACAAACTGAGAACAGTGAAAGAGGAGCACGAGTATTTAAGATTCAGGGTGGACAAACCGAAGAGCAAGTTGTACGAGCTGGTCGTTTCCATTCGTATCATGGCAGATAGGATAAAGAAGGATCAGGAACTGCTAGGGGGCGATCTTGCCACGCTGCCAGCCGACAGATTATGGATCATTTAAGGAACTAATAAAATCCACCAGGACATGGACTGTGAGTTTGAGACCCTGAATCAGTTCAGAATGGAATTAAGTAACGAACATCCCATATTGAAAGTTGGTTTAAATGAAAAAGAATAAATGAGATTATAATGGAACAAAGAATGAGAAGAGGAAGATCCAGTCTCTGTTCTACAGAAGTTTTGTTTTAGTGTGCTGCCTCCTTAAAAGTCCTGCGTGACAGGGAACAGAGTGAACGGTTGTTTTTCGGAATGGAGGAAGGTAAACAGTGGTGTTACCCAGAGGCCGATTCTCGGACCACTGCCTTTCTTGATATATATTAATGACTTGGGCGTGGGCGTACCGGGCAAAATTTCAAAATTTGCAGATGAGACAAAACTTGAAAATATACTGAATGGTGAGGAGGAGCATGTAGACGTCGGCAAGATGTGGACAGGCTAATGAATTGAACAGACATGTGGCAGATTAAATTTGACACAGAAAAGTGCGAAGTGATGCATTTTGCTAAAAAGAAGTAGGAGAGGAGATATAAACTAAATGGTACAATTCTAAAGGGGTGCATGAATAGAAAGAACTGCGGGTATGTGTACATAAATAATTGAAGGTGGAATGGTAGATTAAGAA
Organism: Pristiophorus japonicus; assembly: GCF_044704955.1. Lineage (NCBI taxonomy): Eukaryota > Metazoa > Chordata > Chondrichthyes > Pristiophoridae > Pristiophorus > Pristiophorus japonicus. The sequence continues at coordinate 227,564,791 of NC_091985.1, forward strand.
AGCAGTTAAAAGGCTTACCGGATCCTGGGCTTCATAAATAGTATAGAGTACAAAAGTGTGGGAATTATGATGGACCTATGTAAAACATTGGTTGACCCCAATTGGAGTACCGCATCGAATTCAGGGCACCACACTTTAGGAAAGCTGTGAAGGTCTTACAGTAGATGCACAAAAGATTTATGAGAATTATTCCAGGAATGATGGAATTCAGTTACTTGGAGAAGCTAGGGTTTTTCTCCATGGAGCAGAGATGATCAAGAGAGGATTTGATAGAAGTGTCCAAAATCCTGAGCCGTCTGGACAGAGTAGATAGAAACTATTCCAACTGGTAGAAGTGTCAGCAACGAGAGGACAGAGATTTAAGGTGATTGGCAAAAGAACCAAAGGTGATGTAAGAAAAACGTTCTTTTGCAGTGAATGGTTAAGATCTGGAATGCACTACCTGAAAGGGTGGTGGACGTGGATTAAATGTTATCTTTGAAAATGGAGTTGGATAAGTATCTGAAGGAAAAAATGCAGGGCTACGGGGAAAGTGCTGGGGAGTGGAACTAGCTGAGAGTCGGTATGGGCTCGATGGGCCGAATTGCCTTCTTCCATGCTGTAACCATTCTCTGCTTCTGTAACTGGTTGTATCCCGTTAAAATACCTGTGGGTATATTTCTCTGTCATTGACTGTGGCTCCGCCCTCTTCTTTTCTATCTGTATCTTGGTTAGTTATTTGGATTTTTTAAGATTAACTAAACTATGGAAATGGGGAAAAGACAGATTTGTTGTGGTCACTGTGAACTTCTGGTTATTGTAAGTCCTTCTGTGCATGAGATTATCACATCAAAATTGTACTTTTTGAATTGATGACCCACGCCAAGAAATCAACGATTTGAGGTGATTCTGATTGTTGACTTGTTGTATTGGAATATGACAGCTGTAGGCAAACTGGCAGCACTCTTTGATTCTGAGATTGACGGTGGTCACAACAAGGTGACCGGGAGAGGATATAATGGTTAAATGTCACAGCCTGGTTACAGAACTGGACTTAAGATATTTCCTCTCACAGGCTCGGCATTAACATATTCAGAGTCTGATAAAAGTTAAATGAAACTTACACCAGACAAGCAAATGACTCAAGACACGTATGTGAAGCTAATAAGATTAAAACCTTGGATAACACCATAAGGGGTCACCAGAGGATGTTGGAGATTAGGACTGAGAAGTAGTGAACGAAACAATTTTCTTGGATGAATCTGTACTTTAAAAACTCTAACATTAAATGAGTGACAGTGCATATGAAACAACGTAATGCTGGCAAAGAAAAGGGCAAATCTACCCATGGGAATCGAATGGTCTGATGGGAAACACGGGCCCCGCCTGAGGTCCCATTTGCTGCAGCACACCATTTAGGGTGGAGATTGTGATTGATAATATTTCTGGGTCGGGAGATTTAACTTCCTGTTACCAACACAGTCCCTGGACTGAGTACCTGGCTCGAGCCTCGCTTCTCCTCCTGTACTTCTATTCGGTACATCCCCGTATCTGCTCTGGGCATTTCGTGCATTGTCAGGTGCAACATTGGTGAGTCCGTACCTATCCTCCTCTTATATTTAATTCCTTTCATAATCGGGGCCGGAATCCTAATTATGGGTTCCTGCGCGATTACTGTTGATCGGGGGAGCGGATCTGAGGCAGTTAGCGGGAGAGATGCAGAATTTTGGAGCAGCCCCAAAGCAACTATGAGAGATCCCAGTCCCACAATACTGGAATACGAGGCGAGTCAGTAGGAGTTGGAACTTACCGTTTAGAAATAGAACTGGGTAAACATGACATTGTTTGGGGAAATTTCTGATGATCGAGTTCACCCCACAGAGCTGCAGCCGCAGGAGTGAAGTTGCAGTAAACTCTGATGGTTCTGAGGGCTGCAATGGGAGACACATCGGATTCTATTCGCCAAATAGGTAGATACATTGTCTCTAAAATAATTTGGGTTCAGGCCTGTTGAATCAGACACGGCGACAGATATGTGCACATGCTAAAATCAAATGTCAGCTTTAATCTGACAAACATGAAAATGAACAAAACAGCAACATTCCCCAACAATAAGATTATTATTTCGCTACATCCCACAATCACATATCCTTACTTTGCCCGACACACCAATCACATCGTGCACTCTCTGTCGGGGGAACTGTACCAGCTGAGGCTCTTCCATGGAGGGTTCTCGCAATTCACATCCGAGGTGGGAAATCGCTTTTTTATTCCTTTTCCTATCATTGTCCCCATAGATATGTGACTGTCAGCATTTCTCACCAATTGTATCCATTCCGGTTCCCACACTCTAATTCACAGGATGTGTCAAAACTGATGTTTCTCTTCCTGCAGCCTAGCACCTCGGGACTGTTCACCTTTCCTACCACCCCATCGCCTAGCACATGCAACAAGTATGTTGCTGGTCATTCGTCTCTCACTGGGAGCTCTGAACTATCTTTCTCAGTGTCGTTTATCTTTGGATACCTGCGTGTCTGTTACTAGTGTAGTTCACCATCTATTTTCACACTGGGTCGCCTCATTGTGTCAAGATAATAAACAGGTTCGTTTGCCTCCTGCTTTTCATCTCTCCTTTTGGATGAGAACCCTAATGAACCGAAAGTTCCCCTTTCACACACATTTGCAATAGTGGCTCTTTCTTATAGTCTGCTTCGATATGGAAGTTAGACTATCGTATTAACAGACAGGAGCTGAGAATGAACATGAGCACACTCTCGCAGCTACTTATTAATGAACTATCATGAACCTGCTCTATTTGCGCTACAGGATCCCTGCTAGTGTTGCTGCTGGTGTTGCTGCTGCTGCGGCGAACACTTGAGTAGTCGCTAACTTCTGCAGATTTTATGTCATTTTATTGATATAATTTCCAAACATCTACCATTTTGAGATTACCAGAAAAAAGACATTTTTTATAACGGAAAAAGTTGACATTTCGCTTTAGTAATGATATTAATGTTTGGTTTGACAATGTTTTTTGACATTTTTAATTAATTTGAGAGTTAGTGTCCAGGGAGACTTCAGCACATTCTTCAACTGCTCTCTGAAATTCCTCTGGGTCGCTGCATAAATACACGTGTTTGTGCAGGAACTCAAATACATGAGCAGATATCCACTTTCTGTGGCGATATATCCAGGGTTTGAGTAATCGCCCTGGTAATAAACGGTGCTTGAAAGCCTGGTGGCTGCAAAACTGCCGACAGCGGTTAACCAAAGGAGTATAAAACTGCTCGATATAGTGAACAGTAAAATGATGGATTTCCTTCTGTTCTCCATCTCTGGGTCTATATGATTCTCAGAGCTCGGACTCCGGAGTCCCCTGCGGGCTCTGTTGGCCACTAAAATACGCCTGACGGTCAAGGAATTAAACAGGGCCATGAAAGTAAAGGGAAGCACTGGGACTGATAGAATCTGGATCCAGCTGTATGCTGACCACGCGGGTAATGTAAATATGTCCACCTTTGTCCGGCAACCCCACTGCACATTGTTAATTATTTTTTCAGCTTCATATGAAAACAAAAGCGGGACGCCCTTTAAATAGGTCACAGCCGAGACCGTTACTGCAACCGCCGTAGCGGTTCTCTTGGTGCAATACTTCCCTCTAAACTCCTGACAGCAGATCGCCACATATCGGTCAAATGTGAACGAGACGGTAAACCACACTGACATATCCAGGTTGGCAAAGGCCATGTACAACAGGAACTTACAAACAGCAGTATAGGAGAGGAATGAAGATGGAAAGTGATAATTGATTATCAAATACACTATTACGTTGAAGATCATGACCAGTAGATCCGCTGCTGCCATGGCAACCATATAGACAGAGATACACCTGGAAAGACCGCAGCTTCCTCGGGATAGAATCACAATTGTCAATACATTTGCTGTAAGAGAGGGAAGAGGAAAGTTACTGGAGGACCCACACGGCAATGTTCAGCTGTATTGCTACCTTGGGTGATGCACAAGGGCACCTTTTCAATAGCCAGCATTAAAGAGGCTGTTAAAAATGAAGTGAACATTACAGAGACAAAATAGACAGATAAAAGACCGTGGCCCTTCCAGCAGAGCCGGCTGGAGATTGCCAAGGAAGCGGAATCGGGAGGGTGGCTGGGAGCAGGATTAGGAAGGCTAAAGTGAGATGGAGATAGCTTTAATCCGAGTAATTATCAACATTAAGTAAAGTGATCAACATCAATAACTGAATCAGTATCACGGTAACCAGGCAGACAATGTTTCGTGAGCGGCCTCCTGTACAATGGGAAAGAGAACCGGGCGCTCCCGCGGCACGGGGAGGATATTTGAGCATCCAATCCCCACAATTAATCGCCCAGAATAGCGGCTCTCCGGCTGCGCAGACTGGTGAGTGAACCCCTCATATTCACTAATTTATTCCAACGGCTCTGTGATTTTACAGTGAGGATAAATCGGGAAGTGGTACGATATCCAACAGTCAGAGCGTCAACAACTATTAGTCAACAGGACATCCTTACTTACCGGGAACGCCAAATGCTGCGAGAAGCGGGTAGTAAATGTCCTTTATCTGAAGAATTGCTGCTTTGCCCATTTTTACGAGAACAGCCGCATTATCTCCGCACTCCTCGGTTCCCACTGAAGTACATCTTAGATCCGTTAACGCTCTCTTTTTATAGAACAATCGGTGCCCCGGTGAGAAAATCAGGTTACCTAATCATTGGCGTTAGTTACGGTCACTTAACAAACAAAGGGCGATTTTCCACTTCGGTGCACCCGGGAGCGGCAATTGCGAAATTGTGCCCCTCGTTTCATGAAGCTCCATCCATTAAAATTTCTGTATAACAAGTGATCCCAGAGGTAATGCTCTCTGGGCACGACCTTGACTCCCTGAAGCGAATGTCTCTGCTGGATTCTGGGTTAAGTACTTGGGATCGAAAATCTGAAAATCAGGGGAAAATGTTTAACGGTTCAACTATTCACTACTCAGGAAAATTATTTTCTTCTGATACCGATGGAATGCATACACTGATATTACAGATGGTGAACCTAATCTAATATTACTGGTGGTGACCCTACTCTAACATTACTGGTGCTGACTCTACTAGAATATTGCGGGGGTGACCCTACTCAATCATTACTGGTGGTGAACCTACTCTAAAATTACTGGTGGTGACCTTATTCTAACATTACTGGTGGTGACCCTACTCTAACATAACTGGTGGTATTTCTACTCTAACATTACTGGTGGTGATTCTTCTCGAATATTGCGGGGGTGACCCTATTCAATCATTACTGGTGGTGACCCTACTCCAACATTACTGGTGGTGACACTACTCTAACATTACTGGTGGTGATTCTACTCGAATATTGCGGGGTGACCCTACTCTATCATTATGGTGGTGACCCTACTCCAACATTACTGGTGGTATTCCTATTTGAATATTACTGGCGGTGACCCTACTCTAACGTTACTGGTGGTGACCCTACTCTAACATTACTGGTGATGATTCTATTCGAATATTTCGGGGATGACCCTCCTCTCTCATTATGGTGGTGACCCTACTCCAACATTACTGGTGGTATTCCTACTCGAATATTACTGGCAGTGGCCTCACTCTAACATTACTGGTGGCGACCCTACTCTAACAGTACTGGTGTTGATTCGACTTTAACATTACTGGTGGTGACCTTACTGTATGTGTGCAGGAAGAGTGTCCAGCTGCAGCTCCTGACAGGCCACATTGTTGCACTGAAGCTGCGCATGGATTCAATCTGGAGCATCCGCGATGCTGAGGATGTCATGAATAACATGTTCAGTGAGTTGGTCACACCGCAGGTAAAGATTATGCAGGCAGATAGGGAATGGGTGACCAGCAAGCAGAGCAGTGGAAGGAAGGTAGTGCAGGGGTCCGCTGCGGTCATCTCCCTCCAAAATAGATATACCGTTTTGGGTACTGCTGGGGGAGATGACTCATCAGGTCAAAGCAGCAGCAGCCAGTTCATGACATCATGGGTGCGCTCTGCTGCACAGGAGGGCAGGAAAAAGAGTGGGAGAGCTATACTGATAGGGGATTATATTGTAAGGAGAATAGATAGGCGCAATCGAGTCTCCAGGGTGGTATGTTGCCTCCCTGGTGCAAGGGTGAAGGATGTCTTGCAGCGGCTGTAGGGCATTCTGGAGGGGGAGGATGAACAGACAGTTGTCGTGGTGCATATAGGTACCAATGATATAGGTATAAAACGGGATAAGGTGCTACAAGCTGAATTTAGGGAGCCAGGATTTAAATTAAAAAGTAGGACCTCGAAGGTAGTAATCTCAAGATTGCTACCAGTGCCACGTGCTAGTCAAAGTAGAAATAGCAGGATAATTCAGATGAATATGTGGCTTGAGGAATGGTGCAAAAGGGAGGGATTCAAATACCTGGGATATTGGAACCAGTTCTGGGGGAGGTGGGACCAGTACAAACAAGACAGTCTGCACCTGGGCAGGACGGAAACAATGTTCTAGGGGGAGTGTTTGCTAGTGCTGTTAGGGAGGGTTTAACTAATATGGCAGGAGGATCAGAATAAAAATAAAACGAATAAAGCCTATGTAATAATATGCGCCTGCTACAGAGGACAGATAAAAGAAATAGATACCCGAACAAAACAAATTCAAGAGTTAGAAGTAAAGATCAATAAGCTGGAAGAAATAAAAGACGAGATGTTGAATGACGAGCTAGGAGAAGCCCATCAAAAGATAATTAAGTTGATATTTAAAGTGGGGCATAAGAGCAAAAATAGCAGCAGAGTCGAAGGGTGAGGAGACACATCCCTGCGCACCTTGCGTTATCTTTTAGTTGCAATAAGGGAGGAGGCGCAGGAAGGCGAGGCCCCAACAGGCAATGAAGGAAGCACCCTTTTGCAGTATGTGCATGATATCCTTATTGCCTCCAGCACAGAATAACAACACGTACTAGCTTTAACTACAAAGATAGGAGCTCCAGAGAGTGCAGGATTAAAAATAAATCCTAGGAAGGTGCAGGTGGGAAGGAGCGAAGTAACGTATCTAGGATACATAATATCACAAGGGAAGAGACAGATGCCTAAGGACAGAAAGGAAGCAATTCGATCAATGTCCAAGCCAGGAACCATGAAAGGGGTCAGGCAGGTACTAGGACTATTCAACTACTGCAGAAATGCCGAGATCAGGAAATTGTGATTGTAAGATTAAAACAAGCTCTCATAAGTGCTCCAGTCCTGGGATTACCCGACCAGAATAGGCCCTTCCACATCTATACCCACCACAGTAAAGATCATTACATGGGGACAGGCATTGGCCAGTGGCCTAGTAATGTCGGGACACATACCTAGCATAATTTAGTAGAATTGCTTAAAACAGGAAGGCGAAAAACTGTATCCGAGTTGCGAAGGGCTAGGTGGGAAGCAATGCTCTTCGAAACATAGAAACATAGAAACATAGAAAATAGGTGCAGGAGTAGGCCATTCGGCCCTTCGAGCCTGCACCGCCATTCAATGAGTTCATGGCTGAACATGCAACTTCAGTATCCCATTCCTGCGTTCTCACCATACCCCTTGATCCCCCTAGTAGTAAGGACTACATCTAACTCCTTACCCCCCAGCGGGAAGGTAACAATAAAAGACAACTGCAACAACCCTGCAGGATGGGTTATTACGCAGGGAAAGGAGCATCAGTGTAGTCCAACATGAAAAGATGAGGGAAGTAGTCAGGCTTGTGGTGGCAGACATGGAGCAATATGTAAATTGGTATAGGCGCTATATCAGTGGGACACCACAGATGGGATGGGCCGTGGTTGATAGCAGCGGACAGGTCAAAAAGGAAGGATGGTTAGAAGGGGGTCTATCAGCTCAAGTGGCTGAATTAGTAGCTCTCACTGAGGCTTTGAAGCTGGCTAGGGGAAAAAGAGTAAACATCTATACAGACAGTCGATATGCTTTTCGAGTAATGAAAGATCACATGATAGCCTGGAGCAGACGGGGTTACATGTCCTCATGAGGAGGGCTGATTAACCATGAGGAGATTGTTAAAAAAAAGTAGTGGAAGCCTCCCTCCTACCCCAGGTGTGTGCGATAATAAAGGTCAAAGCACACCTAAAAATTATCGATCAACATCAACAGGGAAATGCGTGGGCAGATAAGGCAGACAAGCGAGTGCCACAGACAGGTACATTTGCCAGGGAAGCCCAGGTCGGAGCATGTACAATCGGGCCTGAAGAAGTAAACATCCTTAAGGTACAGAGAGAAGCCACACCAGAGGAAAAGGAGGGTGGAAGTAGAGAGGGGCGCAACAAGGGACTGACGAGATATGGAGGAAAGATGGGAATGTGGAGGCCCAGAATGCATCCAGAGAAGCCTACTAAATTTATACCACGAGTATGTCCATACAGGTAGAATCAAGACCATAAGCTCGATGTCCAGATGCTGATGGTGGAAGTAAATGGGTAAAGATATAGAGCATCGCTGTAGTAGATGCGTGACATGCACAATATACAACTCAGGGGGGAAAGTAAAGGTCTGAATGGGACATCAGCCCCGACCGAAAGAACCCTGGGAAAACTTGCAGATAGATTTTACTGGATCGTTACCCAGCAACAAGGCGAAGACATTATTGCCTAGTTATAATATCCCGATGGGGAATGCCACTGTAGCTAGACTCAGATCAAGGTTCACACTTCACAGAGAAGAAAATTAAACAGGCCTGCGCTTTACTTGGGATCAGACAAGAATGAGACTTGGTTACAGGAAGTGAGGAAGAAGGACCTTATAAAGACAGAATACGGAGGTTTGTGATGGAACTCTGTAAGCAGTTACTTAATTTAAAGGCATAGGCTAGAGATCAGCAAATAATCAAGGACTTAGAGAATGACACTAAGGAACAGAATGTCCAAATACCCCAAATAGTTAGTCAGGTTATAACCCCAGAGAGGTTCATGCTCGCACCCAAATGGACCGGACCCTTTCAGGTAATAATGGTAAATTATGGTAGTTATAAGGGGTATCGACAGGTTCAAACATTGGACCCAGTTGAAAAAGCATAATCACTAAATTAACCGGTGACGACCGGAAAATATTGTTTTTTTGCAGCACTCTAGTGCTCGTGGAAACAACGTGGGATAACGCAGCCTCATATCAAGGATAACAGGTTGAGGGACGGCAAGGCCTGTAATTCAGGGACTCGGGCGACATTAGTTTAATAAAGTATCAAAAACAATGATGGTGACAGACGGAGCAACAGTAGACTTAAGTAACGGGTATCAAACAACGTAACAAGGAAAGGAAACAACATTGGGGATGGGCCAGTAATAATTAGTGGAAATAAGATCACGGTGTGTTTTATAATCAGGAGGGTCAGAGTTACTGCACCCGGGGGAAGGGGCGCAGATTTCACTCAAAATCTATGAAAGTTTGTGGAGGGGTATCTCCCGAGATAGACCCAGCAACACGGCCCCACTTTAGCATCAGTGAGCGCTACCAGGGCCCCGACTACCACACCCCCAGCGCCACAAACGTGTCCAATTATGAATTCTGGGGCAAAAGGAGGATTGATAAGGCAGACCAAGGATAAGATACAGTTCAGGATACGTCAGCGAAGAACTACTGTATTCCTAAATTTAAACACTATAATCATCCCCAACTTCTGCGGGTTAAGCACCATAAGTCTGTACAGAAAACTGACCCTGCGGGCACTTAAAGGCCCTGAATCAAAAACCATGACGTTTAACGTGGAATGAGGGCCAGGTAAAAAGCGGGACCAGGGAAAAAGAGCGATACTAGAAATGGTAGGTGCATGATTCGTGGCAGGAGTTGCGATGGTAAATATTATAGACCTGCATACGATAGATGATCGAGTTAACGCCCGAACACGAACCTTACAGGGATTGCTGGAAAAGGACGAGGATACCGAAAATGTACAGGCACATTTAGGTAATGGCACAGAAAGGAAATTATTACAAGTGGCCCACACATTGCGAGACCACTCCAGAATTATAAATTCGATAAATAGAGCAGAATGAAACCATACAGACAAAACTAGTATGTACAGGATACGGAGCATTGTTGCTCAGTGGAATACAACATAACCTAGAGCAGCTTCCGAATGGAAAGGTGCTGGATTGGATAACACTTGATGCATTTACCAACTAGACCTTGGAGAAAAACATGACTCATGCCTGCGAGGTGCGGAGAAACAGTCATGCTTCGGTTGCAAAGGCCAGATGTGTAACCGGACATTTAACAATAATAGGTTTTGTATTATCTATACCACAGTATGATGTGACAAAGGGAGATCCTCTATACCAAACAAACAATGTAGGAGAAATAAGAAATCAAACTCGAGTGCGGTACCATGACAATCCAGAAATGTAACTGAAGAGAACAACAGTACTAAGAGTCTCAGCATAGATAATTGTTGTTATAAAAACAAGCAAGTTGCTTTATGTTGAGATCCACTACGAATGATCAAAGATGAGTTATGGATATGGACTTCTGCTTTACTCCGCTTTATGAGACAGGTATAAACAGGTTTATTATAACCCCTGAACTAAAGGAGAAACCATCGATGGGACGATGATGGACATTACCCGAGGAGGTTATGAGAAGGCTATCGGGCCACAAGGAAAACCCATACTCGAACTGAAAGAGGAACAAACTCGACTGAATTGGACACAATTCGACAACATAGAGGATACCCCAGGCGGGGAAGAAATTTGGCAGAATAGAGAAAACCCCAAGTGGAGGAAAGATAGAAAAAACAGAGAATACTGCAGGCGGAGCATATTTCGAACACAGAGAAAATGTTGGCAAGAAAGGACTTATACTTGAACTATGCTGGACTTAAAGTACAAGTGCATCCGTGGATATAGATAGTGTCACATATACTGGTTCTAGTGCAAGGGGTCATCTTGGTTATCCTACTATTGTCAGCTTGTAAGAAGTGTGACTTATGTAAGAGGCAGGCCGTAGCCCGTGCTATATTTAACAAAACATTGAATTAATGAAATGAGACAGTCTGACATAACAATTTTCAATATGCTTGACCAGAAAGCCAAATGGAAGGCTCTGCAGCTCGGGAAGTAGCTCTAGAAACATAGAAAATAGGTGTAGGCCATTCGGTCCTTTGAACCTGCACCACCATTCAATATTATCATGGCTGACCATACCCTCAGTACCCCTTGCCTGCTTTCTCTCCAGACACCTTGATCCCCTTAGCCGTAAGGGCCATATAAAACTCCTTTTTGAATATATCCAATGAACTTGCATCAACAACTCTCTGCGGCAGGGAATCCCACAGGTTAGCAACTCTCTGAGTGAAGAGGTTTCTCCGCATCCCAGTCCTAAATGGCCTATCCCTTATCATAAGACTGTATCACCTGGTTCTGGACTTGCCCAACATCGGAAATATTCTACCCGCATCTAACCTGTCCCATCCCGTCAGAATCTTATATGTTTCTATGAGATCCCCTCTCATCTTTCTAAACTCCAAAGTATTAAGGCCCAGTCGATCCAGTCTCTCCTCATATGTCAGTCCTGCCATCCCGGGAATCAGTCTGGTGAACCTTCGCTGCACTCCATCAATAGCAAGAACGTCCTTCTTCGTATTAGGAGACCAAAACTGAACACAATATTCCAGGTGAGGCCTCACCAAGGCCCTGTACAACTGCAGTAAGAACTCCCTGCAGCTATATTAAAATCCCCTAGCCATGAAGGCAAACATACCATTTGCCTTCTTCACCGCCTGCTGTACCTGTATGCCAACTTTCAATGACTGATGAACCATGACAGCCAGGTCTCGTTGCATCTTCCCTATTCCTAATCTGCCACCATTCAGATAATATTCTGTCTTCGCGTTTTTGCCCCAAAGGTGGAGAACCTCACATTTATACACATTATACTGCATCTGCCATGCATTTGCCCACTCACCAAACCTGTCCAAATCATCCTGCAGCCTCCTAGCGTCACACTCACAGCTCACACCATCACCCAGTTTAGTGTCATCTGAAAACTTGGAGATATTAAACTCAATTCCGTCATCTAAATCATTGATGTATATCGTAAAGAGCTGGGGTACCAGTACTGAGCCCTGTGGCACTCCACTACTCACTGCCTGCCATTCTGAAAAGGACCCGTTTATCCCGACTCTCTGCTTCCTGTCTGCCAACCAGTTCTCTATCCACGTCAGTATATTACCCCCAATACAATGTGCTTTGATTTTGCACACCAATCCCTTGTGTGGCACCTTGTCAAAAGCCTTTTGAAAATCCAAATACACTATGTCCACTAGTTCTCCCTTGTCAACTCTACTAGTTACATCGTCAAAAAGTTCCAGAAGATTTGTAAAGCCTGATTTCCCTTTCATAAATCCATGCTGACTTGGACCGATCCTGTCACTGCTTTCCAAATACGCTGATATTTCATCCTTTATAATTGATTCCAACATTTTCCCCACTACTGATGTCAGGCTCACCGATGTATAATTACCCGCTTTCTCTCTCCTTCCCTTTTTAAAAAGTGTTGTTACATTAGCTACCCTCTAGTCCATAGGAAGTGATCCAGAGTCGATAGACTGTTGGAAAATGATCACCAATGCATCCACTATTTCTAGGTCCACTTCCTTAAGTATTCTGGAATGCAGACTATCAGGCCCTGGGAATTGATGGGCCTTCAATCCCATCAATTTCCCTAACACAATTTCCTGCCTAATAAGGATATTCTTCACTTCCTCCTTCCCACTAGGCCTTCGGTCCCCTAGTACTTCCGGAAGGTTATTTGTGTCTTCCTTCGTGAAGACAGAACCAAAGTATTTGTTCTAGTGGTCTCCCATTTCTTTGTTCCCCATTATAAATTCACCTGAATCGGATGGCAAAGAACCCAAGTTTATCGTCACTAATCTTTTTCTTTTCACATATCTACAGAAGCTTTTGCAGTCAGTTTTTATGTTCCCGGCAAGCTTCATCTCGTCCTCTACTTCCCACTCTTAGTTAAACCCTTTGTCCTCCTCTGGTGAATTCTAACTTTCTTACAGTCCTCAGGTTTGTTGATTTTTCTGGCCAATTTATATGCCTCTTCCTTGGATTTAACACTTTCCTTAATTTCACTTGTTAGCCACGGTTGAGCCACCTTCCCCGTTTTATTTTTACTCCAGACAGGGATTGCTGAAGTTCATCCATGTGATTTTTAAATGTTTGCCAATGCCTATCCACCGTCAACCCTTTAAGTATAATTTTCCAGTCTATTCTAGCCAATTCACGCCTCAAACCATCCAAGTTACCTTTCCTTAAGTTCAGGACTCTAGTTTCTGAATTAACTGTGTCACTCTCCATCTACCATGTTATGTTCAATCTTCCCCATCGGGCCTCGCATAACAAGATGGCTAATTAGTCCTTTTTCATTACACATCACCCAGTCTAGGATGGCCAGCTCCCTAGTTGGTTCCTCGACATGTTGGTCCAGAAAAGCATCCCTAATGCACTCCAGGAAATCCTCCTCCACTGCATTGCTACCAGTTTGGTTAGCCTAATCAATATGTAGATTAAAGTCACCCATGATAACTGCTGTACCTTTATTGCATGCATCCCTAATTTCTTGTTTGATGCTGTCCCCAACCTTACTACTATTCTTTGGTGGTCTGTACGCAACTCCCACTAGCGTTTTCTGCCCCTTGGTATTCCGTAGCTCCACCCATACCGATTCGACATCATCCAAGCTAATGTCCTTTCTTACTGTTGCATTAATTTCCTCTTTAACCAGCAATGCCACCCCGCCTCCTGTTCCTTTCTGTCTATCCTTCCTAAATGTTGAGTACCCCTGGATGTTGAGTTCCCAGCCTTGGTCCCCCTGGAGCCAGTTTAACTCCTCCCAAATAGCACTAGCAAACACTCCCCCTAGGACATTGGTTCCAGTCGTGCCCAGGTGCAGACCATCCGGTTTGTACTGGTCCCAACTCCCCAGTTCCAATGTCCCAGCAATTTGAAACCCTCCCTTGTGCATACTCCTCAAGCCACGTATTCTTCTGAGCTATCCTACGATTCCGACTCTGACTAGCACGTGACACTGGTAGCAATCCTGGGGTTACTACTTTTGAGGTCCTATTTTTAATTTAGCTCCTAGCTGCCTAAATTCGTCTCGTTGGACTTCATCCCGTTTTTTACCTATATCGTTGGTACCGATATGCACCACGACAACTGGCTTTTCACCCTCCCTTTTCAAAATGCCCTGCACCTGCTCCAAGACATCCTCGACCCTTGTTCCAGGGAGGCAACATACCATTCCTGGAGTCTCGGCTGTGGCCGCAGAAACGTCTATTTAATCCCCTTACAATTGAATCACCCATCACTATAGCTCTCCCACTCTTTTTCCTGACCTCCTGTGCAGCAGGGCCATCCGCGGTGCCATGAACTTGGCTGCTGCTACCCTCCCTGATGAGTCATTCCCCTCAATAATACCCAAAGTGGTGTAGCTGTTTTGCAGGGGGATGACCACAGGGACCCCTGCACTACCTTCCTTGCACTGCTCTTCCTGTTGGGTCATCCATTCCTTTTCTGGCTGTGTACCCATTACCTGCGGTAAGACCAACTGACTGAACGTGCTATTCAAGTCATTCTTAGCATCGTGGATGCTCTAGAGTGAATCCACCCGCAGCGCTCGTGCCCCAATGAGGTCCGTCAGGAGCTGCAGGCAGATGCACTTCCCGCACATGCAGTCTTCAGGGACACTGGAAGCATCCCTGACTTCCCACATAGTACAGGAGGAGCATAACATATGTCCGAGCTGTCCTGCCATGAATTAACCCTTAGATAAACTAAAATTGGCAACAACAATGTTAAAGGTTACTTACTGATCTAGAAAAGAAAAAGAGAAACTACTTACCAATCATTGACCAATCACTTAACCGCTTAGCTGTGACGTCACCTTTCAATTTATTTCTAATTCTTTTTTTCCTCCCTGCTGCAGTTGCACTAGCTGGCCTTTATAGGCCTCCCATGCTGCTGCTCCACCTCTCGAACTGTCGCCGATCCCCGGACTCCCGCTGGGCCCTTATAGGCCTCACCCACGCTGCTGCTCCGCCTCTCGAACTGCCGCCGATCCCCGGACTCCCGCTGGGCCTTTATAGGCCTCATTCACGCAGCTGCTCTGCCTCTCGAACTGCCTACCCAAGAGAAAGGATAACCCTGGAAGCTCACCTATGAGAAATTAATTTGGAAATGGCATATCTTGGGCATATAGCCAAGGGCCATTAGGGGGGAATTGTAAGGGATAAATTGTAGCAGACAGAAAGGTGGTCAGAACACAATGCTGATCGTGGTGAACTAATTGGGATTCGGGGGTCTGAGAAATTGCCTATGTACGTAACACGTGCTTATGTAGGTATAGCACACTTATAACGCGTTAAAACGGTACCCTTAACCTTAGGAGCACTTACAAGTCAGCAGTTACAATTTTGATTAGAAGTCTCTGAGAAAGAGATAAGACAGTCAGTATTTTGAGAACAGTTACTTTAGGCGACGTGCAGACTGTAGCAGAGGGCAAATAATGGAACAACACAATGATGAGAGATGGACAATTCCATATACCATCTCAGAGCCAGTCTGATAAGAGTCGACAAATGAATGTAACTCCGCTGATAGCAACAGATCTATCGATTATACTCAAAACCTCATGTATTTTGAAGGTTCCACGACTGAACCTTCCCTTGCATTGCTCGAAATAAAGCGGGTTGAACCTGAAGTTTTGTTTGTTTACTTCAGTGGACATTATACGGAGGGCAACGGGCGAGGTGTCGATTACCTATATCAAGTCGACCGCCCCGAGGAAGGGAAGCCTTCATTTTTACCCCTTACACTGTTGCACATTAATCCAAATAATAATAGAAAAATACCAGCAACATTGAATCAGCTTCAAATTGTCCATCGCTGATCTCGCCTGATTGTGTGAGAAACACCAAGGAATGGGAATGGACACTCAATGGGAAGGATGTGGATGGAGTATGAACGATAGGGATACACATACTAAATTCATAGAAATTGTGTTTGCAGATGTATAATTCCATGATAAAACAAACAACAAATTGTGCTTTATAGATATGGGCATAGATCATAAGTATAAACAAGTGATGATAAACCTCTACAAAATTCGAGTGAGGCCACCGTTGGAACACTAGGTCACCAGGTACTGCTTCGATCCCTCATATTGGGAAATCCATTAAAACCACCGAGAGCGAGCAATGTTGCCATTAATCAGAACTATACCGGTCATGAGGGGTAGCTTTTGGAATTTTTTGCACTGGAGCAGCGAAATCTAGAAGAATATGTAATACAAGTTTGAACATTTTTTGAACAATTTTGGCAGTGAAGAGGGAGAGATTATTCCATCTCATCGATGAGTCAGCGATAAAGGGTGATCGACTTAAATGGTAACAAAGGGAATGTGCATTGAGGTGAGTCGAAACTTCTTTATGCAAAAGAGTTGCTGGAGCATGGAATGTTTTGCCCCAGAGAATAGCTGAGGAAAATTTAGATAAGTATTTGAAACAGAGGAGACTAAATGTCTGTGGAGAGAAAGGAGGAGAGTTTTGGTTAGTTGTTGATTGTTGTATCAAAGAACCCAGTACAGTTGAAATGGGTCAACTAATCTACTCTCGTCCAGTAATTTTTTATGGTTTTATAGTGTTAGCTATGTTGATATCATTTTCATTGTTTTTTTGTTTCTAAGTGATATGTCCTTACTATACAGTACAAATGCACACGAGGCCCATACTTGAGAGAAGGTCACTCTGTGATCAGTAACCTTTATTAGCGGGCACTGACGTGATGAAGGTGGGTGGAGCTTCCTCTTTTATACCTGAAAGTCCAGGTTAGGAGTGTGTCCCACAAGTTCACCACTAAGTCGTCAATGTTCGCACAGTGTACAACTTAGGTCAGTTTATACATGGGTTACAATGACAGTTAAATACATGACATCACCTCCCCTCCCCCCCCCCCCCAAGTCTTATTGGGATCACAGGTTAAGTCTCTCTGGTGGTTTATGCTCCATTATAGAGCGCCTGAGTCGGTGCTCCGGTTGTTGGGCGCTGGCCTGAGTGTCTGCTGTTTGCGGTGCCTCAGGCCTATCTGGACTGCCCATAGTGACTGGGCTCATCCACTTGGTTCCTGTGTTCGGTCACTTGTGGAAGAGTGAACTCTACATCGTGTTCTTCCTCTGCTTCTTCCATGGGGTTGCTGAACCTCCTTTATGTTTGATCCATGTGTTTGCGGCAGATTTGTTCATTGGTGAGTTTAACTTGCAGAATCCTATTCCCCTCTTTGGCAATCACAGTGTCTGCGAGCCATTTAGGCCCTGCAGCATAGTTGAGGACAAAGACAGGGTCACTGACATCAATACATCGCGCCCTCGCATTCCCGTCATGGTAGTCACATTGTGACTGGCGCCTGCTCTCAACAATTTCTTTCATGGTGGGGTGTATAAGGGATAACCTGGTTTTGAGCGTCCTTTTCATTAGCAGCTCTGCAGGTGGGACCCCTGTGAGCGAGTGTGATCGGGATCTATACGCCAACAGGAGGCGTGATAAGTGGCTTTGTAGGGAACCCCCTGGATTCTGAGCAGCCCCTGTTTGATTATCTGCACTGCTCGTTCCGCCTGGCCGTTTGAGGCCGGCTTGAACGGTGCCGTTCTGATATGGTTGATACCATTTCCTGCCATGAAGTCCTGGAATTCAATGCTTGTAAAGCACTGGCTATTGTTGCTGACCAAGACGTCCGGTAGCCCATGGGCGGCGAACATTGCCCGTAGACTTTCTACCATGGCAGAGAATGTGCTTAACTTGAGAATGTCACACTCGATCCATTTGGAATAGGCGTCTACTACAACCAAAAAAATTTTTCCCATGAAAGGACCTACGTAGTCCACATGGATGCGTGACCATGGCTTGGCAGGCCAGGACAAGTGGCTTAGGGGGGCTTCCTTAGGCGCATTGCCCAGCTGGGCACACGTGTTGCACCTGCGAACACAACGTTCCAGGTCTGCATCTATTCCTGGCCACCAAACGTGTGACCTGGCAATTGCCTTCATCATGACAATGCCCGGGTGCTCATTGTGGATTTATCTGATGACCATCTATCTGTCCACCTGGGGCATGACTACTCGGTTTCCCCATAGTAAGCAATCGGCCTGAATCGAGAGTTCATCCTTGCACCTGTGAAATGGATTGAATTCCTCAAGGCATGCCCCGTATGTGGCTGCCCAGTCCCCATTCAGGACACATTTCTTGACTAAAGACAGTAGCGGGTCTCTGTTTGCCCAGACTTTAATCTGACGGGCTGTCACGCGTAAGACTTCACTTTCGAAAGCTTCAACAGCCATAACCATCTCAGCAGTATGCTCGGTTGCCCCCTCGGTGGTGGCTAGTGGGAGCCTGCTGAGTGCATCGGCACAGTTTTCTGTGCCCGGTCTGTGCCGAATTGTATAGTCATAGGAGGCTAACGTGAGTGCCCACCTCTGTATGAGGGCTGATGCATTTGCATTTATGGCCTTGTTGTCGGTCAAAAGGGACGGTAGGGGTTTGTGATCTATCTCCAGCTCAAATTTCCTGCCAAACAGGTACTGGTGCGTTTTTTTACAGCATGTCTACATGTAAGCGCTTCCTTTTCTACCATCCCGTAGCCCAGTTCTGCCTAGGACAGACTTCTGGAGGCATAAGCTACAGGCTGTAACTGACCTCTGGCATTAACATGCTGCAACACACACCCGACCCCATAGGACGACACGTCGCACGTTAAAACGAGTTTCTTACATGGGTCATATAGCGTTAACAGATTGTTGCAGCATAACAAATTTCCTGCTCTATCAAAAGCCCTTTCCTGGCTGTCCCCCCAGACCCATTCGCGGCCTTTGCGTAGGAGCACTTGTAGCGGCTCTAACAGCGTGCTCAATTTGGGAAGAAAGTGACCACAATAGTTTCAGGAGCTGCAGGAACGAACGCAGCTCCGTCGTGTTACGGGGTCTGGGTGCTTCTGGATCACTTCTGTTTTGGACGGAGTAGGTCTGATCCCGTCTGCTGCTACCCTCATCCCCAGGAATTCTACCTCTGGAGCTAGGAAGATGCACTTCGCCTTTTTCAGTCGCAGACCTACCCGGTCCAGTCTGCGTAGCATCTCCTCCAGGTTGTGGAGGTGTTCTTCAGTATCACAACCCGTGATGAGGATGTCGTCTTGTAAAACTACTGTCCTTGGAATCGACTTGAGGAGGCTTTCCATATTTCGTTGACAGATCGCGGCGGCCGAACAAATCACAAACAGACATCTGTTGTATTCAAACAACCCCTTGTGTGTCGTGATGGTGGTCAGCTTCCTCGACTCACTCGCCAGCTCCTGGGTCATGTAAGCTGAGGTCCGGTCCAATTTTGAAAAAGGTTTGCCACTGGATAGCGTCGCAAAGAGGTCCTCCACTCTCGGTAGCGGGTATTGGTCTTGGAGTGCCACCCGATTGATGGTGGCCTTGTAATCATCACATATCATGACCGACCCATCCGCCTTGAGCACCAGCACAATCGACTGGGGAGATGACGCCTTCCCTTAGCAGGTGGTCCAATTCGCCTTCTATCTTTTCGCACATCACGTACGGCACCGCTCTGGCCTTGTGGTGTACTGGCCTAGCGTCCGGGTTTATGTGAATCACTACCTTGGTCCCCATGAAAGTGCCAATGCCGGGTTGAAATACTGAGTCAAGTTTGTCCAGGAGCTGTGAGCATGATATTCGCTCCACAGAAGAAATTGCATTGACATCGCCCCATTTCCAGTTCATGACAGCCAACCAACACCTCCCCAGCAATGCGGGACCATCCCCCAGGAAAATCCAGAGTGGCAACCAGTTCTCTGAATCTTTGTGGGTCATGACTACCATGGCGCTGCCTAGCACCGGAATGATCTCCTTTGTATATATCCTTAGCTGTGCGTCAATTGGCAATAATTTTGGCCTCTTGACCTTGGATGCCCACAACTTGTCGAACTGTTTGATACTCATCAGAGACTGGTTGGCCACTGTGTCTAGCTCCATTGATACTGGGATGCCATTGAGGAGCACTTTCTTCATTATCGGTGGCATCCTGGTGTATGAACTGCATATGTGCTCCACATGAATTCGCTGAACTTCTGCTTCCAGCGATTTCTCCCAATGTCTATTTGGCCTCATAGGGCTTACATCATCCCCATCCTCCTCGTACATCAACCTGGCTGCAGGCTTCCTGCACATATGCGCCAAGTGACCACTGACGTTACAGTTTCTGCAGATATATTACTGATCTGATACCTGCAAGCTCTGGCTGTGTGTTTGCCTCCACACCTCCAACATGAGCCGTTGTTGGAAACAAAAGGTCCATTACCAGTCGAGCGTCTCTGACTGTCTCTGTAACTGTTCTTAAGCGCACCATTGACAGGTGTTGATGGCCCCATTACTGGCCGTATTGTCCCTTGCGATGGAATGAATCGCCATTCAGCTAGCCATTGTCTCTGTTGAATGCCACCTTTGGGTTCGACTACATGCTCGGGCATGTCCGATTGCTCCTGTCTGTCTGGAGAACTGTGTGCTGCGTTAACAATATTGACTCCCTGTCCATTTGCTGCATTTAAACCAAGATTTTTGTCAAACATCATTCTGGTCTCTTCCTCCCCTGAGATAAATGTCTGGTCCATCAACGCCGCCATTTCCAGGGTCAAGTCTTTGATCTCAATCAGTTTCCTGAAAACCCCAATGTGCCCGTTGCCCTCAATAAAAATGTCTCGCAGCATCTCCGCTCTGCATGCATCTGGGAACTTACATAGGCTCGCCAGTCGCCGGAGGTCTGCCACAAAGTCTGGAATGTTTTGCCCTTCTCGCCGCCAGTACGTGTAAAACCAGTGTCTTGCCATGTGCATACTGCTCACCGGTTTAAAGTGTTCCCCGATCAACTTACTGAGCTCTTCAAAAGTCTTGTCCGCCGGCTTCTCTGGCACTAGAAGATCCTTCATCAAGGAGTACGTCCTGGATCCACAAACCGTCAGGAGATGAGCCTTGCATTTGTCGGCCGAATCCTGTCCCAGCCATTCCATAGTGACGAAACTTTGCTGTAGCATCTTAATAATATCGTCCCAATCAGCATCAACGCAGTACCTCTCGTCTGTGCTGCTAGTGGCCATGCTCGCGTGGTTTAATTCCCAGTTTCTCATCGCCAATGATATGTCCTTACTATACAGTGCAAATGCACACGAGGACCATACTTGAGAGAAGGTCACTCTGTGATCAGTAACCTTTATTAGCCAGCACTGAAGTGATGAAGGTGGGTGGAGCTTCCACTTTTATACTTGAAAGTCTAGGTTAGGAGTGTCTCCCACAAGTTCGCCACCTAGTGGTCAATGTTCTCACAGTGTACAACTTCGGTCAGTTTATACATGGGTTACAATGACAGTTAAATACATGATACTAAGGTACCCTCATCTCCTTTGACACCATTAAGGAAAGCATTAAAACTAAACTGGTAGCAAGGAAGGTCCCAGACGTTCAATCGTCACCCGTCCCTTGCAGGTTACATTTGTCGATAAGCAACATTCATTTTGTAATTAACTTACTGTGCAGTGCCAGATCTCCCACACCATCCCTTAATTTATCACCGTTTATAGATATGCAATCTTGTCCGCTGCTTCGTTATAATCCAAATGGATCATTCCAATTGAATTTCTCCGCCCTACAGGCCAGTGTTTCAGAAACTCCGGCAGGTTAGTTAAAGAGGACATATCGTCCCTCAAAGCCTTTTGTTCCTTTCCCAGGTGCTCACCCACTAGATATCTCCCGGCATTATTTAAAACACTGGGGTTGTTTCAGCCACTCTCTGGCCCTCAGGGTTCTTCTACAATTGAGGAAACTCGCAAAAATGATCGTAAACCATCACGCCTGTCAGTTCTCATTGCATGTATCTCCTGGTGTCTAATGCCAGATCCCCATGTTATGTGGTTGAATATTGTAACTACATTTATAACCCGGCTTGATCGCTGCCACTCAAACAAGCACCCTTTCAATGATTTATTTGTATAGTACTCCGAATATTTACCAAACGGTCTTTGCTGGGCCTAAATATCTACCTGCTCGATTTGTTAGATAATTAAAAGACTTCTTCTTAATCCTTAATGTTGTGTCCTACAAGCTACATTGCGACAATGTTATTAAAATGGATAAAAACATTTCAATTCCACACTCACTAACACTTTTTTAACTGCTTTTCGTTTTCTACTCTCAGACTGAGATCTGCCAGACCTGCACCACGGCCGGAGTCTCACATGCACAATGGACAAATTAGCGAAAAATTATGGAACGCTTCCTCAACTTTCATGCCAATGACATTAATGGGCGGGCAACGCCAGCAATATATAATCATAGAATTAGAAAGCACATAAGGAAGCTATACAGCCTATTGTGCCTCTCTTGGCTATTTTCTCTAGGTATCCAATTAGTCGATATCCCCTGCACTCCGACCTTACACTAACAAGTCTTGCCTTTTGAAGTATAGATCCAATTCATTTTTGATCATTACTATATTAATAAAGGTGTCAGCAGTGACTCTGTGGTAACACTCACACGTCTGAATCAGATGGTAGTGGGTTAAAGTCTCGCTCCAGAGATTGAACACAAAGTCTATGCTGACACCTCAATGTAGTACTGAGGGACTGCTCCACTGTCGGAGATACTGTCTTTGGGATGGGACGTTAAACCGAGACCCTGCCTGCCCTCGCAAGAGGATACAGAAGATTCCTATATCAAAGAAGGGATTCTCCACAGAGTCCTGGTCAATAGTCATCTCCCAACCAACATCAGTAAAACAGATTATCTGGTCATTGTCTCATTGCTATTTGTGAGACATTGCTGTGTACAACTTGGCTGTCCTGCTTCCTACATCACAACAGTATATACACGTCAAAAGTACTTCATTCGCTATCAACTGCTTTGTGAATTCGTGAGGTCGTGAAAGGAGCAGCATACGTGCAGGTCTTTCTTTTTTTTTATTAATGTATCTGCTTCCATGACCATTGTAGCCAATTCATTCCAGATCATAACAGTTCGGTATTGAATGAACAAATATCTGATCAGCTCCTATCGAGATCACTTGTCAGTAGTGACTACGGATTATCAATAACAACAACTTGTATTTATATAGCATCTTTAATGTAGTGAAACCTCCAAGGACGCTTTACAGGAATATTATGAAATAAAACAAACAGACACCGTGCCGCATAAGGAGACATTTGGGAAGGTGACCAAAATATTGGTCAAAGAGGTAGGTTTTAAGGAGCGTCTTAAATAAGAACATAAGAAATAGGAACAGGAATGGGCCATATTGCCCCTCGAGCCTGCTACGCCATTCAATTAGATCATAGCTGACCTGATCTTGGCATCAACGGCACGTTCTTGCCCGTCCCCCATAACCCTTGACTCCCCTATCGTTAAAAATAAGTTATTCATCTTTCTTCATCTCAGGAAACAACCGAGTGAAAATTCTTTATTCTGCCTCCAATGCAAGTGTATCCCTCCTTAAATAAGGAGACGAAAACTGTACACAGTGCTACAGGTGTGATCGCAACAACGCCCTGTAAATTTGTCACAAAACTTCCCTACTTTAATATTCCATCCCCCTTGAAATAAATTCCAATATTCAATTTGCCTTCCTTATTAACTTCTGTACCTGAATGCTAACCTTTTGTGTTTCACGTACAAGACTCCCAGCTTCCTCTGTCCCACAGCATTTTGTAGTCTCTCTCTATTTAAATAAGAATTTGCTTTTTTATTCTTCCTACCAAAGTGGATAACCTCACATTTTCACACATTATACTCCATTATACTCCATATCCCAGTTTTGGCCACTTTTGCAGATTCTTTGTATCCTGTTCACAACTTGCTTTCCCTCCTATCTGAGTATCAACAGAAAATTTAGAGAGGCAGAGAGGTTTAGGCAGGGAATTCCAGAACATACGACCTAGGCAACAGAAGGCACGTCCAGCAAAGGTTGAGCCATTACAATCAGACATGCGAAGAGGGCAGAATTAGAGGATGCAGACCTCTCAGCGGGTAGTTGGGCTGGAGGAGATTACAGAGATAGGGAGGGGTGAGACCATGGAGGAATTTCAAACCAAGGATGAGAATTTTGAAATAGAAGCTTTGCTTAAACGGGAGCTATTGTAGCTCAGCGAACAGAGAGGTGATGGGTGAGCGGGACTTGGTACCAGTTAGTACACGGGCAGCCGAGTTTGTGAACACCACAAGTTTATATAGGGTGGAAAGTGGGAGTCCAGCCAGGAATGCTTTGGAATAATCAAGTCTGAAGGGAACAAAGGCATGAATGAGGGCTTCAGCACAGATGAGCTGAAGCAAGGGCAGAGATGGGCGATGTAATGGAGGTGGAAATAGGCGGCCTTAGTTGTGGTGGAAAGCTCATTTCAGGGAAAAATATGAAACCTAGTTTGCGAACAGTCTCGTTCATGCTCAGTCAGAAGTTGGGGAAAGGGAGGGAGTCTGTGGCTAGGGAATGCAGCTTGTGGCGGGGACTGAAAACAATGGCTTCGGTCTTGCATATATTCAATAGGAGAAAATTTCTGCTAATCCTGAACTGGATGTCGGACAAACAGTCTGACAATTTAGTGACCGAGGATGGGGTCGAGAGAAGGGATAGTGAGGTATATCTTGGTATCATCAGCGTACATGTGGAAACTTGTCGATGATAAATAGGAAGGTGGCGATTACAGATCATTGTGGGACACCAGAGGTAACGATGCTGGAGTGGGAAGAGGAGCCGTTGCAGGTGATTCACTGGAACCGATTAGATAGATAATGGAACTGGGTAAGTACAGTCCCACCCAGCTGGACGAGAGTGGAGAGGTGTTGGAAAAGGATGGAATGGTCAACCGTGTCAAAGGCTGCAGACAAGTCAAGAAGGACGAGGAGGGATAGTTTGCTATTGTCACAGTCATAAAGGATATCAAGATGTGAGTAAGTACATGCCCTCGGCAGCCCTTGCCTGGTATCCTCATGTGTAGCTCAGCGAGCTCTAACTTCAGTTTTTGATATATCGAAAGTTTTACTTCCTTCTCCATCCTCCCCTGGGAAAAAACTCCTTCCAAACTCCCTTACAACAGCATTTATCAACTCCAAACTGTTCAGCCTATGGCCCTCCTTTCACCATGACGTTTCTGCAGCCACCGATCTGCTCAAATGCACCATCACCACCTTTGATGCCCTAGCCTCTATTAAAACCATGGCTTGTTCTCACCCTAGACGTTCCCCCTGGTACAGCCCTCATCTTCACTCCCTCAAGTCCAAGGGGCGCAGAGTTGAACTGATGTGATAGATAACTGGTTTAGCCTTTTACCGCCAGATGTGGCATTATCCAGTCCACTGTCGTCTGCCAAAACTGATCACTATTCCAGGATCATTCTGGAATGCAAAGAAAGCCCTCGGCTAATATTCTGTGCTGATAACCGTCTTCTTAAACCCCTCTCCCTTGTCTCCACCACACTCAAATCAAGTGTGAGGAGCTCAAGGACCTGTTTGTCTCAAAGATTGAGACCATCTGATCAGCTCCCCCTGCCACTTCCTTTCCTTCCCCTAGCCCACCCAGACAAACTTCCTCTGAAGTTCCCCTCTGCACCAGCCCTAAAGTCGCATATTTCTCCAGTTTCTCTCTGATCTCCCATATTGACCTCTCCACGCTCATCTTGTCCATGAGACTCACATCATGCTCCCTTCATCCTTTTCGCATTAAACTGCTGATCACCCAACTTCTTTTCTGGCTCCCATGTTAGCCGACATTGTTAACGGTTCTCTTTCCTCAGGTATTGTCCACCTGTCCTTCAAATGTGCAGTGATCACCACTCTCCTAAAATAAAACAACCCTTGACTTGACTGTGCTCATCTCCAACCTCCCTTTCCTGTCCAAAGTCCTTAAACGTGTTATCGACTCTCAACTACATATCTATCTTTCCCGGAACACCATGTTTGAATATGTTCATTTGGTTTCCGCCCCTGCCACAGTACCGAAACGGCACTCATCAAAGTTACAAATGACATCATTTGTGACTGTGACAATGGTAAACTATTCCTCTTCGACCTGTCTGCAGCCTTTGACACAGTTAAGCATTTCACCTTCTCCCAACACCTCTCCGCTGGTAGGGACTGCACTCGCCTGGTTTCACAGAAACAAAGAAACATAGAAATTTACAGTGCAGAAGAAAGCCATTTCGTTCCATCTTGTCCGCCCCGGCCGATAAAGAGCCGCACGGCCCTTGGTCAGCAGCCCTAAAGATTACATATAAACCTATGAACAATGATGGAAAGGCAAAGAGCACCCAGCGCAACCAGTCTGCCTCACACAACTGCGAAACCCCTTACACTGAAACATTCTACACACAACCCAACCGGAGCCATGTAACCTCCTGGGAAAGACAAAACCCGATAAAAACCCAGGCCAATTTAAGGAGAAATAATCTGTGAAAATTCTTCTCCGACCAATCCAGGTGATCAAAAATAGTCCAGGATATCACGCTGGCCGTATTCTATTCCCTGCAATACTTAGCATTACATCAGCGCCGTCCAACAAAAGCTCATCCAGTCTAATCCCAATTACCAGCTCTCGGTACGTATCACTGCAGGTTACTGTACTTTAAGTACCCATCCAACCACCTTGTAAAAGTGGTGAGGGTTTCTGCATCCACCACTCTTCCAGGTAAGGAATTCCAAATCCCCACAACCCTCTGCATAAAGAAGATCCCCCTCAAATCGCCTCTAAACTTTCCACCAACCACATTAAAACTATGCCCTCTCGTTATAGACCCCTCCACCAATGGAAATAGGCCCTTAGTATCTACTATATCCAGGCCCATAAATAATTTTTACACCTCAGTGAGGTCTTCTCTCAAGCTCCTCTATTCTAATGAGAACAAACTCAGCCTATCCAATCTGTCATCGTAACTAACATTCTCCATTCCAGGCAATATCCTAGTCAATCTCCTCTGCATCCTCTCTAGTGCAATCACGTCCTTCCTATAATTCTTTTCTATCTATTCGTAGCCACAAAAGCTCCTGCAAAATTTATCTCCCCACTCCCTCATCATTACCTCTAATGCTCCACAAAGATCTATCCTTGGCCCGCTCCAATTTCTCATCTATATGCTGTGTCTTGGCGATATCATCCAAAAACACGGAGACAGTTACCACTTCTACACTGATGACACCCAGCTCTACCTTTCACGAAAGGAAAACACCATGGGATCGACGGTAAAGTGGCAAGTTGGATCCAAAATTGTTTCGGAGGCAGGAAGCAAAGGGTAATGGTTGATGGTTGTTTTTATAACTGCAAAGTTGTATCCAGTGGGGGTCCGCAGAGCTGAGTGCTGGGTCCCTTCTTTTTTGTGCTATATATCAATGACTTGGACTCGAATGTTGGAGGTATGTTTAAGAATTTTGCAGATGACACAAACATCTGCTGTGTGGTTGATAAAGAAGAAAGTTGCGGGCTGTAGGAAGGTATCAATGAACTGGTCAGGTGGGCAGTACAGTGGTAAATGGAATTCAATCCAGATAGAAACATAGAAACATAGAAACATAGAAAATAGGTGCAGGAATAGGCCATTCGGCCCTTCGAGCCTGCACCGCCAGTCAATGAGTTCATGGCTGAACATGCAACTTCAGTACCCCATTCCTACTTTTTCACCATACCCCTTGATCCCCCTAATAGTAAGGACTACACCTAACTCCTTTTTGAATATATTTAGTGAATTGGTCTCAGCAACTTTCTGTGGTAGAGAATTCCACAGGTTCACCACTCTCTGGGTGAAGAAGTTTCTCCTCCTCTCGGTCCTAAATGGCGTACTCCTTATCCTTAGACTGTGACCCCTGTTTCTGGACTTCCCCAACATTGGGAACAGTCTTCCTGCATCTAACCTATCTAAACCCATTAGAATTTAAACGTTTCTATGAGATCCCCGCTCATTCTTCTGAACTCCAGTGAATACAAGCCCAGTTGATCCAGTCTTTCTTGATATGTCAGTACCGCCATCCCGGGAATAAATCTGGTGAACCTTTGCTGCATTCGCACAAAAGTAATAATGTCCTTCCTCAAGTTAGGAGACCAAAACTGTACACAATACTCCAGGTGTGGCCTCACCAAGGCCCTGTATAAGTGTGAGGTAATGCATTTGGGGACGTCTAACAAGGCAAGGGGAAACACATTAAATGGTACGTCACTGAGAAGTGTAGAGGTCCACAGATCCCTGAAGGTAGCAAGCCAGGTAATAAGGTAGTTAAGAAGGCATATGAAATTCTTAACTTTATTAGTCGAGGCATGGAATACAGGAGCAAGGAGATTATGTTTGAACTGTATAAAACAATGGCTAGACCGCAGCTGGAATACTGTGTGCAGTTCTGGTCACCACATTATAGGAACAATGTGATTGCACTGGAAAGGGTGCAGAGGACATTTCGAAGAATGGTGCCTGGACTGCAGAATTGCAAACATAAATGTTGTGCATCACCTCACGTTAAATGTTACATGATTCACAACATTATACATTAGTGTTGATAGCTAGTGGGGTATTATACATCATAACATTATACATTAGTGTTGGTGGTAACTAGTAGGGTATTATACATCATAACATTATACATTAGTGTTGGAGGTAACTAATGGGGTATTATACATCATAACATTATACATTAGTGTTGGTGGTAACTAGTGGGGTATTATACATCATAACATTATACATTACTGTTGCTGGTAACTAATAGGGTACTATACATCAAAACATGATACATTAGTGTTGGTGGTAGCTCGTGGGGTATAAGACATCATAACATTATACAATAGTATTGGTGGTAACTAGTGGGGTATTATACATCACAACATTATACATTAGTGGTACAGCGGTAAATGATCTAACCACCTACAGTGCTCATTATTCAGGTCCTGACACCATGAGAGTCCTGGTAAATATATTCAAATAGAAGGACACATCTCCATGAACATACGGACAATGTCACTGCTCATACAGACCAGAGGAATCATGCCCAGCTATATAGAAACATAGAAATCGATGCAGGAGTAGGCCATTCGACCATCCGAGCCTGCGCCGCCATTCAATAAGATCATGGCTGATCATTCCCTCAGTATCCCTTTCCTGGTTTCTCTCCATACCCCTTGATCCCCTTAACTGTAAGGGCCATATCTAACTCTATCTTGAATATATCCAGTGAACTGGCATCAACAAATCTCTGC
This sequence comes from Pristiophorus japonicus, assembly GCF_044704955.1. Taxonomy (NCBI): domain Eukaryota; kingdom Metazoa; phylum Chordata; class Chondrichthyes; family Pristiophoridae; genus Pristiophorus; species Pristiophorus japonicus. Next base: position 227,594,099 of record NC_091985.1, read on the forward strand.
GGCAGGGAATTCCACAGGTTAACAACTCTCTGAGTGAAGAAGTTTCTCCTCATCTCAGTCCTAAATGGTGTATCCCTTATCCTAAGACTATGTCGCTGGTTCTGGACTTCCCCAACATCGGGAACATTCTTCCCGCATCTATCCTGTCCAGTCCCGTCAGAATCTTATACTTTTCTATGAGATCCCCTCTCATCCTTCCAAACTCCAGTGAATAAATGCCCAGTTAATCCAGTCTCTCCTCATATGACAGCCCAGCCATCCCTGGAATCAGTCTGGTGAACCTTCGCTGCACTCCCTCAATAGCAAGAACGTCCTTCTGCAGACTAGGAGACCAAAGCTGAACACAATATCCCAGGTGAGGCCTCACTCAGGCCCTGTACAGCTGCATTAAGACCTCCCTGCTTCCATATTCAAATCCCCTAACTATGAAGGCCAACATAACATTTGCCTTCTTTACCGCCTGCTGTACCTGCGTGCCTACGTTCAGTGACTGATGAACCATGACACCCAGGTCTCGTTGCACCTCCCCTTTTCCTAGTCTGCCGCCATTCAGATAATATTCTGCCTTCATGTATTTGCCCTCAAAATGGATAACCTCACATTTATCCACATTATACTGCATCTGCCATGTATTTGCCCAATCACCTAACCTGTCCAAGTCACCCTGCAGCCTCTTAGCGTCCTCCTCACAGCTCACACCGCCACCCAGTCTAGTGTCATCCGCAAACTTGGGAGATATTACACTCTATTCCTTCATCTAAATCGTTCATGTACATTGTAAAGAGCTGGGGTCCCAGTACTGAGCCCTGTGGCACTTCAGTAGTCACTGCCTGCCATTCTGAAAAGGACCCGTTTATCCCAACTCTCTGCTTCCTGTCTGCCAACCAGTTCCCTATCCACGTCAGTATATTACCCCCAATACCATGTGTTTTGATTTTGCACGCCAATCTCTTGTGCGGGACCTTGTCAAAAGCCTTTTAAAAGTCCAACTGCACCACATCTACTGGTTCTCCCTTGTCCACTCTGCGAGTTACAGCCTCAAAAAATTGGAGAAGATTCGTCAAGCATTCTTTCCCTTTCATAAATCCATGCAGACTTGGTCCGATCCTGTCACTGCTTTCCAAATGCGCTGCTATTTCATCCTTAATGATTGATTCCAACATTTTCCCCGCTACTGATGTCAGGCTAGCCGGTCTATAATTACCCGTTTTCACTCTCCCTCCTTTTTTAAAAAGTGGTTTTACATTAGCTACTCTCCAGTCCATAGGAACTGATCCGAGTCGATAGACTGTTGGAAAATGAACATCAATGCATCCACTATTTCTAGGGCCACTTTCTTGAGTACTCTGGGATACACACAATCAGGCCCAGGGATTTATCAGCCTTCAATCCCATCCATTTCCCTAACACAATTTCCTGCCTAATAAGGATATCCTTCAGTTCATCCTTCTCACTAGACCCACTGTCCCCACTACCTTCGGAAGGTTATTTGTATCTTCCTTCATGAGGACAGAACCAAAGTATTGGTTCAATTGGTCTGCCATTTCTTTGTTCCCCATTATACATGAACTTGAATCCGACTGCCAGGGACCTACGTTTGTCTTTACCAATCTTTTTCTCTTCACATATTTATCGAAGCTTTTGCAATCAGTTTTTATATTCCCTGCAAGCTTTCTCTCATACTCTATTTTCCCCATCCTACTTAAACCCTTAGTCCTCCTCTGTTGAATTCTAAATTTCTCTCAGTCCTCAGGTTTGTTCCTTTTTCTAGCCAATTTATACGCCTCTTCCTTGGCTTTAACACTATCCTTAATTTCCTTTGTTAGCCATGGTTGAGCCACCTTCCCAGTTTTATTTTTACTCAAGACAGGGATGAACAATTGCTGAAGTTCATCCATGTGATCTTTAAATGTTTGCCACTGCTTATCCACCGTCAACTCTTTGAGTATCCTTTGCCAGTCTATTCTAGCCAATTCACGTCTCATACCGTCGAAGTTACCTTTCCTTAAGTTCAGGACCCTAGTTTCTGAATTAACTTTGTCACTCTCCATCTTAATAAAGAATTAGATCCTATTATGGTCACTTTTCCTCAAGAGGCCTCGCACAATAAGATTGCTAATTAGTCCCTTCTCATTACACATCACCCAGTCTAGGATGGCCAGCTCCCTGGTTGGTTCCACGACATATTGGTCGAGAAAACCATCCCTAATACTCTCCAGGAAATCCTCCTCCACCCCATTGCTGCCAGTTTGGTTAGTCTAATCAATATGTAGATTAAAGTCACCCATGATTACTGCTGTACCTTTATTGCACACATCCCTTATTTCTTGTTTGATGCTGTCCCCAACCTCACTACTACTATTTGATGGTTTTTACACAACTCCTACCAGCGTGTTCTGCCCTTTGGAATTGCGCAGCTCCACCCATACCGATTCCACATCATCCAGGCTAATGTCCTTCCTTACAATTGCATTGATTTCTTCTTTAACCAGCAATGCCACCCCACCTCCTTTTCCTTTCTGTCTATCCTTCCTAAATGCTGAATACCCTTGGATGTTGAGTTCCCAGCCTTGGTCATCCTGGAGCCATGTCTCCGTGATGCCAATCACATCGCATCCATTAATATATTGCCTATGTGGATAGATATCGTATTATCAACTATTGGATTGGATAAGTACCGAAGGGAAAGAAACTGCAGGGCTACGGGGAAAGGACGAGGGAGTGGGACCAGCTGAATTGATCTTGCAGAGGGCCAGCACTGGCACGATGGTTAGAATAGCCTCATTCTGTGCTGTAGCCATTCTATGATTCTATGTATTCATAAATTATCATAATTGAATATCAAAATTCAAATCAAACATGTTAAATAAAAATCTGTGAATAAAAACAATATAATGCTGCCAAACTGTGTAAAATCGAATGAAGTATAATTTAATTCATCAATGATCACCCGCTCCATATTTCCCTGCAGAATATTCTCCAACTCGGGAATAATTCGGCAGAGGAGGAGAAAGGGTTTAATTAGGAGGAGGGGAAATAGAGTATGAGAGGAAGCTTGCCCGAAACATAAAAACTGACTGCAAAAGCTTCTATAGATATGTGAAGAGAAAAAGATTAGTGAAGACAAATGTAGGTCCCTTACAGGCAGATTCAGGTGAATTTATAATGGGGAACGAAGAAATGGCGGACCAGTTGAACAAATACTTTGGTTCTGTCTTCACGAAGGAAGACACAAATAACCTTCCGGAAATACTAGGGGACCAAGGGTCCAGTGAGAAGGAGGGACTGAAGGAAATCCTTATTAGTCAGGAAATTGTGTTAGGGAAATTTATGGGATTGAAGGCCGATAAATCCCCGGGGCCTGATCACCTGCATTCCAGAGTATTTAAGGAAGTGGCCCTAGAAATAATCCATGCACTGGTGATTATTTTCCAACAATCTATTGACTCTGAATCAGTTCCTAATGTAACACCACTTTTTAAGAAAAGAGGGAGAGAGAAAATGGGTAATTATAGACCGGTTAGCCTGACGTCAGTAGTGTGGAAAATATTGGAATCAATTATTAAAGATGAAATAGCAGCACATTTGGAAAGCAGTGACCGGTCCAAGTCGGCATGGATTTATGAAAGGGAAATCATGCTTGACAAAACTTCTAGAATTTTTTGAGCATGTAACTTGTAGAGTGGACAAGGGAAAGCCAGTGGATGTGATGTATTTGGACTTTCAAAAGGCTTTTGACAAGGTCCCACACAAGAGATTGGTGTGCAAAATCAAAGCACATGGTATTGGGGTAATGTACTGATGTGGATAGAGAACTGGTTGGCAGACAGGAAGCAGAGAGTCGGGATAAACGAGTCCTTCTCAGAATGGCAAGCAGTGATTAGTGAGGTGCGCCAGGGATCAGTGCTGGGACCTCAGCTATTTGCAATATACATTAATGATTTAGATGAAGGAATTGAATGTAATATCTCCAAGTTTGCAGATGACACTAAGCTGGGTGGCAGTGTGAGCTGTGAGGAGGACGCTAAGAGTCTGTAGGGTGACTTGGACAGGTTAGGTGAGTGGGCAAATACATGGCAGATGCAGTTTAATGTGGGATAAATGTGAGGTATGGGGCAAAAACAGGAAGGCAGAATATTATCTGAATGGCGGCAGACTAGGAAAAGGGGAAGTGCAATGAGACCTAATGCAATAGTCATTGAAAGTTGGCATGCAGGTACAGCAAGCGGTAAAGAAGGCAAATGATATGTTGGCCTCGTAGCTTGGGGATTTGAGTATAGGAACAGGGAGGTCTTACTGCAGTTGTATAGGGCCTAAGTGAGGCATCACCTTGAATATTGTGTCCAGTTTTGGTCTCCTAACCTGAGGAAGGACGTTTTTGCTAATGAGGGAGTGCAGCGAAGGTTCACCGGACTGATTCCAGGGATGACAGGACTGACATATGAGGGGAGATTGGATCGACTGGGCCTGTATTCACTGGAGTTTAGAAGGATGAGAGGGGATCTCATATAAAATTCTGACGCGACTGGACAGGTTGATGCAGGAAGAATGTTCCCGATGTTGGGTAAGTCCAGAACCAGGGGAGATAGTCAAGGATAAGGGGTCAGCCATTTAGGACTGAGATGAGGAGAAACTTCTTCATTCAGAGAGTTGTTAACCTGTGGAATTCCCTGCTATAGAGAGTTGTTGATGCCAGTTCATTCGATATATTCAAGAGGGAGTTAGATATGGCCCTTACAGCTAAAGCGATCAAGCAGTATGGAGAGAAAGCAGGAAAGGGGTACTGAGGTGAATGATCAGCCATGATCTTACTGAATGGTGGTGCAGGCTCGAAGGGCCGAATGGTCTACTCCTGCACCTATTTTCTATGTTTCTATGTTAAGGCTGGTTTGCGCCTACCCTGTGAGTAAATCTCACCAATGGGCGCTCCCAGTGCCGTTTCTCGGCCGACGGGAGCCCATCTGGAACTGGCTTGTGGAGATCAGCGGGACTCACTTGATCTCACTGGGCAGCTGTCTGTGTCACACCTGATGTGGCGAGTTGATCGTAATACTCAGGAAATGCTCGATCCCAAAGATAATAGCTGTTGCACTGATGAAGGAGGAGGGACTGGGTATCCTGTTGAACAAGGCAACGTTCTGCTTCTCATTTAATATTTCGGTCTAACCCTCCTGTTAACATATTTATTATAGAGCATCAGAAACTGGGAGCATCTGTCACCACCATGGTGAAGGTCCAAACAGGGGAGAAGATCCAACACCTGCAACAAAAAATGAGAATGGACTCTGGTATGTTCACAAAATACTTTAAAGTATAATTTCTGTCCTGACAAAGGGTCCAGATCCCATGGAAGAAGCTGCAGTTCACACAAGAAGAGGGATGGGACAGGGGCTGAGTATAAAGGGAGAGGTGAGTGACCATCTAGAGGGGCATCGCAGTCACAGGTGGTGGGAGCTCCTGAGTACTGAAACTTTCCAATAGATACCTGATATTGGGGACTGAAAGGTGGACAGAGACACTGAGCAACAGTGAGGCAGGGGTGAGAGGCAGGTGGGGCACAGGAATAGGAGAGCGATAGTGGTGAGACATTCCATAGTCAGTGGACGAGGCAGACTCTTGGGTCCTGAGCAGGTCCCGAATGGTAAGTTGCCTCCCTGGTGCCAGAGGGAAGAACATCCTGGAACGAGTGGAGCCATCTCGGGGAAGGAAAGGAGAGCAGAAATTAATCATGATCAAAACCAGAAACACCAATAGAAATAAGTTTATAGAGGGAATATTAAGACTGAGCCACAAGACTAAAAATAAAGGCCTCAAGATTGTGATCTCCAGATTGTTATGCACTGAACTGCTGGAGAAGGGAAATATGACACAGGAAGATGTAAGGCTGCAGGGCCGGAGCAGGAGGGAGAGGTTCACATTCTTGGGGCACTAGATAGAGTGAGTTCATTAAAAAGGGAAGGGAGGGCCGCGATCTGAACTGACAAACAATGGTGTTGCAGAAAAAATGAATAGAGCAATGAGAGGGTGTCAGCTGGTGTGACAGGAGGTTGAGAAATATCTGAGATTGGAATTCAAGAAACTGTTGGAGCAGGAGCAGGGAATATTGAAAAGCTATTAGGAGGAAATAAGGAAGGATGTTTTGAAGTAGTGAGAGATGAAGTCACTTGCTGTTAAAGAAAAAGAAAACAAAAAGAAAATGATTCAAACATCCAAAAATTGGAGTTCGGATTGAGTGTTCAGAAAGTAGTACAGAATTACCAGAGGTGACATGAGGACGCATTGCATTACACAGCGAGTTGTTGTGATCTGGAATGCACTGCCTGTGCGGGTGGTGGAAGCAGATTCGATAGTAATTTTCGAAAAGGGAATTGGGACAATTACTTAATAGGAGAAAAATGACAAGGCTATGGGGAAAGAGCGGGGTAGTGGATCTATCTGGAGAACTCTTATCAAAGTACTAGCATAGGCACGATGGCTGAATGACTGCTGTCTGTGTGGTTTCATTATATAATTCTTTGTGAATCTACAAATCATTCCAAACACATTTGGAAAGTCAGAAGCATGAGAGAAGTGATATCGTGTCGATAAGACAGAGCCTGGGTTTTCACAGGTTTCAAAGCGAAATGTTGCTGGTTGCAACATTTTCAGGCGAGAGAAATATAGTTGTGGGCGCCCGTTTTAATAAAGGATTCCAGGACAGCGCGAGAACAGCAACAAAAAAACTTGCATTTAATGCACTTAATGTAGTAAAACTTCAAAGGGCACGTCACAGGAGCGTTATCCGAGCCACAAGAAGAGATATTGTGGCAAGTGACCAAAAGCTTGCTCAAAGGAGTAGAGCGCCATAAAGGAGGAAAGAGAGGTGGAGAGGTTTAGAGAAGATGTGCCAGGGATTTATTAAAACAGATTTTATATGAATGGAGTTCATTAATAGGAAGATAAATAACACAATTCTCGGTGGGTTTTGCAGGTCAGTAAGCAGTGGAGGTGAGATATTGGAGAAACCTAGTCATGGAGGATGAAGTTTTTGGGAGGTAAAACAAATATTCTCTTTGGTTTCTAAAAATGTTGCTCTACTAGAGGAGGATGTGGGATCATAGTTAGAGATAACTGTAGAGAGGGATTCGGATACGATCAAAATATCCGAGGTGGATAAGCCACTGTGCTCAGTAATAACTCATCCCAGGCAGTTAAAGGAAGTCATGGAGGAGATAGATTCATGGAAAGGAAGGAAGGAAGGAGGTCATTTCGGCCCTTCGTATCCCCGCCGGCCGATCAAGAGCTATCCAGCCTAATCCCACTTTCCAGCTCTTGGTCCGTAGCCCTGTAGGTTATGGCACTTTAAGTGCACATTGAAGTATTTTTTAAATGAGGTGAGGGTTTCTGCCTCTACCACCCTTTCAGGCAGTGAGTTCCAGACCCCCAGCACCCTCTGGGTGAAGAGATTTCTCCTCATTTCTCCTCTGTACTTCCCCATAATTACTATTCCCCCTGGTTGTTGACCCATCTGCCAAGGGAAACCAGTCCTTCCTACCCAATCGATCCAGGCCCCTCAACCTCAATCAGGTCCCCCCTCAGCCTCCTCTGTTCCAAAGAAAACAGACCCAGCATCTCCAGTCTTTTCTCATAGTCAAAATTCTCCAATCCAGGCAACAGTCTTGTAAATCTCCTCTGCAACTTTTCGAGTGTAATCACATATTTCCTGTAATATGGCGATCGGAATTACACAGTCCTCCAGCTTCGGCCTAACCAGTGCTTTATACATTTCAACCATAACTTCCTTGCTCTTGTATTCCATGCCTCGACTAATAAAAGCAAGTATTCCATATGCCGCCTTAACTACCTTATCTATCTGGCCTGCTTCCTTCAGGGATCTGTGGACCAGGAGGAACTCTGACCACAATTTTTCAATCATCATTTATATCAAAAATATACAGGTGGATTGAAGGAGCCCAAGCAATATCTCTGTTAAAATATGGAGAGGGGATCAATCAGGTAACTGGAGACCACTTAGTCTATGTCATTTATGGGCAACCTCCACAAAAAATTTATTCCAGGTCGAAGTAGTGAACATTGAGAGGTGGAGCGGAAGCTGAGGGGAGGGTGGAATGGATGAGCTGTAAACAAGTTGTATTTCATAAATTTGATACAGCTTTGTTGAGACAAGACTATGTGGTTCGATGGCATGTAGTGAATGCGGCTATATGGGTTTTAGGAAGGTGTTTGACATGTGGCTCATCGGAGGCTTCAGCCGTTTGTTATAAGATGAAACGTATCACCTTGTAGCACTTTGAGGAGAATGTTTTCCTCCCAGAGGTTGGTGGGGGACTGAAACTCACTGCCTGAAATGTAGAGGCAGAAACCCTCGTCCCATTTTAAAAAGAAGTACTTAGAAATGCACTTGAAGTGCTGTAAACTGCAAAGTCCAAGAGGTGCAAAGTTGGATTAGGCTTGGACTGCTCCTTTTCGGACGACACAGAAACGATCGACCGAATGGCTTTCTTCTGTACCGTAAAATTCTGATTGTTCTATGAAAGTGAATAATGTGTTTTGTTTTCTCCATTTGTGTTCACAGATCCGAACTGTACAATCGCTGAGTTCTGCACAAATTGCGACGATTACCAGCTGTTCTAGTTGACGAAATTCTACCGGGACAGACTGGAACAGCTGATGGAAGGAGGGGTGGACAGAGTCAGCTCATTGTTAACATACGAGTGGCATTTCAGTGGACAAGAACCTCGGGTAAGTGGGAGGGACACAATGAGTTTGGATTATTTATACATCACAGAACCGGCAGGGTATCAGATCTTAGAATCAGATAATGTTACAGAAGAGAAACAGGCCTAATAGGAAATAAATGGGTAAAACTGCATATATTGGAATTCTGAAACAAGGATCATGTCCAGCGGGATCCGTCAGTGGCTGTACAAAGGAGAGGGGAACGGTTCGGGTACAACTTTTGTGTGGACCGAAAACAAAGGGAGACAGTTCTAATGGGACTGGGAAAAGGAGAGAACAGAGGCAACAGACAAAGTTAGAGGGAAGGTCAGGAGTTGAGTGACCTGGAAATTACTTAAATAAATTAAGGATTTGACATGACAAAAATCATCTATGGAGTAAAAGAAAGACATTTCAAGAACAGAATTAAAATGTATGAGATCCAAACAGAGAAACTGACCCAATAAACTTGGAATTGAAAACTTGGTGCTGTGCATGATTTATCGTCTCACCCATACATCACCAGAAGTCAATTCTGCTGTTTCTGTTTCTGTTTATGAAATTAATTTCCTCTCCCTGTTCATCACACACCGAGTTAACATATTTTTGTAACAATTCAGATCGGGATATTTAACCCCAGGATTTAACTTCTTTAAAGCAGACAAGGGCCACAATCCTTCTACAACTTGTTAAACCGAGACAACAAACCCGGGCCCAGAGAGGAACTTAATCCCCAGTGTATAAGCAGACAGAACTCATGTAGTCTCCCTTGGGTACAACCTATGAAGGACACTTCGATCACACCCATATCGAGAGGGTCTCTGTCAGACTCATGTGGAGGAGCTCTCGGTCAGTCCCGTCTGGTGGTGGTGTCGGTCAAGTCCGAATGGAGGACCACTTGGTCAGTCTCCTTTGATGAAGATCTCGGTCAGTTTCTTCTGGAGGAGATCTCAGTTAATTCCATCTTGAAGTCTCAGCCAGTCTCCTCTGGAGGAGGCCTCGGACATTCCCCACGAGAGGATGTCTGGGTCAGTCTCCTCTGGAGGAGGTCTCGCTCAATCCCATCTGGAAGAAGTCTCGGTCAGTCCCCTCTGGAGAAGGTCTCGGTCCATCCCCAATGGAGCAGATATTGGTCAGTCCCCTCTGGAGAAGGTCTCGGTCCATCCCCAATGGAGCAGATATCGGTCAGTCCCGTCTGGAAAAGGTCTTGGTCAGACCTATCTGGAGGAGGTCTTGGTCAGTCCCCTCTGGAGAATGTGTCGGGCAGTCCCCTTTGGAGGAGTTCTCAGTCCATCCCCAATGGAGGAGGCCTCAGTCAGTGTCATCTGCAGGAGCCCTCAGTCAGTCTACGCTGGTGAAGATCTTGCTCAATCTCCTCTGGAGGAGGTTACAGACAGACTCCTCTGGAAAAGGTATCGGTCCCTCCCCTCTAGAGGAAGTTTGCGTCAGTCTCCTCTGGCAGTTGTCCCAGACAATCCCCTCTCGAGGAGGCCTCCGTGAATCCCATCTGGAGGAAGCCACAGTCAATCCACTCTGAAGAAGGTCTAGGTCGGTCACATCTGGAGGAGGCCTCAGACAGTCCCCTCTGAAGAAGTCCTCAGTCAGTCCTCTCTGGAGGAGGTTGCAGTCAGTCCTCTCTGAAGAAGGTCTCTGCCAGACTCCTCTGGATGAGGGCTAGGGCAGTCCCCACTGTAGAAGGTCTTGATCAGTCCATTCTGGAGAACGTCTTGATCAGTCCACTCTGGAGAACGTCTCGGCCACTCCCCAATGGAAGAGTTCTTGTTCAGCTTCCTTTGGAGGAGGCCTCCATCAGTCCACTCTGCAGATGGTTTTGATCAGTCCCCTCTAGAGGAGGCCTCATTCCGCCCACTATTGATTAGGCCCCGGTTGGTATCCTCTGGAGAAGATTTTGGTCAGTCCCCTCTGGAGAAATTCTAGGAGAGTCTCCTCTGGATTACGCCTTGGTTAGTCCCCTATGGAGGAAAACATGGTTAGTCCCCTCTGGAGAAGGTCTCGTTCCGTCCTCAATGGAGAAAGCCTCGGTTCGTCCCTTTGTTGAATATCTCAGTGATTTTACTCTGGAGGAGGCCTCAGTTGTCAGTTTAACTCCTTGCAACCTGTATTACACTATGACCGGAGGGCCTACCTGTTGGAGTCCCAAGGGATCCCAGCAGCCCTTGGAAGCACGGTATATCAGTAGGCCACCCACGAGGTGCCTGCACCCTGGAGTCTTATTAAAGGAGCTAAGATCACACTTGCTCATTGTTCACAGTACTCAGTTTCATCCTTTATTATGAACGCATCAATTGGCGACGAGGTAATGAACAAAATGCAAAGAACAGTTAGTATCCTGGAGAAGTTCTCAGAAGGGGACAATTGGGAGACCTTCGTGGAGAAACTCGACCAATACTTTGTGGTCAATGAGCTGGAAGGGGACGAGAACGCTGCCAAACGAAGGGCGATCCTCCTTGCTGTCTGTGAGGCAACATCCTATGGCCTCATGAAGAATCTTGTACCTCCGGTAAAACCAACAGCTAAATCCTATGAAGAATTGTGTATGCTGGTCTGGGAGCACCTAAATCCTAAGGAAAGCGTATTGATAGCAAGATATCGGTTCTACACGTGTCAACGGTCGGAGGGCCAGGAAGTGGCGAGCTATGTCGCCGAACTAAGGCGCCTTGCAGGACATTGTGAATTTGAGGGATTCCTAGAACAAATTCTTGGAGACTTTTTTTCTGGGCATTGGCCATGAGGTAATCCTTCACAAACTATTGACTGTTGAAACTCCGAATCTAAGCAAAGCCATAACGATAGCCGAGTCATTTATGTCCACCAGCGACAACACCAAACAGATTTCGCAGAGTAACGAAGTTTCGGCAAGTACTGTGCACAAAGTAACGTCATTTTCGAGCAGGAATATACATGATAGAACGTACACGCCAGCTGCTGCTGCATGACCTCGGATGACCCAGAGTCCGCCATCAATCATTAATGAGAGGCAGTTAACACCTTGTTGGCGTTGTGGAAGTGATCATCGGCCCCATCAATGCCGTTTCAAGAAGTATGCGTACAACAGATGCAGAACAATGGGACACCTCCAGCGAATGTGCAGGCGTGCTGCAAATCCTGCAAACTACCAAGTGGACCAGGCTGAATTGGAGACTCGTACCAAGGAAGCAGAAGTGTACGGGGTACACACATTCACCACAAAATGTCCACCAATAATTTTGAAAGTTAAACTGAATGGTATTCCAGTATCTATGCAACCGGACACGGGTGTGAGTCAGTCCATAATGAGTAAAATGCCTTCGACAGCTGTGGTGCAACAAGGCACACAGGCCCAAGCTCAGCCCCATTCACACCAAACTAAGGACTTACACCAAGGAACTAATCCCTGTAATTGGCAGTGCAGGAGTAAAATTTTCCTATGACGGAACAGTACACAAACTCCCGCTGTGGATCGTGCCAGGGAATGGCCCCACATTGTTTGGCAGAAGCTTGCTGGGAAAAATCAGCTGGAACTTGGTCGACATCCGAGCGCTTTCGTCCATCAACAACAACTCATGTGCCCAGGTTCTGAGGTTTCCATCGTTGTTCGAGCCAGGCATTGGAAGCTTCTCGGGGGCAAAAGTGCAGATCAATTTGGTTCCCTGTCCGTGACCCATCCACCACAAGGCATGGGCAGTACCGTATATGATGCATGAGAAAGTGGAAATTGAGCTGGACAGGCTGCAGCGAGAAGGCATCATCGCGCCGGTGGAATTCAACGAGTGGGCCAGTCCAATTGTGCCGGTGCTTAAAGGGGATGGCACGGTCAGAATTTGTGGGGGCTATAAAGTAACGATTAACCGTTCCTCGCTGCAGGGCTACTACCAACTACCCAAGGCAGACGACCTATTTGCGACCTTGGCTGGAGGGACGACGTTGACCGAGTTGGACCTGACCTCGGCCTACATGACGCAGGAGCTGGAGGAGTCTTCGAAAGGCCTCACCTGCATCAACACGCACAAAGGTCTGTTCATCTATAACAGATGCCCGTTCAGAATTCGGTCAGCCGCGGCAATCTTCCAATGGAACATGGAGAGCCTGCTAAAGTCGGTTCCTCGCACCATGATTTTCCAGGACGACATAGTGGTTACAGGTCGGGACACCATTGAGCACTTGAAGAATCTGGAAAAGATTCTTAGTCGGTTGGATCGTGTGGGACTCAGGTTCAAACGCACGAAATGAGTGTTCCTGGTGCCGGAGGTCGAGTTCTTGAGAAGAAGAATCACAGCAGATGACATCAGACCCACCGACGCCCAGACGGAGGCCATCAAGAATGCGCCGAGACCACAGAACGTGACGGAGCTGCGGTCGTTCCTGCGACTCCTTAACTATTTTAGTAATTTCCTGCCTTGATTAAGCACCATGCTAGAACCCTACATGTGCTGCTGCGCAAGGGAGATATCTGAGTATGGGGAAATTCACAAGAGGCTACTTTGAGAAAGCCAGGAATCTGTTCTGTTCAAACAAACTGCTTATCCTGTATAACTCTTGTAAACGATTAGTGCTAGCTTGCGATGCATTGTCATACGGGGTCGGGTGTGTGTTACTACAGGCTAACGATTCGGGGATTTTGCAACCAGTCGCTTATGCATCCAGGAGTTTGTCCAAGGCCGAAAGAGCTTGCAGCATGATTAAAAAAGAGACTCTGGCGTGCATTTACCGGGTAAGAAAATTGCACCAGTACTTGTTTGGCCTCAAATTTGAGCTTGAAACTGACCCCAAGCTGTTCATATCGCTGTTCTCTGAGAACAAAGGGATTGACACCAATGCCTCTACCCGCATCCAAAAGATGGGTGCTCACGCTGTCGGCATACAACTTTATAATCCGCCACAGACCAGGCATAGAGAACTGTGCTGATGCACTCAGTCGGCACTCACTGGAGTGGAAATGGCACAGCATGCAGACTTGCTTATTGTAATGAATGCATTCGAAAATGAAAAGTCACCCTTTATGGCTTGCCAGATCAGGACCTGGATCATCCAGGATCTTTTACTGTCCTTGGTAAAAAAAAACTGTGTCCTCCATGGGAGCAGGTCCAGCATCCCAGCAGAGATGCAAGAGGCGATTAAGCCGTTCCACAGGCGCAAAGACGAAATGTCCCTGCAGGCGGACTGCCTGTTGTGGGGTAATCGCGTGGTCTTGCCCAAGAAACGCAGAGATACGTTCATTTGTGAGCACAGCATCCACCCAGGCATTGTAATGCTGAAAGCCATAGCCAGATCCCATGTGTGGTGGCTCGGCATCAACTCAGATTTAAAGTCATGCGTGCACCAGTGCACCACTAGCACTCAGCTGAGCAATGCACCCAGAGAGGCACCGTTAAGTTTGTGCTCGTGGCCCTCCAAACTGTGATCGAGGATCCACGTGAACTATGCGGGCCCATTTCTATGCAAAATGTTCTTGGTTGTCATGGATGCTTACTCAAAATGTATTGAAAGTGCAATAATGTCTGTAAGCACATGCACGGCCACCAGGCCATGTTTGCCATGCACGGCCTGCCTGATATCCTAGAGAGTGACAATGGGCCGTGTTTCACCAGTGCTGAATTCAAAGAATTCATGACCCGCAATGGGATCAAGCACATCACATCTGCCCCGTTCAAGCCCGCATCAAATGACGAGGCAGAACAGGCTCCCTGCAGACCCGACTGTCCAGAGTGCTGCTCAGCTACCGCACCAGATCCCACTCACTCATCGGGGTTCCGCCAGCTGAGCTGCTCATGAAAAGGGCGCTCAAAACAAGGCTCTCTCTCATCCACCCTGATCCCTATGATCATGTTAAGGGCAGGCGGCATCAACAAAGTGTGTGCCATGACCGCGCAAATTTGTCACGCGATATTGACGTCAATGACCTTGTGTTTATACTCAATTATGGACATGGTCCCAAATGGCTCGCTGGCACAGTCATAGCCAAAGAGGGGAGCAGGGTGTTTCAGGTCAAATTGGCCAATGGACTAATGTGCAGAAAACATTTGGACCAAATCAAATTGCGGTTCACCAACAGCTACGAACAACCCGAAGAAGACACCACCATCTTTGACCCTCCAACACACACAAAAGTGCCAACCAACATCATGGTTGACCACGAAGCTGAACTCAACATCCCCAGCAGCCCGGCAAGGCCAGCTGCCCAACAGCCCAGTTAAGAACAAACCGACTCATCCACACCCGCATTTGTACTGAGACGATCGACAAGAGAGCGAAAAGCCCCCATCGTCTCACCTTGTAAATAAGTGTAATATTAACTTTACGAGGGAGTGATGTTATGTATTTAACCTCTTGCAACCTGTATCACACTACTACCAGAGGGCCTACCTGTTGGAGTCCAAAGGGATCCCAGCATCCTTTGGGAGCACGGTATATAAGCAGACCATCCACGAGGTACCTGCACTGTGGTGTGTTATTAAAGGAGCCAAGGTCACATTTGCTTATTGTTCACAGTACTCAGTTTCGTCCTTTATTATGAATGCATCAGCCTCGGTCAATGATATCTGGAGAAGGTCCCGGCCAGTCTCCTCTGGAGAAGGTCTCGGTCAGACTACACTGGAGGATGTTATGGTCAGACCACTCTGGACCAGGTCACGGTCAGTTTTCTTTGGAGAAGGTCTCGGTAAAATCACTCTGAAATATCTCGGTCAGTTTCTTTTGGAGGACCCCTTGGTCAGTCTACTCTGGTGATGATCTTGCTCAGTCTTCTCTGGAGAAGATCTCGGTCAGACCACTGTGGCGAAGAGTCAGTCCCCTCTGATGGAAGCCTCGGTCAGTCTCCTCTAGCGGATGTCCGGGACAATCCCTCATGGAGGAGGCATTTGTCCGTAGCTTCTGGAGATGGTCTCGGAGAACATCTCGGTCCATACACACTGATGGAGGTCTCGGTCAGACTCCTCTGGAGAAAGCCCGGTCACTCTCCTCTGGAGAAGGTCTCGGTCAGTCCTCTCTAGAGGAAGTCTCTGTCAGACCCCTCTGGATGAGGTCTAGTCAATCCCCTCTGGGGGAAGCCTCGGTGAGTCCCCTCTGAAGGACCTCAATCAGACCCCTCTGGCAGAGCCTTCGGTCAGTTTCTTCGAGACATTCTGTCCAATCTGGAGGATGTCTCAGTCAGTCCAATCTGCAGGAGCTCTTGTTCTGTCTCCTTTGTAGCTGATTTCGCTCAGGCCCCTCTGGATGAGCTCTCAGTCAGTCTCCTCTGGAGCAGATCTCGGACAGTCCCCTCTGGAGGAAGTTGTCGGTCATTCCTCTCTGGAGGAATTCTCAGTCTGTCCGCAATGGAGGAGGCATCTGTCAGTCTGCCATGGAAGAGGTCTCGGTCAGTCCTCACTGGAGTTTTAGGTCCGTCCCCAAAGGAGGAGGCCTCGGTCAGTGTCATCTGCAGGAGCCCTCGGTCAGTCTAATCTGGAGGAGGCTTTGGTCAGTTTCTCTGGCAGGGTATTCCGCGAGTCTCCTCTGCAGTACATCTCAGCCAGTCCCCTCTGGAGGAAGCCTCGGACATTCCCCTCCGGAGAAGGTCTCGGTCAGTCTCCTCTGGAGAAGGTCTCGGTCATTCCCCACTGGAAGTGTTCACCGTCTGTTCCTTCTGGAGGAGGCCGCAGTCAGTCCACTGTCGATTCGGCCTGGGTTAGTCCACTCTGGGGAAGATTTCAGTCAGTCCCCTCTGGAGAAGGTCTTGGCCAGTTCCCTTGGGATTAGGCTTCGGTTACACTTCACTGGAGGACGCCTTGGTCAGTCGCCTCGGGACAAGGTCTTAGTCAGTCCCGTCTGGAGAGCTCCCAGGCAGTGCCCTCTGAAGAAGGTCTTTGTCAGTCCTCCCTGGCGAAGGTTATGGTCAGTCTGCTCTCGAGAGGGTCTCAGTCAGTCCTGTCTGGAGGAGCCCTTTGTCAGTCTACACTAGTGAAGATCTTGCTCAGTCTCCTCTGGAGGAGGTTATGATCAGACCACTCGGGAGAATACCTTGGTCAGAAAACTCTGGAGAAGTTCTTGGTCAGTCCCGTCTGGAGAAAGTTTCAGTCAGTCTGCTCTGGAGAATGTCTCGGTCAGTCCGCTCTGGAGGAACCCTCACTCCGTCCCTACTGGAGGAAGCCTCGGTCAAACCACGCTGAATAATGGCTCGGTCAGTCCCCTCTGGAGGAGGCCATTGTCCATCCCAAATAGAAATGGTGTCATTCAGTCCATTCTGGGGAAAGCCTCGGTCAGACCACAATGGACAGTGTCTCAGTCAGACCATTCTGGAAAAGGGGTTATTCAGTTTCCTTTGGAGGAGACCTTGGTCAGTCTAATCTGATGAAGATCTTGCTCAGTCTCCTCTGGAGGAGGTTAGGGTCAGACCACTCTGGAGAAGGTCTCCGCAGACAACTCTGGAGAAGTTCTCAGTCAGTCCCCTGTGGAGGAAGTCTCGGTCAGACTCTGCTGGATGATGTCCTGGATAATATCCTCATGGAGGAGGCCTCTGTTCATCCCCTCTGGAGGAAGCCCCGATCAATCCAATCTGAAGTAGGTCTCGGTCAGCCAACTCTTGAGAAGGTCTTTGACCGAGGTCTCCTCCAGAGGAAATTGTCAATCACCTCTGAAGAATGTCTCGGTCAGTCCCCTCTGCAGGAGGCCTATGTTCGTCCCCTCTGATGTAAGCCTCAGTCAGTCCTCTCTGGAGAAAATCTCAACCAGTCCCCTCTGGAGGAGGCCTGGGACCGTCTCTTGTGGAGCAGGTCTCGGTCAATCCCCTCTGGAGAAGGTCTCTGTCAATCTCCTGCTGAGAAGGTCTCGGTCAGTCTCCTCTGGAGAAGGTCTCAGTCAGTCTACTCTGGAGAAGGTCTTGGTCAGTCTCTCTGGCGAAGATATTTTTCAGTCTGAGTTAGTCCCCTCTGCAGGAATTTTTAGTCAGTCACCACTGGTGGAAGTCGTGCTCAGTCTCCTCCAGAAAAGGTCTTGGTCAGTCTCTCTGGTGAAGATCTTTGTCAGTCTCGTCTGGAGGTGGTCTCAGTCAAGCCCGTCTGGAGGATGTCCCAGTCAGTCTTCTATGGAAGATGTCCTGGACAGTCCCATCTAGAGGAGGTCTTGGTCAGTATCCTCCAGAGGTGGTCTCGGTCAGCTTCCACAGGGGAAGGTCTCGGTGCTTTTCAGGTTGGCAATTGGTGGTTATTGGTGTGCCACAGGGATCGGTGCTGGGACCACAACTGTTTACACTATACATAAATGACCTGGAAGAGGGGACAGAGTATAGTGTAATTAAATTTGCAGGTGACAGAAAGATTAGTGGCAAAGCGTGTTGTGTAGAGGACACAGAGAGGCTGCAAAGGGATTTGGATAGGTTAAGCCAATGGGCTAAGGTTTGGCAGATAGAATACAATGTCGTAAAGTGTGAGGTCATCCACCTTGGGAAAAAAACAGTAAAAGGGAATATTATTTGAATGGGGAGAAATTACAACATGCTGAGGTGCAGAGGGACCTGGGGATCCTTGTGCCTGAATCCCAAAAAGTTAGTTTGCAGGTGCAGCAGGTAATCAGGAAGGCGAATGTAATGTTGGCCTTCATTGCGAGAGGGATGGAGTACAAAAGCAGGGAGGTGTTTCTGCAACTGTACAGGGTACTGGTGAGGCCGCGCCTGGAGTACTGCGTGCAGTTTTGGTCACCAAACTTAAGGAAGGATATACTGGCTTTGGAGGGGGTACAGAGACGATTCACTAGGCTGATTCCGGAGATGAGGGGGTTACCT